>NW_027104057.1:1102558-1582558 GCF_902728285.1 Clytia hemisphaerica
ATGTACAGGAATATAAACTAGGAAAATAAAACAAATGATTACAGGAGAACAGTATAGTAAATAATGACACAATACAAACATATAGGTATATAAAATCAATGAGCCAGCAAATGGCAAATACATAGTATAGACTGTAAAAGAAACGGTTCACATAAAGAAAATCTAAGAAAAATATCATATATTCGGTGTCCTAAGCATTAAATGAAATTGGACCTAGGAAAGCTTCCACCAAGATGCTGGGGAGGGAGGCGGAGCAAAAACAGCAGTCTGCACTGAAGAACTGAAGAACTGAAAAAGGCCCATGTGGAAAATCTGAGGCCTTATAAGGGGCATGAAAGTGAGGCTAAATCAAGAGTCCGGATTAGGACCAAAACAAACCAATTGCATCTAAACCCTGATATACAAAAACATATATCAGACACTTAAACACAAAAGGCTATAGGCAAGGATAGGTAGAAAGCACACAGATATGTCTACATGGTATTTTCAGTTCTTGACGGAATAAACACTGTGAAAACGGCACAGACAAAATATGTACAGGAATATAAACTAGGAAAATAAAACAAATGTCCAAATCCAATGTGTGTATTAGTTGTTAGATAGAGAAGAAATATATGAAGAAATAGAATGCTGGGCATGCAAACGCTGCGACAAGGGCATATGTAGGTAAAGATACATTGCATCAGACTTCCAGTCACCCATAACTGCAATGGAGTCAAGAGGCACACCAGCCTCCAAAGCAAAGGTAGCCCCACCACGTCTGAATGAGTGTGACCCATATTGACGGTGTGAGAGCCCAGAACGTGAGAGGTGTGCTTGAAGAATGTACATGAAATCCCGGTAAACAAAAACTCGGTTAGCCCCCAGGTAGGAATCCCTCCAACAAAAAGCTTGATCACATGGGAGGGCCCCTGGGGTAAGGGAGAAGGCATGTGAAACTGCTGAAACAGGACAGAGGTGAGACGAAGGCATCGCCACCAGTGGTATAGTAACAGTGCGTTGACCAAACTGGATAGTCTTGCTCCATCTCACCCTGATGTGGATCTCAGAATCCAAAAAGGTAAAATCATCCCTGGTGAGAAAAGTGTCTGGGGAAAAATCCTTCTGGGAAACGGGTAAAAGGTGACTCTTCCGAAAAAGCCCAAAAAGGAAACCAGACATAGAGCCCAAAGGAAGCTTGTTTACTATCCCGCAGGTTGAGCTGGGAGTGAATGAAAGAAAGAATCTCAACCGTGATGGGAAGCTTGGGGACGGGAGGGACACCCTTGGAGCGCTTGATACCCTTCACACAGAGGACAGGAAAAATTATCAAGAAGAGGGTTGGGGAATCCCATCTCACGATGCAGGAGGCCAACAATGTTCAAATATATACAAACAGACTGAGGTAACAGGAAACGGGCTAGATACGCAGCATACATGCAGAGGTGCACACATTTAGCAGGAGCTGGCGATAGATCAAGCATATTGCAAAACTGAAGATAGACCTTGCGGTGAGTACGGTAGGCCTTGCGGGTATTGATAGCATAGGTGGCTTCACGATAGAACTGCACATCTGCCAGCAGCGAAGACGCAAACTCTAAAAAGCAGAGTGAAGACGTGAGCCGGAGCCATGCAAGCCAAGAAGAAAACAGAAACAGTTCACAGACATGTGCCAGACAACATTATCAGTGGAAGCAGATTGACCAAAATAGTCACAAAGATACTGGAGAAAGGCTGCAAGATGTGCATGCTCATGGAGTCGAGATACATGATCAGCAACAACATTTTGGACTCCCGGCACATGAAAAACTTTTAGGCGAAAGTTATAGCTGGCAGAACACCAGAACAGACGTCTGAGGTAAGTCATCATGAGCGGGTTGCGAGATGATCCCTTATTCAACATCCCAACTGCAGCCGTGTTGTCACAGTAAATATGGACAACCTTATTACACAGGTAAGGTGCCCAGCGTTCCAAGGCAAAAACAATGCAAAGCGCTTCCTTGTAGTTGATGTGCAAGCCTGCCAGGGCAGGAGCATCAACCAACAAGTTAGAATAGAACCAGTCATTTTCAAAAACTGCTCCGATGCCAGTTGTACAGGCATCCGTGTGGATGTTGGTAACAGGTCTAGTGTCATGAAAGGAACACTGACCATTAAAAATCTCAAGAAAATCTAACCACCAAGAAATGTCCTTAAAAAACTCCTCACTCAACAACACTTGGATGACTGTTTCCGTAAGGAGCCCATAAGGTCAAGAATACGACGCAAAAAAGTTCTTCCCCCATAAATAACTTTACAAGCCCAGTTAAGACGGCCAGCAAGCTGTTGTAGCTGCCTCTTTGATGCACGAGCTCGGGACTGAAAAGACAGAAGTGCATCTTTCAGATCACCTAGCTTTTGACTGGGAGCGAGAGAGTCAAAGAGGTGGTGTCAATCTCAACTCCAAGAAATACCAGTCTTGTGCATGGTGGGACAAGCTTAGAGGGGCTGATGGTAAAACCTAGGGAAACCAGAAGGGAGGAAAGAGTATCAAAGGCAGCTTGACATTCATGCTGAGTTCTACCAATGACCAAGAAATCATCAAGATACACTATGATCAAAGGGTAGCCTCTTCTCTGCATCATACGTCTGACACTCTGAGTTAAACGATGAAAAATACCAGGGGCACTGCGTGCGCCAAAAGGGAGACGTGTGTCTTTTAGATACGTGTAATGGCTATCCCCACTAAATTTCCACTTCAATCCGAGAGCATCTCGGTTAGAAGGATGGACTGGGACAGATCTATACGCATGTCTCAAATCTATCTTAGCGATGAAGAAATCCTTCCCTATCAACCTGCAGGCGTCATCTAGGGTCTGGAAAGATTGCTTCTCAATATCGATGTAAGAATTAACGCCCATACCGTGGGGCATTGAACAGTCATGGATCAAACGGAGATCCTCAGAATCAGGCTTTGGAACTGCTCCAAGTGCGCTGACTATCACAGGCTTTTCAGTAGCAATAATGTAGTTTCCGGCCGCAAGTTCTTCAAGGATAGTGGCTTCAACTTTCCCTTTAGAACTCTGGCCAATAGCAGAATTGTAGTTATCCATCTCCGCAGGGCTGATTGAAGCATCTGCTGGGAGCAATTGAAACCCATTGACCACACCATCAAATAAAAATTGACGGTCCGGATCATTTTGGAGTTCTTTGTCCCAAAGTGCAGAATCAAGCGGAGAAGGACCAGGTTCAGAAGAAAAGAGTCATTGAGAGCCACCCTCATTCACAGGATGCAGAAAACCTTGATGTGATTTTCCACAAGCCTGAGAGCCAACCTTGCGGTTACAGGCATGAGTGAACCTGCAGGGTGACTTCTGACAACCTTTTCTTGAATTAAACATCCGACAAATCTCAGAGCCGGACGAGAGAGTGTCATTGTGGGAGGACCAGAAACCTTACTGTTACCCGCAAGACCAGAGGAGAGAAAATCAATCTTGGGTGAGGAAGTATCAGTGCCATGCCCAAGCCCACGAGGTAGCTTTGCAGCCCAGCGAGGTATAAGAACAACCTCATGTAGATGGCTATGGTCAGTACTCCACGAGAACCCATAAGTATGTTGCAAAATCCGAAATTCATCGTCATATTGCAACACGGATTGCCATGTGTACTTAGTTGCCAGCTCTAAGACCTTAATCGCATAAGAAAGGTACTCCTGTACATGGAAAAGGGTGGAAAGCTTCCCAGAAAAAAGTAGCTCGTAAAAAATTCTCAAATTAGCAATATTAAATTGTTCAACTGTAACACTAGAAAGCTTAGGTTTAGAGTCCTGTAAAATCAAGGCAAGTTTACAATTGTTGTCATAAGACAAAACTTTTTCATCCTCAGCAGGTCGAATACGAGAAACAAAGTCCACTATACGTAAAGCTTTACCTCTGGTAACATCGTTGGTGCGTGTTGGGCGAAGAAAAAGTTCGTTCTGTGTAACTGACGAGAGGAGAAGGTTCAGTGTTCGAGCCAGAATTCAAAAAGGAAGGACATTACCAAACGAAGAGCCAGGATTCAAAGTTTGTTGTTGTTGTTGAGAAGAAAGGAGCGGGCGGTGAAGCAAAGTAGACATTGAATCGGCAGGAAAATTGTTAAATGGCGGATCGAGCAGTATGGGTTTTCCCCTGAGGAACCGTTGCGTGTATCGGGCGGAGGGGCGGAGCGAGACGAATTTTGTTGACTTCTAGAGTCTTTTAAACGTTGAAGTTTTTCAGTCTGACGTTTAATTTCCTCAACTAAAACGTTTTCTTCTTCACGGAGTTGGTTTTCCTTATCACGTCTGATTGATTCTAGAAGCTCAGTTTCTTGATTTTTGAGGTCTTCAAGGTGTTGGCGGTAATGATTTATCTGCTCTGTTGAGAAGGAACGAGAGTCGGGGCTTTTCCTTGTCTTTTCAGCAGATGAGCGACGATTTCGTGATGGAGAAGAAGACGGAGACGGAGACGGTGGTGGAGGTGGACCTTGGCAGTTTTTGCCTGGATGACCAAAATCATGTAAGTCGTGACTTCTTTGGCATCCAGGGCATTTCTTCTTTCTGGTACCAGTAGAGTTGTTATCTTCACTGGTGGGAGTAGTAGGTGGAGAAGTCAGGAACATGAAAATTGTAAAGAATAGTCTTTCAGCAAGCATTTTGACAGATAAACAGTAACAGGAGATAAATGTAAAAACAGCAAAAAACAGCAGTCTGCACTGAAGAACTGAAGAACTGAAAAAGGCCCATGTGGAAAATCTGAGGCCTTATAAGGGGCATGAAAGTGAGGCTAAAACAAGAGTCCGGATTAGGACCAAAACAAACCAATTGCATCTAAACCCTGATATACAAAAACATATATCAGACACTTCAGTCTGCAAAATGTTGATGTACGCCGATGATACAGTAATTTATTTTTCTGACAACAACATCGAGTCGATCCAAAACACTCTACAGAAAGATTTTCATTCGTTATCTAATTACCTTTATTCAAATGAACTGATTATGAATCTGAAAAAAGGTAAAACTGAAATAATGCTCTTCGGTACAGACTAACGTATCAGACGTCTTGCAAACTCAGACATCACCATTCAGCACAATCACTATACCGTCAACATGACCAAGTCTTATAATTCTTGGGATCAATTTGACCAGCTCCCTTAATATGACAGATCATTTAAATGCCACAATTAAAAAAGCATCATCGAGAATCCACCTGCTCAGGAAAATGAGAGATCATATGAATTCCAAAACTGCTAAACTGATTTACCAATCCATGATTGCACCCATTCTTACGTATTGTCCATTGACTTTGTATGGATCGATTCCACCTTACTTGAAATCTAAAATTGATTCATTGGAAAGTCGTGCGCAATTTATTATTGGTAATGAAATGATTGCTCGTAAAATCAGAGTCCATCATAAAAAGCGAATGTGTGTATTTGTTCACAAAATGCTTGCACAGCAAAGAATTTGAAGATCATTTTGGAGATTATTTTAAATTCAAAAATACCACTGCTAGAACTAGAGACAACGGCACAAAAATTACTATGCCAAGAATCAAACTTGAAATTGCAAGAAAATCAGCCTTTTACCAAGGTGCAAAATTTTTTAATTTATTACCAAAAGATCTTAGATCAAACAAAGATATTGATAGTTTTAAGGATTCTTTAGATGAACTTTTTTAGTATTTTGTTCCTCATAAATTTAGCATGTTTCAGTGATTTTAGCCTTTAGACTTACATTCTAGCCCTCAACATCTTAGTCTTAACTTATTTCATACCTTATCTCTACTTAAGCCACTCAGTTTTAAATTAACACACTTGAGTATTGTGTACTCTATACACCTAATAATTTAACCAGATATTTAAATTCGGGCTCAAAAATACTTAAAAATAAATAAGTTAATAATATTAAATATACTATTTGTATCTCTCAGAAAATAAACACTTACAGAACGACATCATTTATCATTTGGAATACCCCCGTATTTGGACCATTCTATTGTTGGCGCGAAATAGGGCGGAAACTAAGTAGCACCCTCAGTGCAAGATTGCCGCCTCATCTTTATTCGCCCGCGCGAGAATGCGAGCTAATCATTTTTTTTCTCACACACTCAAGGGGAAAAGGAAAGTGATCGATATTCTTTGAAGGAAAAACGTCAGAAACAAACCCAAAGACCAAATAATGTATTTTGTTGTTGAGAATCGATCCTGTGAAGATGAAAAAAATTCTGCTTTGCGTTTTTTTCGGAACGCTGAAAAACTCTAACTTCGATCTTCCTTTAAGGTAAAGAGGTTGCGAGATTTGGGTTAGCAAGGCAAAAATTGCTAAAAAGCTGGTAAAATCGTAATCCTCAAAAATCGAAGTTCCGGCCTCACTGACTCACAGTACCGTGAAGTCAGGTAACTTGCATCAGTGGAGGCAAACATGCATAGCCCTCAAATGAATGACCTGTCTGGTCCTTAAAATACAAACTTAAATCAAAACAAAAATGGTAGAGTAGAGCTGCGAGCAGAGCTACATTGTTCATTTGTTTTGAAATTTTGCTGCTTTGATTGGTCAGTCATTTGATGGCTATGCATGTTTGCCTCCACTGATGCAAGTTACCCGACTTAACGGTATTCCGCAGCCTCGGCAAAATCGCAACAGAGGAGAACAGAGGGGCTACGGACTTTATTCCGGATGGACAAATATCACAACCCTTAAGTCCGGGAACTGTCGAAATGGCGATCGCGTGCCACAATAAAGTTTTTGCAAGTGCATGAAGATATGATATGAGGATTTAATATCATCAAACTAAACGAACTTTTTACTGACCGAACTAATCGAACTTGTCCTATTGCTTCAAAACTTGTGAGTGTTCGATTAGGTTCGATTAATTTTTTTAATCGAACTTTAATCATTCGATGGAGTCCGATTAGTTTGATTGTTCTATTGGTTTGACAAGTTCGATTGATCGGGTCTGGTATATTCCCAAGTGATTACGAAAAGTTATTCTTTCAACAATGGTAAGTTTTTTATTACGTCTATTAGGATGATGTCTTTGCAGATTCCCTGCGAGAGTTACTTTAAGAAGCTCATTGACATGCGAATGAGTTCAACACGTGCCTTTGTTTAGGGTAAAATGGCAAAATGCTAAAATCGATTTTGGCAATTTTTTTTTGAAAAATGAGCCTACAAGATTTGACTATATCTTTTTATTCCATGAAGCAATTACTTTCAAATAAAAAATATATTGACAATGAATGGGTAAGCTTTCTAGAAATCCAAACATAATTGCATAGCTTACCAAAAAATAGCACTTTAAGATCAGAAACAGTCAAAAACCAGCTTTTTCCAATTTTCATTGACTTACAGGAATTAATTCCTTGTTTGTTTTGATCTGAATTTTTCAGTAGCTAGGGGTGGCCAACATGGCTCCCTTGCTCATATCAGGGGGGAGGGCCGGGACAGGGGTAAGAGAATTAAAGTTTCTAAGTAAAATCTTAATTATCACCCAAAAAAGTGCCTTTTTTTGTCCTTATCTTTTAAATAGATAGTCTCAGCCTTATCCCTCCTTGAGTAAAGCTTCCTATACCTTTTGTCCTTCAGAAAAACCAAAAATATTGGCCTTAATTGTTTGCTTTCAGTTCCTGTAGCCAGTAGTGTGACCCCCTGTATTTCTATTTTATTTCCTGCGGGTTTTTCAATAGAGATTTCATATGACTCAAATGGTTGGCAGACGATATCATCCACCAGGATGCAAGTGAAATTTTTCAATCTGCGGACCTAGACAGGGGTTCGGTTATTATCAGTTAGGGTTAGGGTTGGAGCTCGAGAGTCACAATATAAGGCCGATGGCCTTCTTAGGGGCATCCGTACCCTGAGACCTAACTTAGGATCCCGTAGGGATCCTCTTAGGGGCACCGGTAAGGTTGGGAGCTTTCTCAATAAAGGTCTGTAAATTACACGCTATAAGTATTTGTTAATGACAGCTTTTTGCCGTGTCTCGTTGGTGCAAGTGGTTAGGTGTTGGATAAGTAATCCAAGGTTGCTTGCATTTGGTGGTTCGAGCCGGGGTCAGAGACCTATTTCCCCAGTACGGGCAAATTTCAGAAAAATACTTAGAAAACAGTTAGAAACACCATACAAAGTCAGAAAATCAGGATAGAAGATAGGAAAGTAGAAAATAGGGGGAAAATAAGAGAGGATGCATCCTGGTGGATGATATCGTTTGCCAACTGACTCAAATCCCGCAGTCTTACTGGACTAGAGAAAGCGAAAGTGAAATCGCGCAATCTAATTGGATGAAAAAATTTCCATGTGAACTGAAACCGAAAATAATTCTCATTCTAAAACAAGATGGCGGTGAGAAAAGCACGTGTTTTGCTTTGGACAAAAGGTTGTAAATTCTGGTTGATTTACAAGTTTTATCTTATCTTATCTCATTTACTTTAATTAGTAGAGGCTTCTTCAATGTTTGGGGAAGGTAAGTCTATAAAAGTTATTTGTTTTTCGGTGGAAAAAAGTGTTTAAAAAAGCATTTTTTGCGCTCAAGGTTTATTTTTCTTCGCAAATTTTTGTCTTCAATCTTAAATAGATGAACGAGTATTTCACTGATGGTTATGATTTTTCACAGAACATAGTAAAACTATTCAAGAACTTGGACCTTTTTACAGAATTCCAAAAAATCTGTTAGTTCTGGAGATATATTGAAAAGTTTAGACATCGGTAGTTCGCGTTCGTGTTTCGTGTTCCCAAACCAAACGCCAAAGATATTATCTAAGGCCCTCTTTATATCATGGTCAATAAAAGTGAGGGGGATAAAAGCTTGCTTTTTTATGCTTTCTCACAAGCATTAATGTATATTAAAGGCAACGTAAAAAGCTCGGTAAAAAGGGAGAAGAAATATTATTTTATCAGGTACGTATTATCCCTGTATCATACGAGTGGTATTTTAGCTCCCCGCCTCTTGCACCTCCCTATGTCACAACAAAGGAAATATTTTATATTACATCTCTGTCTTGTGCGATGCAAGTGGGATTTTTTACTTGTCACTTTTGTCGTAATGACGCGACTTAGAATACCGCTATTATTACCCTAAGTTGGTTAATTTTGGCATGTACTGTTTTTAGCAAATTGAGAATCTCAAAAAATTCGCTGCGCAGCAGCCTCTTTTTCGCCAAATTTCTTTCGTTTTCCAAGGGGTCTGAGCGGATTTGAAATTTTTAGTAAGAAACTAAGTTTCGCGAAATAATCCACGCAAAATTCAATCCACCCAAAGCGGTGGGGCGTAAGGTATCTGATTTAAGTCAATATGAGTCCAGAATTTCGCCGGACTGTAAAGGTCTTCTAACGCCACATAATGGACAAAATGTCAGAAAGGTTTTGAAACGCTGTCGTGTGTCAACTGTTTCATTTTTAATCGATATTAAAATGTGATACAACCAGTTGAATAACTTGAATATATCGCTTTTCTTTCAAGATAATCCAAATCAATACTTTGAGAAACAGTACAGCTATCAAGTATCCCGTATTATATTAGAACAACGCATCGTCATATTGCACGGCATACAACGCAATTTAAAAGGAAAAGGCGGGAAAAGGTATGCCATTCTTAAATGGGTTCACCTGGTTTTATCGTCATCCTTTATACCATTTTAATGTATATCTTTCTTCTAGTAAAAAGATTTTGTCATGCACCACTTTTCAGGTCACCTCTTTCAGATCGTTGAGGCTAAATGACTAAAATTTATCTCAACAAAGATAGAAGCGTGCAAGACTTCTTTTTTAGCCATAAGATAAAGTAAAGTTATATCTTCTAATTTCCATGTTTTTGACATTGACATTTGCGTTTGAGGTAGTATCAATGGCGGGAGGTGGTAAATAATGACATAAAGAAGGGTACCATGGAAGGGCAGAATAGTGTACAAGTAAGTAAGTATTGCCCGATAATGGGAGAAGAATTTCTCGAAACGTAGCCAAACGTAAATCTTGTGATCCAAGCCACGATAAATTTGCAATATGAATATCACTGGGTCGATAAACAAAAACTTATTTAAAATCTTTAATCAAAATCCTGCAAATAAAATACTTCCTTTGGACAAGAAAAACTTGCTTTTCTTCCTGTAGTCCGTAAGTCATGATTACGGGAGCAGCCTTGTCTCATTTCCTGTTAGCTGTAAATTTTGTTTACAAGCTTAATATTCTGGGTTGGTTGTACTTTCTATCGGAAGATAAGCTCAATAAGCAGGCCAATGTAATAAAGCCTTGAATATACCGCAAAATTAGTTTCATGACAAAATCTTCTTATTCATTCATTGTCTTTTAGAGGGGACCACTGGATGAACCGATAAACAAGATCGTTCTCAGGTAGACGCGAACCTTAATTGCCAACTTGGCTAAACACCACAGGAAAATGATTTGTTCAACATAGACGCGCTAAGAATTATGCACCCAACTGTATCCAAGGAGCTTATATAATGCAAATTCTTTTATTACACCGTTTATCTGACCGGGTCACTGAAAAAGGGGTGTTCTATTGTATTCGTAATCTCACTCTCACAGGGGTACTTAGCAACAAAATAGGGGCTAAATTTGTCCGGTCAGTACTTTATAAGTATGATTTACGATAAGAAGTGATCCCAAAAACACGAAAACGGTAAAATTACCAAGCATTTGCGGAAAAATTCTCATTGCATCTCAACATTAAACGAGAACCTTCTGTTCTTTAGATTGACTAATAATGCAAAGAATTATGAATAATGTAAATCGTTGCAGTGTGTATTTTACGGACTAAATTTAAGTGCTTCTAGGAGTCTTGTCCTAAAACGCTTTGGATTACTACAGAACCACCCGAACTTGAGAATTTACTGAGCTTAAAATCCGTCAAAATTCACCAATTCCTTTATCTTTATTATTCATGCATGTAACGAGATTCAGAGGGCTTAGAATCTGTGTTGTCTGTAGGGCCACAAAGCGTCAGCATAATATGGATTCGAGAGGCGATAAGCCTAGGCCATTGTAATGGAAGCCCAGTGATGGAGCTATATTTGTGAACCTGCTTGGGGCTTTTCTGGTTACTGTTGCAATTATAAGAGGTGTACAATGGTCCAATGCATCACTGTAAATCAGCTTTAACTACATAAATAAAACACAGCGCCTTCAGCTAGTTGAAGAAGCCATATTAAAATAATGCTTCCCTTTTCCTCTTACGCTACATGTCAAAATTATCCTCGTTTTCTTACAAAAATCTAAGTATAATATTAGGAAATCTTGATTTCAAAATTTTTATTTGTTTCTGACATGGCTTGCTGATGGTGATTCCATTTTCCTTTCCCCTCGTGAAGTTTTAAGGCTCTAGAAACATCTGGTCTCTTTGGTTTCGTCAGAACGACTGGACATCCTTCTCTTTCGTATTTTTGTAGAAAGCACTGCTAGCTTCGTTGCCGCCTTGTTAAAACATAAAACGAAACAATAAATCTTGATGATCTTGGGAATACCTTGCTAACAACGTCAAAACTTCGAGAAAAGTCTCTGTTGTTCTACTCTTCTCAAGTCTTTTATCTATATCATAACAAAGATGACAGATGCGAAATCATCGTCATTTGTCAAAACTCTGACTAATATTTCTAAATTTTGACTCAAAAGTATGAAATAAGTTTATAGAGTATGGGATTCAAATTATGATATTCTTATGACACAGGCTCTCAACTTTGGCATACTATTTTTTTTTGGAATTGGAATGACAAAAGTGATTCAAAAGTATACACGCAATTGAAATTCTCCATTTTAGCTTATAAAAAAAATTGAGCAACGAAGCTCACTTCAAAAACACAATGGAAAGATAGACGCCCAGTTACGATTTATCCCATGTGAAGGCGCAGTAGTTTACCAAGTATTGACCAACGTCCTACTCGGTGCTGTGTTTCACTTAATAATGCAAAGTTAATGTTACTTTGCTAAGACCAACCCAAAACATGCGAGGGCCGTTGCGTGGACAGAAACTCTACAGGCCGTTCAGCGACTGTGCGAGAAATATTTGCTAGTGTCTAGCAAGCTTGCAAGAAATAAAAACTTTGGGGCTTTGTTCTTAGGAAAGTAATTCAAAGTCTGATGTTTCACCCATACAAGGCTATCCAGGCTTAGTGGACTCAAAACCAGACTATTTTTATCAAAATTTTATAACTTAGTAACTACGCAGTTCTGGAAGTTGTAAGCGCTTCTCAAGTCTCAAAGACAGGCTACGCAGATTCCGAGTCCTCTAAATCTCGTGCATGAATAATAAAGATGTAGGCAGTGGCGTTTAGGGAAATTTTTCTGGAGGGGCCAAAGATTTTTAGAAATGGTTCCCCCACCCACCAGTTGCACAGGTTTCTAAACTTTTACTAATTCATTTGCCTAGGCATAACTAGGAAAGAATATTAACTGAATAAGAGTAGATATATCTGTGATGGATGGAAAAGGGAAACACAAGCCCCAGCATGGTTGGAGCTGACTCGAAAATTTTTTGAAAATCAACTGCCAAGATACCCTAAATCACCAAATAAAAATAGACACTTGAAAAAATTGATACTTGCTAGAGAGAAGAAGAAACTTAAAGAAGCAATGTGTAATGCGAACGAAACGAGCGAAAAAATTGATGTTTTATGATTTCAATATTGTTGTCATCAAATTGATCATGGGGCGCAGTTAGATTTTCATTAATAATGCTATATTGTACACAAAAAAATTTGTAAACTTTCGCGGGGATTAAATTTCGTGGTTGGGTCTATCCGCGAAATTCAAAAAAATTGTGGGGACTTAATTTCTTTGATGCAAAAGAGGCGCAATTAATATGTATTTCAACAACCAACATGTATGATTTGACAGTGAAAGTCACAAAATCTTGAAAATATTGACACCCGCGAAATTAAGTCCCCACGATTTTTTGAATTTCGCGGATAGACCCAACCACGAAATTTAATCCCCGCGAAAGTTTTATCATTCAAAAAGTATTTATTTGACATATTTTGAGTTTTGTTTAGAAATATTTCGCGGATGAAGCCCTTCCAAATTTCCATTGAGACTTAATTTCGCGGATTTTCTCGGGACACCAAAATCCGCAAAATCCGCGAAATTTAATCTCCGCAAATGTTTATCCCATTAAAGTAAACATTTTAGGGCAAAATAACCACCTAGAATTACTTAATTCTGGTCTGTAAAATACACACAACGATTTACATGAATTCTTAATTCTTTGCATTTGTTAAACTAAAGAATAGAAGGTTCAACTTTGTTTAATGTCGAGATAGAATGAGAGGCATTGTCAAATCTTTGAGTAATAGCTTGGAAATTAGTATGATATGAAGAATCGAGTGGCTCTAAACTTTATTGAGAATCATTTCACTCATTCATTTCAGACAAAAAGGCCAATTTTGAGAGAAAAATATCTTTTTTCGACTGTAAGGAAATTGCACTCTGGTCTGTAAAGTACACATTTTAACTGCAAACCTATTGAAAATTTTCAAAAACAATTTTTAATGCCTTTTCTGGGAGCACATAAAGTTTTGATATGTTTAAAAGCAAAAGCAGCCAAACCTGAGAAAACGAAAGTGATTTATATCTCGAGATGGGAAAGTTTTCAGACCCAACTTTGTATCTCAAAATTAATCAGTATCAAATTTCCGATAGATTGATATATGATAAGCCTATATTTGGGTTGGAAGAATTTTCAGTTTTGCCTATGGAGGTGACATGACCAAAAATCCGCCATTATGGATACCCAGGTGAGAAATCCAGGTGGCCCAGAAGCTTAAAATATTCTTATTACCATAAGGGACAAGAAAAACCCCAAGAAAGTTAGTCCACCAAATGGATAAGATACTTCCCGGCTTGTACCTGTCTGAAATGTCTTCGTTTCTTGCTCCATCTTGATTCCAAAGAAGACAGGCCCTAAAAATAAAATTGGAAAAACGATCAAAATTATATCTAATCTCACTAATTATGCCAATTAACTAAGTGTTAATAACATTTTCAAGTTTCAATTTATACCGTTGCAAAATCAATTTGCTTGCGTGTTCTCGAGTTTTTGGATGTCATGGGATTTGAAGATTTCTAGTATTTTAATTGCTTTGATAGATTCAAAACACAAGTTACTCTGCGGTGGAACTCTAATTCGATAGGTCTTTTTGCTTTTCTTTTTTGTATAGAGATGACTTGAAAAGATCACTCAGTACTCGACTGAAAGGCGAAGGGAAGTTAGGTATTAGTTTACCGTTACAATGAATTCAAAATTTGACACGGCAAAATTTCATTTTTCATTATTCATTAATCATTATTTTACCATAAACTCTCCCACGCGAAAGATCAAATGTAAACAGCAGTAGAACGTCTTCATTTTGTATTGGCGCGTGCTCGTATCCTTTGTTTCACATGGGGTACGCAAGTGGAGATGATACATTGTATCCTTTGTTTCACATTGGGCGCGCGAGTGGTGATGATACAAAGTGTGTGGATGAAATCAGTTGCGTGAAGACGATGCAAACGTGGAGACCATAGCGTCACAACTTCATGTCGTTGCCGTTCAGAGCCATTCATAAGTCATGTATTGATGTTTTTCATATTTGGACTGAAAAAAAATAGAAATAATGAAAATTTTTAAGTGGTACCGTAAGTTGGTCTAATGCCGACATCCCTCTTCTAATTTCAACACCCTACTTCTAATTTTGGCACCCTTCTTTAGAGACAGCAATATTAGGAAGTTCAGGATTGCTAATAGACAAAAATTTTTTCCAATCGATTGCCAAGGAAAGAAAAATAGTTTCCATCAGCGATTTCGACCTTCCTATAATTCCTATCCCTAAAGAAGGGTGTCAAAATTAGAAGAGGAATGTCGACATTATTAGACTAACTTACGGTAGCTCAAACACATGCGGACGGGTAGCAGTAAACTAATACCTGACTTCCCTTCGCCAAAACAATCTACAGTTAGGAACATTTGGCGAGTTCCTGTATGCGGCCGCAATAAAAAAATCATAACCGCACTCACAAAAAAATAACGTTTGCGTCTTTTTAAACCGTTTTTTGCCTAGACAGTATAGCAAACATAGTAAGTATAAGGAGACTGTGCCTTTAATTGGCTCTAAAAAATTTCTCCAACTTTCAACAATGATAGAACACACCTATTTAAACAAAATTAGCCAGCGCATTTTTTATCTTTCTATTTCTTCATCTTCAATGAAGCTCTCAAAGTTAAATAGAATTAAGCACAAAAGATATTCTTATAGTTGTGAAATGCTGTTTGCGCTTTCGCCACGGTAGAGTGCATTCATACTTCTGTTGGCTGATCATATTGGGCGTTTCGGCGTTACCACCCTCAAAGCAGCGGGTGCCTTTATCATTTCGCAAACCCTGTCCACCATTTTAAATGATTTAACAATAGATCCAAAAGGGTGCTCTCATCAAGGAAGATCATTTGCATTGCTCTCAGGCTTTAGGAAGTAGTAATGTTTTCAGTTGTTTTCGATGGAAAATGGTAAGAAACTTAAGTTTACAAGTGTCATTTAGTTTTTGCTGGCCTGATAGGATGGCAGGATACTGGATGGCTTCCCTACCCGATCTAGATATTTTCCAGGGAGTGGATTTTTAGTTTTTCTTCTGTTTCTTTATGTTCAGTTCCGGGTAGTCTTCATATGGAAAACCCATGAAAACCGGTAACTTAATTTTATAATATCTATAATAACGTTGATCAGGTCTGCCTCAACACTGTTCAATTAAAAATACATATCCCTTTTCTAAAGTTTTTCGATTTTTACAATTTATTCTGAAGCCAAGATACGACGTTTTGAAATCTCAGAGTACCTCAGGTTGAAACTATCATTTTCAAGCCGTAACTTAAAATTGCAAGCCTAAATATCTTCACTTCAATATTTTTGCCTTTTTACGTAAAGCATAGCACTCCAGCGTAGGAAGATATAGCAACTGTGCCTAATTATATCATGAGTTGTCCTAAATACGAGAGCCCTGCCTAAATCCGACCCCCCAAATAACTGCTATGAAAATATAATATTCCCTTTCCAAGTTGAACAATAAACTATTGCAATAACTCTCGAAAGAAAACATCTAACAAGATGACTATAATGTCAAGATTTCAATTATTAATGTGATCATAAAGTGTGAGTTGTAAAATAATTACCTCCATTATTATTCTGAATCTGTTGCTCGTGTTTTGAACGTTAACAATTTTGTAATAAAAAATTGTATGTTTTGTATATAAGAAAAAGCAATTTGTTATTTGGTTCAATTGGTTCAGTGTATCAAATCCTCCAGTTTAGTTGATACTTTGGTATCCTCATGGTGTCACAGTGAAAGGTTTGTTTTTATTTTAGTTTGTATCTTTGAAAGATTCCATCTGATTTAGGCAGGGCTGTCAGATTTAGGACCACTCACAGTAGGTAGTTAACCGTATGGAAAAGGAGACAAGTAATATATATAGCAACAGCATCAAATTCAGTCTGAGAAATCCTCTTAATTGCGCGCTTGACTCTCAAGGCTGTAAGCGCAATTACACAGTTGAAATTTACAACCGTGTGCAAGTGAGCGCTTATATGATCCCGCCCCGGTTGGGATTGCTTGAGCAGATCAGATCACAGAGGGTTTGGATTTTTCAAAATATGGCGCATACATGGTCAAACAGGCAAAAGTTTTTAACACAATCATTTTCTACAATAAATTTTGAGCGAGCAATCGGAAACAGCAAATAAAGTTTTTTTAAATGATGGACTAGTTAAGGAAGCAATTGCACGCTTAACACCCATTTAAATAGTGATAAGCATGTAATTAGACCCTTAAAAAATTCTACATATTTGATAGCCTTGTAATTGCATCTTTAAATCTCGGAAGTTAAGCGTGCAATTAAGAGGTTTTCCCAGACTGAAATTACTTTTCCATAATGGCAAAAGAAAGACTTTATTTTCTCGACTTGATTCTGAATGGTTTTGTTCTTCTCTTTTTTTCGCTAATCTAATTTTTTTAATCTTTCGATTAGCAAAATTTGTGAATTAATTCATGCAGCGGCATGGCTGAATAAACACTTTACATAATCAAACGGAGTTTCAGTCAAACTGTTTTAACTGTTCCAAACTTCTCTCAAAAAGATTTTCTGACGTCTATGTTCAATCTATTGAATGATGATTTTTATTAGGGTGCATACCATTTAGCCAAAAACCCCAAAAAGTGAAACAGAGGGTTTAGCAAACGTATTGATTCATTTAAAAGTTTACCTAAACAGACGATCAAAGCCAACAGTCTTTTTTCTGTGTTTTCTTCGTTCGCTAAACCAAGGGTTTAGCAAACAAACTGCACCATTTGATTTTTTGTTTTGCTAAACCATTATTCTAACAAAGCACTACACCTTGTTTACGCTGGTTCACTAAGCGCACGCATGCATAAGCCCTAAGCTTAAATGTTTTCTTCCGCTGGGCTACCATTTTGAAATTCGTTGCTGTGACTTCAGGCAAGATCCTAGAAATCGAATTAGCAATGTAACAGCTTCTTTGGAGGGCGGTCAATGAAAAATCTCGTATAGTAAAGATTACATCATTAATAGCATAATTAGTATAATTATGCTATTGTTTGGGTCTCCAACCCTAACCCTAACTGGAAAGATCGATATTCTTATAAAAAGTGTTTCTTATAAAACATCGACATTTATAAGAAGTGTTTCTTATAAAACATCGATATTCCTATAAAAAATGTTTCTTATAAGGAACCACCACTTCCCCGACCGCGCCTTCTTAAATTCGAAAATTTGCAGTGACATCACATGATATTTTGAATAATTGACGTCAGAATTATCACTGTAGGGGCTTCTTCAATTCAAACGTCAAATCCCTTTTTGGACGGGGTTTTTACTGGAACTTATTTTTTCACTCAATCACATATGAAAAATGAAATTAAACACACAATTAAAACTAAGACGTATTATGTACTGCTTTTTCGAAAGAAAATTATGTTTTTGTCTCAAAACTGCACAAAATCCTTCTTTCCTACTCAAATCAACCCCCTGACAAACCATTCGAAATTGCAACTGGCCTACCGTGACAGACAGAAAATATGAAATTCTTTTAGTATAGAAGATAGCAGATCTCAACTTCCTCTTGAATATCTAATTATGAAAATGTAAAAACTTTGCAAATACATACTTAAAAGGCTAGCATTTTATCCCTTTGCTAAATCCCCTTGTAGCTTAAAGATATAGTACTTTGATTTTCTAGATTTTATAAATGAAATAAAAATGACCACTGCAACATCTCAAAAAAAGGCTATGGAAGTTGAAGTCACAGACAGTGAAGAAGAAATGGAGAGTGATGGAGGTGAGGAGCTTTTTATGGATGATGACTTTGACGGTGATGGTGAAAATGAAAGTTACGATGAAGAGGATGATAGCGAACAAAAGCATGGCCATGAAGCTATGGGCGATGTCATCTCTAAAATCCTACAAAAGAAAGTCACGACTGATACATCTGGACTTGTGTTATCAAAGAGTCAGAGTACAAAGAAAAAACGTACAGCCCGGCAAGAAGAGATTAAAGCCAAAAAGGCTAAAACTGAAGAATTATTAGATCAACGTGAAATGAACCATGTGTTACCCATAGAGGTTAATGATGTGCCTAAAGAAGCAAGGCTTCGTCGTATAGGAACTAAAGGTGTAGTAATGTTATTTAATGCTGTCAGTACTCATCAAAAATCAAAAGCAGAAAAAATGAAAACAGCTAAAACTGAAGGGGATAAAGTGAGAGTTGAAAAATCAATGAAAAAAT
This sequence comes from Clytia hemisphaerica, assembly GCF_902728285.1. NCBI lineage: Eukaryota > Metazoa > Cnidaria > Hydrozoa > Leptothecata > Clytiidae > Clytia > Clytia hemisphaerica. The sequence continues at coordinate 1,121,315 of NW_027104057.1, forward strand.
CTACATTCATGGACATGCTTAAGAATGATAAGAAAAGCTCAAAGAAAGTGAAACAAGAAATTAAAGTAAAAGAAGAAGAAGAAGATGATGCTAACAAATCGAGTTGGAATGTTTTGAAAAATGATTTCATGTTAGGGTCAACTCTCAAACATTGGGATAAAGATGATGAAGAAGGAGGATCGAAAAAGAAAAAGAAAAATATCAAAGAAACTCTTGATGTTGAGGATTCGTCTGATGAAGCTGACCATTCTGATTGAAATGTATTTCTTTTATCTTTTTTAGTACTTTTATATTATATACAAAGAAAATTGTTTCATTAAAATGACGTCATTTTAAAAGTGTTTTAGTGTTTTTTGTACATGTTAAAGATGACATTGTATCTTAGTTCTTTTAAATCTTAAGCTCTGATAACTTCGATTTGTGTGAAAAATCTTGAACACTTTCTAAGAAGTCTGTCGATTGGACTTGTGAGTCAATATTAAATGAATATCTACCTGGTCAGGAAACACTAGCAAAAAAGTTTGAATTTTTTATTTTATCTTGGTCACATGATCAATGTCGATGGAAAATCTATAGTCACTTAGCTGGGTGGCATCACATTACCATTCCACTACAACAGCTTCACAAATTTGATAACTGCTCTCTGATGCGAGTTTTGATCATGTGATCAATATCGAGTGACAAAAAAATATTTACCCCAAAATTTAAAACAACCTGACTTTTATCCAATGGAATGCTCATTTTATTCTTCCTTCATATTTCATTCAATAATACCCATGCCATTGTTTTCTTCATCACTAAAAAGTATGAAATCTGTCTTTCTTTCATTTGTTTTTTAAAAACCATTTCAGTACAAAAAGACAAGAAAATTAGAAAATATACGAATATACAGCAATATCAAAACAATGAATTACAGTCATGATGATGATGACGATGATGAATATAGTTATGGTGGTGGAGGATCAACGCACCATGATTTCTCGTTCACAGGGAAATGGGGTGAGGAAGATGAAGAAGACGATGAGAATGATCATGAAATGGTATCAATCATATTTTTTTTGAAAGTTTATTGTATTTAGTCATCATTGACTTTTCTTAATTTCAGAGTGATTGATAATGAATTTAACTTTTGTTTATGTTTTTTTATTGCCTGGTCTATTTCATCTGGTTAATCTACATCAATATCATAAAAGTAAAAGACCACACTCCCAGACAGCTCAATACAAGACCTTTCATCCTCTGTAAAGCCAGTTTAACCTCGTGTCAGTTTGTCTCCTGCTACCCATACCTTATTACACAAATAACAGTAGACAAGTAATTAACAGCCGTGTAATGTTCTTGTTATAAAGTATACCTTTTTCTTTAATTCAGTTCCCTTCTTCCATTTCTGTGTTTCAGAACAAGAATGATGATTTGGAATACCAAGACAATCAAACCATCATTGAAGAATGTAAAGAAGTTTTTAAAGGAAAAGACTTCATCATGGAGACTGCTGCTATAACCAAAGTTCAAAAGTATTTTCAATTTTCCCACTGTATCAGCTCGCATGTAATTTATCATTGTGAATATAAAGAGTGTACTAGATTACATCCATAAACATCTGCCGATCTCAAATCTCAATTCAGTGTTCTTAAAAATGTTATTTTTAATTTTAGGTTTCTAAAAGCTGAAGGAAAAGCAGAGGACTTTGTTGCTTTGCTTGCAGAAAATTATCATGGTGTAGCACAACTTGCAAATCTGTTAGCTGATTGGTTGATTGTTGCTGGTGAGTGAAAAGCTTTTGTTAGAGACACACCAATTTTATTGGCTAATGTAACTAAAAGTAAATTTGTGTTATTACATAATCAGCCCTTTTTGCCGCACCCTTTTTGTAGGGCATGCAGCAGATTAAGGGTCAGCATTAAAAGGACCAGTTTTTAAATGGGCCATTTTAAATACAAAAGCAACATTAATTTTTGACTGTTTTTAATCGTTTTGAGTTGATTAAAATACATACAAAGAAGAAAATCTCAAATATTGAAAGTCTTTCTTTCTTTCTTTCTTTCTTGTCAATGAAGGTTATTAGCAAAATTAATTCTAAACTTCTGTTGTAATTTCCATTCTGTCTTTAACCTTTAAGATTTTCATTAATTTTGTTCTCTTTTTTTTCTCATTAGGTTGTTCAGTTGAAGAAGTTCAAGAGATCGTTGAACGTCATTTGAAAGATTTGATCATCAAAAACTTTGACCCAAAAAAAGCTGACTCTATTTTCACTGGGTCAGGCCAGGTAATTATTTTGAACAAAATGTAATATCAGTGTAAACAGTATGTACTTTAAAATAAAAAAATTCTTTCTGAAAGCAAGGAGACAACAGGTTTTCAAAATATAACATCAATCGTGCTTGCTCGGCACATTTCTATATACTAATACATTGCTTACTGTTCTAGTTAGAGCTAACTAAGGGGATAAAGATTGCTCTACCTTTGAATAATACATTGAACATAAAAGTGACTTAAATTTTTTTCCAAAGCCTCCAGGTTGGATTGAAGAGATGATTACCCATCCACCCTGGCGGATCATGTTTTACGAATTGTCTGATAAATACCCCGACTGTCTCATGTTGAACTATACTATAAAGGTAGGGTTTTGAATCAGCACGTTTTTGATGGGCTTTTCCAGAAAAAAAACTGTATACCCCCTGGAGGACCATCCCTCTGTGACTGGAATAGCTGTAACCTCCTGGAATTCCAGGCAATTTCAGGTTTGAATCCCTCTGGAGTTTTGAATTTTATTTAGGATTTAAAAAGCTACCCCCATGGAAATCCAGTTAGTTTTGACCTTACCCCCCTTGGAACGGAAATGGACCTCTTTAATAAATCCAAAATAGTTTTTTTATTGACGTCAAAAAGTGACGTCCAACCCCGAATTTCCAACGTTTCATATATATTTTTCGCACGGAGACAGTACAAAAGGAGAGACAACAGCCTTTTCAATTAGGCTGTTCTTGTCTTTAGATGATATCAGATGCAGGATACCAGACAGAGATGGGAACCATGTCATCAGCTTTCAACCAAATCGATGTCTTCTCCAAGTTCATGAAAACCTTCATTTTAAATTTCTACACTCAACCAAGCAGCGAAATTAAAAATGATTTTATTGTGAGTCTTGTACCTTACCATGGTTTCATTCCCAGATAATCAAAAGCGAAATCTTTTATACATCGTAGTACTATTCTTTTGAGGAATGGTCTTTACATTTAACATACACTCTTTTTTATAAGAACAATGAGGCTCCAAGTGCCAAAAAATAGGAACAGCCGAGCCTCAGAAAAATTGTACTGGCTTTTATAAAAGGAAAGAGTGTACTTTAAATCAACTCAAAGATTCTTCATAGTCTTTAGCAAAACCAGCCATTGTTTTTCAAAGTCGAGGTATAATGAGGTTTGACTTTGATTGATGTTTTTAAAACAAAAATTTCAAAAGTACGAATGTGAAGATTTGTTGCAATTTTTAAATGGGCATTCGAATTTACGCCGAACTTTTTGGTTTATCTATCTATGGTTATCCCTATGAAGCAATTTTTTTAGATTGTGTATTATTGGAATAGGTAATTGATATACTTTAACCTGAGAAAGTTATTGACAAGACAATACTTTTTGGACCTACCTGGAGGTCCTATAAGTTAACCGTTGTCCGTCCGTCCGTTACCAGCTTTTCTCGAAATTTGCTTATTAGTTTTTTCTGATTTTTGGCACAAAGATGCAAAATGACAATACCTAAAATGTGAGGGAGCCCGATTTTCATAAAACATTTTTTTCCGGCCGAAAATGCCGGAAATATGCCGGAAAAACCGGTTTTTTTGGCATTTTCTTAAGATTTCATCATTGGTCCTTTCTGATTTTTTGCACAATATGCGTAATAGCTATGCCCAAAACATGGCTGAGTTCGATTTTTGAGAAAAATTCTTTTCCGGTCGAAAATGCTGGAAAATATACCGGAAATCGCCGTTTTTGCAGATTTTCATTGAACTTTTTCCTGATATTTCTTTGTTTTTTCACGTAAAATCGTTATTGATAACAATGCCCACCATCAAGTATGGTTCAATTGTCAATAAAACTGATTTTTGATTTTTCTAAAAATCGTGCCGGAACAGCCGAATATCGCCGGAAAAACGGTTTTTCTTGAATTTCTCGAGCTATACTTTATATTTTTTTATGAAATTTTGCACATTGATGCAAAATGACGATACCTAAAATGTGATGGAGCCTGATTTTTGAAGAACATTCATCTCCGGCCGGAAATATGCCGGAAAAACCTGTTTTTTTTCTTCGTATTTTCTCGAGATTTCACCATCAGTTTTTTCTGAATTTTTGCACAAAGATGCGTTTTAGCAATGCTCAAACATGGCCAAATCTGATTTTTGAGAAAAATTCTTTTCCGGCCGAAAATGGCGGAAGTATCCCGGAAATCGCCGTTTTTGCAGATTTAAATTGGGCTTTTTTCTTTATATTTCTTTGTTTTTTCACTTAAAAAAATTATTGATAACAATGCCACCATCAAGCATGATTCAATTGTCAATAAAACTTTTGCAATTTTGCAACCGGAACTTTCAATTTCTTTTTCCCTACTCCCCTTCCCTCTCCCCCCCCCTGTCAACAATTTAATGCATTTTTCGCTAACCGCTATATTTTCTTAATGAAGATTGTTTTTTTTTTCTCCTTATTGCTATCTAAGTTTCAGCATCAGGTAGGTCCATTCAGCATCAGGTAGGTCCATTCAGCATCAGGTAGGTCCATTCAGTATCTAGCTTGTTGTTTTTCTTAGAAATCAGTGTGCCATGGTAAACATACTTATTTGTATGCTCAATGCATGCTGAATGAAATATCCATGCTGTTGGAACAACAAGGACTATCGAATGCTTGTTTGAACTGGATGTCACAAGAAATCAGTACAAGAGCCTCCAAACTGTAAGATTTATCATGACGAAATGTCAATACTCAATACTCAATAGTACGCTGAGATTTGTGGCCTGAAAACTTATTCATTTATACCACACATGAAATCTTTATTGTATATGACGATGTAAATAACTTTTAACGATGATAAAAGAGTTGAATTAAATAGGCATGGTTCATGGTCTAAATGGTTTTTAAAAATTCTGCTCTCTTAAGTTCAAGACTGACTTGACTGACTTGTCAGATCTCATACATCACTATTTGAAAAGCATACAAATCTGTAAAAGCATCATTTTACATGAATTTAAAAACCTTTTTTGCACCTACCTAGAGGTCCTATAAATTAACCTGTGTTCGTTCCAAGAATTTCCTGAAAAAGTGAAATACCTTATTTTTAGTGACATTTTGTTTATTTTGAATTTAATGTTTTCTGTTGATCAGCCAGGTAGGTCAATAAAAGTATCACTTGTTTTTTTTTCTGTTTAGTGGTCACGACATCTGGCCCTTGGTTTTACTTGGTATGGGAGCAGGCAAACATCCTCGTGTGTATCTTGCATTGATGTCCTTGGTCGAAAAGAAATCTCTTAACCCTGGAGATATCACTGTGGTGAGTAAAGAAACTGAAGAGCTGAAATTTCAATTTGTTGTGCTTAGTTGAAGTGGTCACAGATATCATATTATTTTACACACTAAATTGGCTAACTGTTCACAGATTTCCCGTGGAACACTTCCAGTTTTGAAGCCGTCTTGTCCGCCATGTTGTTTTCCAATTTACCTTAGATTTTCGAACGTTCGAGTTTCAAAACATTCGAATCGTGCTGTGTTGACGATCAGAATTATACGGGTAGCCCGATCCAGCCAATTAGTTAGAGATCAGTGGTAGTGGTCGTAAAGTTAGCTGAGGTTGGGTACTCAAAATTGCATCTTTTTTTATTCAGTTGTATAAAGCATATTCGGTTGCTGACCCACCCCCTGCAAAATATCTCCGAATTCCGGCATTTTTAGGTAAGAATAGATTTGATTAATTTGATTTCATTAAGTCTTCTGTATGAATATTTTTGAAAAAAAGTGGTAAGTATATTTAGCCGCTAATCATTTTTCTCAATTTTCAAATTAAAGTCTGTCTGCAGCGGAGACAAAAGAAGCTGTAACTTTTGATATAAATTTGAATTAAGTAGCGGTTTTGTGCTTGTTAAAAACATATTTGAGAGTGGAATTATCAAAAGAAAAAATTCAAAAAAGAGCGGAAAATGAAGATTGAAAGTGAAGAAGAAGCACCTGCATAGGTAAATTTAAATGCCTTAAAATTAATAGCTCGACAGTTTTGCATTTTGATTATCCTTATATTTTTGTAATTTGGTCATATTCAGACTTGCTGGTTAATGCTCTATTTCAACCTGGTTCTACCATCTCCGCTGATCACAAACCAAAGTATTTATTTCTGATGGCTTATGCTGTATCTGCTTATGAGCAATGGGAGGAGGTTTGTCAAAAGTTTCGTTTTTCTGTCTGTCTGTCTGTTCTGACTCTGAAAAATGGTTTAGACAAAAAGTTCATTATTTTCTGGAAATTGGAGGCTTCTAAATTATCTTCTTCAGTTTGAGTTTGGCTACAAACGTAACGGGTCAAACTTTTAAAGTTCTCGCTTGATTTGTGCATGTTTCGATCATATTCAAGACACGGTGCATGGAATGAACCCCCCCCCCAGCCCGCAGGGGAGGGGCTACAACCAAAATCTTCCTGAAAAAGGCTGGGGGCTGGATTTTTTTTTAATTTCAGGGGGTACTTATGATCTCTGGGGGTACCTAACTTTTATACAGTAAGGTGTGGGGGCTGGGGAACTATATTTTATATCTTGCTTTTATCTAAACTATCATTATTCTTTTTAATTATAAAAATATACAATTTTTTTTCATTTCTTGACATATACTAAAGTCACAGGGGGTACCAATCACAGAGGACCTACTAACGTCTGTTGTTTAGGGGTACCCTAGAATTCAGGGGGTACCTATTTTCTTAGGGGATACCTAAAACCCTGGTCCATGCCATGACACATGGCATTCAAATGATTCTTTTATACATTTTCATACAAATAAGTTTTTTTTCACTTACCGTGGCTATACTAATGGACTTTGTTTATTCGTCTGAATGCTTGAAGTAAGCATATTTTCTGAAATGAGCCCAGCTGTTTTATTTACGCTCACAATAATGGGAATTGAGGTCAACACGGTGTTACAAAATTGTTTACCTTTTTCCATTAAAACGGTAATAATAACAATATTAATTGGTATATAATTTATAAACGTAGTTGCAAATCTGACTTGAGATTCAACAAAGCGCGCTTTACCATATTGGTAGAGCGGTATATCAGTCAAGTATAGAAGTAAATCTATTTATTCGATATTTGGGGTAATTTGTAAACATTTGTTTGATTATTGTCGTTCACACTGACGGCATGAAACTTCAAGTTTCAAATGCAACTTTAATTTCATTTTATTCTCTCCAATTTAAACAGCTATGAGCTTTTATCAACTATTAATTGAAGAAGAGCGTTTGAGGTTTTGGATGTTTTTTTACATCAAATTAGAAACCTAAAATTTTTGCTTTAAAGAACTGAATTCTTGAACCAGCATTAAAATGATGGAAGATGATAGCTTTGGTCCCTCTGAAGGATTTGAGGATCCTCGTTTTGGGTGAAAACATTTACCAGTTCTGTTATGACGAATGACAAAGTTTCTTCCACCTTGACTTTCGAGAATCCTTCTCGGATTGTTGGCTCAGAGGTTAGGCGCATAACCAGCCTTTTGGATGCAAAAACAGAAAAAAAGAAACTTTCAATGATACATTTTTATAAAGATCCATGAAACAATGTGTACAAGCCGCTAAAAGAGGACTGAGTATTCGTTATGTTTCTGTATTTTCAACAATGTTTTAAGTCTAGAAATGTTCTTAACATGTTCTTATTTTCACCATTTTGTAGGTATTTTTGTGCGCTTTTCTAAGAAATCGGGTGTTTTTAGAGTCCCCAAAGCCTTAAACTTGTTTTAAAACTTGTTCTTAATATTTGACCATCACAGCCTTCTGTCTTATATAGTTTATTCTTATAAAAAAACGTGTAGGGAATCTTCATCACGTGTTTCTCATGTGCGATCTATAATTATGTAATTTAAGATAAACGTCTCAAATTCCGTTTGTTTATTTAATTGAGCCAGATTGAGCGCCAACCAACAAAGTTATTTTGTCTCTTCTTTATAGTAAATCAATAGTGTAGCTTCAAGATTATTGGGAGAACTTACACTACAGGATTCAGTGAATACAATGATTACTGAAGTTTTGTTAGCAATACCTGGATTTGTTTTGTTATGGGTGTTAATCACTTATGTGGAACATTTGATCAGTTTGAGGAAATATCCAGAAGGACCATTTCCTTTACCTTTGGTCGGAAATGTTTTATTGTTGAGTGAAAAACCATACTTAGATTTCATCAAACTCACAAAAACGTATGGTGACGTGTTCAGCTTTAGCTTTGGTAAGTTGAACTTATGTTGTTTTCATCAATTCCAAGATATTCAAGACTATTGGATTTAGAAGTGTAGCTACCATATACCCAGCTTTATAGGATTCAGTATAAAGAGTATGATGGCATAACATTATGTTAAAAAAGACTAGATTGGTTTTGCAATGGGTGTAGATTTAAAATTAAGTTTTATTTTCTAACTAACATTACCAACATTATAATTTTGAAAGTACGCTTTCTATGTAGGAATGAAACGTATCGTCATCGTCAACTCATACGAAGGGACAAAAGAAGCTTTGATTACACGAGGAACTGATTTCGCTGGAAGACCAACTGATAGTATCTATTTAAAAATCCATAGCAATGACTTCTCAAGCGTTGCTTGGTCTGACTATACGAGGTCGAACATTTTTATCAGAAAACTGGCCACTAAAAGCCTTCATCTGTATGGTGCAGGTATGGCAAATATTGAAGAAATCATTATTGAAGGTGTTGAAAAGATGTGTTCTATACTTTCAAAAGAAACTGGCAAGCCCGTTACGATGAAGACTTATCTAGGTAAGGGTTGTAGAAAGCTTAAAGGAAGTTTATTAAACTTGTGGACAAAACCTATCAAAGGAAGGCTTGTCATTTTTTGTTTACTGTAACTATTCATTCGTCCTTACAATGATCTTTACGTCAATCCTGTCGCAGAATTTTTTGTCATGGATCTATCAGGTTCACTCATATCAATGAAGTATCACATTCATTTCACGTTTCATTTGTCTACCATATTTACAAGAACAATTTATTTTCATGCAGGAAATACCATTGTCAACACCATCTGTCATTTGTGCTTCAGTAAAAGATACGAGCCTGATGACGCAGAATTCCAGCGCATTCTCCGCTTCACAAATCTGTTGGCACACGGGCTAAACCCCGCACAACCGCTCGCTCTCTTCCCATGGCTGCGCTTCTTTCCAGACACTGATTGCTTCCGAAGTTTGAAACTTGGTTGTAGAATAAGACATGAATTAACAAACAGATTCTTCAACGAGCACATCAAAACATTCAACCCTGAAAAGATCAGAGATGTTACTGACAATTTACTCTATCTATCACAAAACAAAGATGTATGGCAGGATGCTGGCTTTGAAGAAGTTACTCAACAACAACTTGAGTCCATAACGCATGACATCTTTACTGCAGGAATTGAAACGAATCTAACGACATTGCGATGGTTTATTATCTACATTCTCAAACATCCTGAAGTTCAGACGAATATTTACCAGGAAATCCTCTCGAAAATTGGCCTCAAGCGTCAACCGGTGGTAGCTGACATGGAAAAACTCGATTACGTCCAAGCAGTTTTGCATGAAACAAACCGATTTGCATCCATCGCCCCTCTTAATGTCCCTCATAAAACAATCGTTGACACCACTGTTAGAAACCATCAGATCCCTAAAGATACTCAAGTCCTATTCAATCTATACAGCATCCATCACGACCCCACACATTGGAATGAACCAGAGAAATTCAAACCAGAACGTTGGTTGAATGCTGATGGAAGTTTAAAGAAGGAAAAGGCGACACATTATTTTCCCTTCTCAGCTGGGACACGCATTTGTCTTGGGAAAAAAATGGCTGAGATGCAATTATTTTTAATCGTCACACGCTTGCTAGTGAACTTTGAAGTTTCATTGGTTGCTGGAGAAAGTGTACCTGATATAAACCATGTCAAAGTTGGTCTCACTTTAGAACCTGCATCAGACCCTGATATTATACTTGCAAGACGTTAAAGAATTGATAAGATAAGAAGGAAGAATCATATTTGGTGACGGTGTTTATAATATATACCATAATATCCAAACCCTTACAACCGGAAAGGGTTACCTAAACACGACCCCTTATCGACAGAAAATCTTGGTGATTATATTTCTTTCAAGCAAATAACAATGGTTTAGATATACCAAACCATACTATTGGATATCCGGTGAGGGTTTCTTGAAATCGACCCAATGTCGAGAGAAAGAGGTGGTGCTGCTGAAGTCCGAAACATGGCAACTATACAGAACTAATCTTTTGAAAATTTTGTCAAATTTTGCGTAAAACTGACACCACACAATTTTTTCAAAATGCTATAGTAACAAGAGCCGCAAAGATGCGGATAAATATTTCCTTTACAAATGTTTAATATAATAATTGATGTCCTCAAAAGATTTCAAAGTGCTTTAAATCTCAGATAACATCAAGCAACACAAGTCCCTAAGAATTTCAAAATTCCATTTATGTTATTGCCAGTATTTACAGGATTATTCATAAGATGACTGTAGGTTCAAAGCTACGGATCACGGAATATATCCAAGCTGAACCCGACTGAGAACAACAATGCAGTAATCAAATTGGCTGGAACTTTAATTTTCGTTAGGTGGACTTTAAATGGATTTTAGTATTATACTAGCGGTCACCCGGCGTCGCACCGCCAAGTAGAGTGTTGTTGAACACATCAAAAGACCTGATCATATAATTATTATTTTAAGCGCTGATTTCCAGAAATTTTATATAGCCAAAAAGGGCAAATATTTAAAATGAAAGAATGGCAAAAAGGAGAATATTTCACAGTAAGAAAACCAAAGAAAATTTTATATATTTTCAAAACGAGATGAAATATGTTGCATTATACTTTCATACAGTATATAAAATATTGTAAAAAATGTAAAAATTTAAAGTAACTTTTGGAGTTTTTTGAAATAATGTACGTGCTAAAAAGAAAAAATCTTTCAAAACAGGGAAACAATTTCAAATTTTCCGACAGAATGCAAAAAAAAAAAGAAAATCTCATTTTTATATACTGGGAAATATTTCATAATCTGAAAGAATGTCGATAGGAAAAAATTCCCCTAACAGAAGCCATTTTATGATTTCCAAAAGCATGCTGCAAGAGCCAAAAATATCACATACTTGGAAACAATCAAAATTTCCAAAAGAATGTCAGAAAATAAAATAAATTGTCATGCCAGGAAATCACTTGAGTTTTTTTCATTTTTTAAATGCATGTGGAAGAAAGTGTCAAGTTCACGACAAAATTTTTCCACATTTTGAATGCACGTGTAAGAAAATCTCCAAATTTATCACAAAAGTTTCCACGTTTTAAATGTACATACCGTCAACTGCTTTAACTTGGGACGATTGGTCGAAACATGGGACTGTTTGATATCTGGTCTGTATTTTCACTAACTTGTTAAATCTCTTTGACAACAAATTTGTTTTGATAACTCCAACAAGTTTATCAATCATACTTCCTTTCATAACATGTCTTGTCACGATAACTTTCACTGATAGCGCCGATTGGAGAATTAGAGAACGCCCGCTGCCTAACCGCTTATCGCCCGATGGGATTAACAAATAACGCGTTTGTAACTTGCCTTGCGAGTGACGTCAAACGCTCCATTGTTTTGCCATTTTTTTAATACGCCGTTCATTAACTCAAATCAAATGACTTTGGCAGTTACATCAATATGCCTTCTTACCTGTCTTTAAAAATATGAATAAAAGTAATCACGGAAAAGGACGCGAAAAAAAAAGACATAAGTGTGAGAACAGAGTAATCAACCTCGTTAGAAAAAGTACCATTAGAAGTCATAAAAAATCAACCTGAATAAATGCAATCGAAATTCCAGAGAACTTCATAATTCCCCAAACAACATTACATTACAACGAATGTAAATACACAAGCATATGTCAAACTCCCATCACATAAATTTTACAATTACATCAGAGTAGACTACGCTCGCCACCGAAGAGGTTTATTTGGAAAGGGTAATTATATTTTATTGTTCGCTTCTTTTTTAAAGATTTGCCGGGTTGGAAAAGTATGAATTTCTTTGTACATATTTTACCTACCCCAAATATTTAGGAGGCTGAGTTTTAAACGAATTGTCGAGTTAAAACGAACGATAAATGTATCAAGGTCTGTTTTATTTACCCCCTGGTGACTTAACAAAAGAGACTTAACTCGATGTTACAATCCAATTATTGAAAGTTTGTTTCGGCCTTTTTATAATGAGCGAGACATACGTTCTCTGATTACGCAATTTTCATATTCTCATTTTCGAGGCATTTTGATGTAACTGTTTGGAGGTTCGGTGAAATGGTGGCCAAATTGCCGTCCCATGTTTTGTCAGATAGTCCCAAGTTGGAGCAGTTGACGGTAAGAAAATTTCCAAATTCACGACAAAAGTTTCCACGTTTAAAACACACGTTGCAAAAGATCTCTAAATTCACAACTAAAGTTTTCCACGTTTTAAAATGCACGCGGGGAAGAAAATCTTCTCCGGTGTTCCGGATCCGGTTATCAGCTTTAAAATTTGAAATTTATAACCACAACGAGTTTTCACTAACTCTCACTAACCCCAGCAGTTAATTCATTGTTGTAGATAAAAAAACCAAGGGAAATTCAATCATTAACCAGTCAATTTTGCTCCATGTTTAAATTTTTAGCTAAAATCAGTTCATCAACCCAACCATTCCTATTGTTGCATTGTCGGCATTGCATTTATTCGTTGGGTGCAAACTAAACTTTTTTCATATTGCAAGTATGTAATTTTTCAGGTATAACGTGGTCAGATTTATTCACAGTCACTTGCCTTCGTACGATTTATGTAAATATACAAACAAAATTGAAGTTAGTTTGTTGTGAAAGTTGATAAAATGTCCTGTTTTTTCAAGACCAAGAGATTGTATCATCTCTCATTCCAGCTCATTCCAAACTAACAGAATGTAAACGAAACATCAAATCCAGAAAGGAATATAAAGAAAAGTTCACTATCGACCATTCCTTGTGACAATCGTACAAAAATCATGATCCAATTCAACTCATCAAAGCATATAAACCAAAGCAAAGAAAAGTAGCGAAAGAGCAAAAGTTGTTGTCTATTTTTTCTGCCATCTTTGTTTTGACAGTTCACTCTCAGTTTTTAGGGTTTTATATGAGACCTTTTGGATGCTAATTTGAAGAAAGACCTTATCAGTCTGAATTCAAACCTTTTAGGTTTAGTTTTGAGACCTTAGCCGGTCTAATTTTTACTTAGATGTTAGTATATCATGAAAGGTCTGAATTGAAACTCTTGTGTGGCCGATTGAGACCTTGCAAGGTTTCCATTCAAGCAAGGTCTTGTTCTATACACCAAAAAGGTCTCCTTTGTATTTTCGAAATAAGACCTTCATGGTCTGTTCTTGGAAACGGTCTTATTCAACACTTCTAAAGGTCTCAATCACGCGTTTGAAACAAGACCTTCTTAGGTCTGCCTGATACAAGCCTTTTCAATAGACACGATAGTGAACATCCGATAGACAAGATAAAAGGGCTTTTATGGAGACCTCTAATGGTCTCAATTTCGCGCGCTGTAAAAGGTCGCCAAAAAGGTCTCCTTCAAGACTTCTAAAGGCTCACTGGTTTGAAACAAGACCTTTTTAGGTCTGCCATTTACAAGCCTTTTCAATAGACACGATAGTGAACATCCAATAGACACGATAAAAAGGGCTTTTATGAAGACCTCTAAAGGTCTCGATTTCGCGCGCTTTAAAAAATCTAGAGCAGTGTAACGACTTCTTTCGAATTTTCGAATGTTTCGAACGTCGTTCGAAATTCGAAAAGTTCAAAATTGGATCCGAAGTGCAAAAATACAATCAAAACAATTTTGGAGCCAAAAGGGTGAAGATGGTCTGAAGATAGTCTGAAAAGCGAAAAGAAAAAAAAGGTAAGTAACACAATCTTCACGTAATAAAATTTCTTAAAATCCTTTTTTTGTCAACTGAAGCTATATATCTTTTGATATGAATCCTTTTTTCTTCCACAAACATGGAGCTTTATTGTTGCAAATACACCCATGGAAAGTTTTGGCGAGGCTCGATTGAATTTTGTGCTTGTATTTATTGATCCTACTAGCTAGGCTTTTACGAAATTTTATTTTATTTTTTGTGCAATATTCGTTTTAAATCTTTTATATTATTTTTTTCAGCTTCGACATTACTGTAACGAGAATCTAACACAACATCATGTGAGCCCATGTCACTGTCGCTGTAAATCCCACCATCACATTTTCTAAACGTTTGTTTAAAGTATGGCCAGAACAAAATCGACTCTCTGCAGAGGTAAGAATTGAATATATCTTTGCCCAATTTGATGTTTTTTCTGGAAAACTTTGAAGAGCTGGATCAAAAGTAAAGAATTTTTCAAATTTTCTAAATGACATTTCGATGAAGTAATAGGCCTAAAAACCAGTTTTGTGATCTTTATCTCACTTCTCTTGAATTTTTAGCACGCAACTATCCAGCTTTCATGTTAGCACGCAATTATCCAGTTCGTTAAAGTTTCGTGTCACCGTCACCAACAAACGTCTATTCAATTTTCAACTCTTGGACGTTTGTTTGACAATCTGGTTTACAGTCGTACTTACATAAACAGCTAGACTTTGTCGTGAATCATCATCATTGTCATGAACAAACTGGACACGTACAATACATCTCTTGTACGTTTCGATATCAAAGAACTATTATATACATAATATAATGGATATTTGTTAGAAAAATATCTAGAAATCCTATTGGGTATAATATATCTTTTAGATTGAAATTCTTGAATGTATTTTTATTCTCTTCTTCTCTTAGTTATTATTAAGTTTTGTTTCGGCAATTTAGGCCTTTTGAAAATTACAGACCTTCAAAAACGAGTACTAAACATAGTTTCTTTTAGGCACTAATATGGTCTAATTTTGAACAAGACCCCAAACGTTCTGCGATAACGGACTTTTTTCGAAAGGTCTCGTTTAAAATAAGACCTTTTAGGTATGATAGAATCAGAACCCTTGAAGTCTCTTTCGGGATCTAGAATAGTCTCTATTGGGCGCGCTAAAGGTCTGATTTAGAACAAGACCCTAAACGTTCTGCGATAACGGACTATTTTCGAAAGGTCTCGTTTAAAATAAGACCTTTTAGGTATGATAGAATCAGAACCCTTGAAGTCTCTTTCGGGATCTAGAATAGTCTCTATTGGGCGCGATAAAGGTCTTATTAAAATCAAGACCTCAAGGTCTGATTTAGAACAAGACCCAAAACGTTCTGCGATAACGGATCGTTACCTGATACACCCAAAAGGTCTTAATAAAGACCTTTAAAACTGAGAGTGTTAGAAACAAAGCAGTATGGTCCGATCAACAATATGCTTCTGAAAGAGCCGACGTTGCCCGATCGACAAGGAGAATAGAGCGCCGTACGGATATTTACCACAGACGTTTCTCGGAAAAATGACGTCTTCCGCCTCGAAAAAAGAACATCCTACTGTTTTTACCGCCGGAGCTTGATTTAAAAAGAGACTCATGGTACAAACTCACGAAATTGACCAAAACCGAGCGTTAGACTTGGAGAAGGAGAAGGAGAAGAAAAATTACCGTTTTAACAAATATTTCCTATATAGATAGGAAATATTTAAAAATTGATACCCGATCAGTAGTATATCTTTTTGCCTTTTTTTTCAAACACTTCCCAGACGTTTTACAACATTCAAAAGGCAGATTTAATATGATCACCGAGAAGTATATTCTATACATAATTTTACAAATCAACAGCTAGATATTTTGGATTATTAAGAACTAGAGTCATTAATTAAGTGAATTTTCGCCATGTTAAGTTGTGAATGTAAAATATATTTGAAAAAATTGAATAAAAAGCTTTTCGGCTTACGCCATCATCAGTTATCATACAAGTAAAAAGAAAGTAACAAATTTATTGAAAAAAAAATTGGAAAAAAATGTGAGTAATTAAAAGCAATAAAAATTTAAGTGACGATAAAATATATTACAGTATAGGGAATTATTAAAAAGCTATAAATATCATTAAGTCTCACGTGACTCCATTTCTGAAAAGCATATGGCCTTTTCTAGAGTCATTAAATAATTGAAATAATTTTCACGATATTAAATATATATTTAAAAACTTATAGATTAAATATTATCGATGTAGGGTTTTTCTTCGGATACAAAAGTTTGGATTCTTTTATTGTTCAATAAGAATCAAATCCCAAAAAAGTTTACAATTTCATATGATTGTTCATAAGTCCTTGTTTGGCTCAATGTTTCCTTTGTTTCAAAATTATTTTAAACTTGTTTTTATGTTTGAAAGTCATACCCATATTTCCATCTTTCAAGTCAGGCATCGGTTCTCCAGGCGCAAGCGACACTTCGAAATTCGTTAACAACCTTGTAACAACTAAAAACATTTGTATGTTGGCCATTCTTTTCCCCAAACAGCCCCTTGTACCAGCACCAAATGGAAAATAATGTGTGGCCTTTTCTTTCTTCAAGCTTCCATCATGATTCAGCCAACGTTCTGGTTTGAATTTCTCTGGCTCATTCCAGTGTGTAGGATCGTTGTGTATGTGATATATATTAAAAAGAACTTGACTTCCTTTTGATATAAATTGACCTCCAACAGAAGAGTCAACCAACGCTTTGTGAGGGAATGACAAAGGGGCGATGGAAGCGCATCTTTGTAACTCCAGAATAGCTGCTTCGACATAGGGAAGTCTTTCTTTATCATCGGCCACAGTCTGACGCTGTAATCCAACATTGTCGACTACTTGTTGGTATATTTTCGTTTGAATTTCGGGATAGTGAATCAGAAAGATAACAAACCATTGAAGGCTTGTCAATGATGTTTCAAATCCGCCTAGGAATAGAGTATGAACTATTGCTTCAAGTTGCTGTCCTGTTACTTCTTCGAACCCAGCCTCTTCCCATATATCTTTCTTCTGCGAAAGATAAAGTAAATTATCGGTGACATCCCTAATCTTCTCTGGATTATAAGATTCAATATGTTCTTGGAACATCTTATGAATGTATTCGTTGTTGAACTTTGTTGCCAATTTCAAATTTTTGAATGTCTCTGTATCCGGGAAAAAGCGTAGCCATGGAAACACAGCGATCGGCTGGTCCAGGGCCATACCTTTGTCAGTTCTTTCCATTGCTTCCATTATTAATTGGAATTCTTGGTCGTCTGAGTTGTATTTCTTACTGAAGCATAGATGGCAAATGGTATTCACCAAGGAGTTTCCTGGAAAATAAATAAAAGCGTTTTTAGATAACCTCCACTGTTAAAACCTGAAAGTGAAAGGTTTCTTTGGTTGTTTTCAACTTTTCTGTCTGTCTGTCTGTCTGTTTCAGAAGTTTTAGGGCAACTTCAAATGGTCGGATTTGGCTGAAATTTGGTTGTAGAGTTTTTGGTTTTCAAACCAAAATTGCAATCAAAAAATGTTTACTGCGAGGGTCTGAGTGATGTTAGAAAGTAAAAGTTTTGGAGAGCGCATAGTTTAAAAAGTGGCTTTTTTCCAGACTTCCGATTTGTTGAAGATAAGAAAGCTGAACATGCTCTCCAAATACGTACCTAGAAATTGGTCAATGCAAATCGGCTTTCCAACTTCTTTCGAAAGTATGGAGCACATTTTCTCGGTTTCCTCCACAACAACGTCTTCTATATTGGTCATTCCAGCGCCGTATAGATGTAGACTTTTGAAAGCCAATTTCCTTAAAAAGAGCCATTGTTTTGAATAATCCATGAGTCCGATAACTTTGAAATTGTTAGTGACGATCCCAACAGGAATACTTTCATGTGAGCGTCCTCCGAAGTCTGTTCCTTTAGTCACCAAAGCCTCTTTGATGCCCTCGTATGAATTGATAACAACAACTCTACTCATGCCTGAAATGTGAAAGTCATTAATTCAGAGTCTGTCTCTAAAGCACTACAGCGGCCAAAAATAGACCTACTTCAGAGGGCTGTAACTCTTTTTAGAAAGATGCGAAAAATGTAAGCACAAATTTCAAATTAGTGATGTAAATTATTATATCATTAACAAATATTTTTACAATCTTAAGATTATTCCCCTCGAGAATATCTTTCCAATTGTGTATAGCTTTTTAAAAATAGGTGTTTAGACAAAAGTAAAAGTACAATTAGTAATTTATGATTATAACAAATTAGTGTTAGAGACCACCTTTGAGCAAATGACTCATATAATCGCTTCCTAATAACTTTGTTACTACTAGAAAATTGTTTCCGCATTGCCTTCTTATAGTTTGATAGTCATGGAAAATGATATTAATCTACTTGGTGGATGGACTTTCTATCTTCGTATATCCTAGACGTCAATATATTGGGCTGTGCCATTATAAAACCATTCAGGGGAATAGAAAAACCTTTTCAATTGAAAAAAAAATTATTGAAAATGTGTGGATACCCCCTAGAAAATGACAAAATATTCAAAAATACCCTCGGAAAGATTCTTTTAATACCTTAAATATAGGGTGGACGAACTAAAATCAGTCTTTCAACTCTTGGAAATTTTAGAATAACTTTTTACTTCCTTGGAAAAATGAAAAAACACCACCAAAGTTTTCTCAAATTACCCTCTGGAAATGTTCGTCCAGCCCCCCCCCCTGTATGGATATAGAATGGAATGGGGCATTAGACCGTATATGTTTTTTTTTTCGATGAAAATGTTACAACTTACCAAAACTAATGCTAAACACATCTCCGTAAATTTTACTCAGCTCGATAAAATCCAGGTACGGTTTCTCACTCAGGGACAACAGATTTCCAATCAAAGGTAAAGGAAATGGTCCTTTTGGATATTTCCTCAAACTGATCAAATGTTCCACATAAGTAATTAACACCCATAACAAAAACAAACCCAGGTATGCTACTAACAAATTGTTGCAATCATGATTCACTTATACAATATGTCCCTTATGATTCAGCAAGGACAAAAAAATATCACAAAACAGGACAAATTTC
Organism: Clytia hemisphaerica; assembly: GCF_902728285.1. Lineage (NCBI taxonomy): Eukaryota > Metazoa > Cnidaria > Hydrozoa > Leptothecata > Clytiidae > Clytia > Clytia hemisphaerica. The sequence continues at coordinate 1,140,590 of NW_027104057.1, forward strand.
TCTAGTGCGAGAATAGACGAGATAACTGCTTGACCGCGCTAATGATTGATATAACAGAGATATAATATATCTCTATTAAAGTAATATAATTTTTATCTTATTTACATATCAATGTCTTTTATGACCGGACCCATTATAAATAACTCAATGAAAAAATCCTATCAAATATATGTTAATTTCTCTTTGTTTAAATTATGGAATTTCTTTTATGTCCTGAAGATAACTAGCTTAATCCTTCCATTAGAGATTAGGAAAAAACAGATATACATAGATAAACATCTCATCCGCTAATGTCTTAAGCTGTTGACACACCTTACCTCGATTATCGAGTAACTTTACTTCAGCCTCAAGCGTCTCTTTGTTGACCTAATCATCAAAACTACCCAATGTGGAATTAGGGGGGGCATACCCAGTTTGTCGGTGTGTCGGTATTGACCTTTTTTGCGTCGGTATTTCAGTGATCAACAAAAAATGTGTCGGTATTTCGGTATTTGAGATGTTGATTTCCAATCGGTGATACGGTAATTTTGCTTAAAACGTCGGAGAAACGGTGCTAAATCAAGGGCTTTCTCAGAAATACCTCTTATTCTCTTATCTCATATTAGAATTTTGAAAAGAAAATAAATAAAAAATGTCGGTGTAGGTATAAAAAACTGTCGGTATTTCGGTCCAGGACCCTCGTACGCCCGTACGAAATTTGCGCAAAGTAATAAAGTTGACAAAATTATTATGGATCCTATTTTTTCACGTTGACACAACTTGATAACGTGATCAGCTTTTGCAATATCTTCATCATTCGACATTCGAAGTTTTGTTTATCAAGTTTCATTCGCTAGAAATTGATATCTTTTAGGTTCCATTTTCAACTCTTGGCGACACGTATCATGTCTGGCATTAAGTAAAGGTCCCGCGGTTAACCTTCGAATGTCTTCGAATACCTTATTGACTTTGGATACATGTTTTTATATTACAGTGCCGAGGCCCCCCCCCCCCCCCCAATAATTTTTCAAAAATGGTTATTTTGCAAAATGCAAAGTTTTTCTTTTTTAATTTGTCATAATTGTCTTTTATGTGCATGTTTTGAGTGTATTTTTAAGCAATCTAGAGCTCAAATTTTCAAAATTTCCCCCCTCGGGCCAAACCATGGTTGGCCCTCGCGGTGTCACTAAACTTCAACCCCCCCAATATGAAAATGCTTCCTACGGCACTGTATTAGAACCCAGTTTTTAAGAGCATTTAGGCTGAAATTTAGGAAACGATTGAGAACATCGTAAGGGCATGACCAGCCCAAGGATTGAAAAAATTAGCCAAATTTTTGCTCAAAATTTTTATAAGACACTTTCGTAATTGCAGTAATCCGTTTACCTCGCAAGAAAATCTCACTTTGGAAATGGTCAAAAAAGAACTTAAAGGTCTCAACCCAAATAAGTCAATTGGTCCGGACGAAATTCATCCAATTATGTTGAAGGAGCTAGCGGACTACATAGCTGTCCCGCTCCACACAATTATGACTAAATCATTTGATGAAAGTACTCTGCCAGACGGATGGAAGGTTGCACATGTGTCACCAATATATAAAAAAGGGAGCAAAAATCTAGCTGAAAATTACAGACCAGTCAGTCTTACATCCATCACTTGCAGACTGATGGAAAGAGCGCTAAGGGACCAAATTATGAAACATCTGGTAGATGAAAAACTATTATCAAGTAAACAACATGGGTTCATGCCAAAGAGATCAACGGTAACACAATTACTTACATACCTTGATAAATGTGCGGATTCGATATCAAATAATAAAGTAGTTGATGTGTTTTATTTTGACTTCGCGAAGGCCTTTGACACCGTACCACACCGCAGACTGCTGAAAAAGCTGAATGCTTATGGAGTCAGAGGATCGGAGCTCAACTGGATACAGTCCTTTCTCATTGACCGTTATCAATATGTAAAGGTAAACGGAACATTGTCGAGAAGATGTAAAGTTATGAGTGGAGTTCCACAAGGAAGTGTACTTGGTCCACTACTTTTTGTTTTGTACATCAATGATTTACCAGAGGCTACGAAAGCAGAGATGTTCCTGTTTGCTGACGATACAAAACTGGTGGAAGAAATAAACAACGCCGAAGATGCGCTCAGGCTACAGGAAGACATTGATGCCATGGGAAAATGGTCAAAGGACTGGCTTTTAGAATTTCATCCGAACAAGTGTCATGTTTTAACACTGGGTAAATTTTGGAACATCAAATATGCCCATCCCTATACCATAGCAGGATCTGTTCTAGAACATGTTGACCAAGAAAAAGATCTAGGAGTGATAATCGATAGTGACCTGACCTTTGAAGCCCATATATTCAGTAAAATCAAGAAAGCTAACTCTATCGTTGGCTTGATTAGCAGGAGCTTCGAATTTCTCTCACCAGATATGTTTCGAACGCTTTTCATTGCATTTGTCAGACCCCATTTGGAATATGCACATGTAGTATGGTCTCCAAGGCTAATCAACATATCAATGCAATCGAGGGCGTCCAACGAAGACCTACAAGGCTAGTTAGTTGCTATAGAAACTACTCATACGAAGATCGGCTACGACTCATCAACCTACCTAGCCTAAAGACCAGGCGGCAAGTTGGTGATATGGTGGAAGTTTTCAAGAACCTCCACATTTATGACGAGTCTATAAGATCAGAGAAATTTACTCCTCGAACACGACCACGACGTCAGCATGATTACGAGATTCAAAGGAACTTTGCTAATGACGGTATGAGAGCCTACCAAAGCAACTCTCTTTTTTACAGAAGTGTGAAACCTTGGAATGATCTAGAAGAAGATATTGTTGAAGCACCATCCTTACAAGTCTTCAAATAGCGCTTGATAAAAGAATGGGAGAAAAAACTTTATAAAATATAAAATCAAAAGTTCTGTTTTATAGAGGTCAATAAACTTGCGAAATATATTGCTATAAAATAAATAAAATAAAGATTAAATTAGAGCCAATTTTTATAGCCCAAGGTTATTCCTGTATAAGAACATCTTTAGCTCAAAGACTGTGAAAAATTAAGACGTTCTAATAAAAGAAAAAACGTGTATAATCAATCAATCAGCAAGACTATTTCCGTCTGGGTAAGAAAATGGAATCCAAGGTTAATTTTGATGTTATTATAATTCAAAGTATCAAAACTAAATGCGAGGATGTACAGAGAGATTGAGTAATTTTAAAAGTAAAAACGTACAATGATTTTCGATTATTTGAGATTCAATTTATTCTAAACACGAAAAATGAAAAAAAAAAACTTAAAAACAACTGCGATGCTGAACTTGCCTTAAACCACTACACATTCCTTTCTCTATTTCCTTTCAACTTCGTGAGCATTGTCCCGCGCAATCAGTCTCCCATGTTTTGTTTGTTTTGTTATTTTGCTGAAAAAAGATTTATGAGGGCGCGGGATATTCCTGACCATGGCCCCCTTAAAAATCTCAAGAGTGCGTGGATGTTAGGAGATGATTTGCAAAATTTTGTTCGGCCACCTGTTATTTTGATACTTACAGACCAGAATGTAAATTTGGCTAAAATCACGTATTTACATTTTTGGTCGTTCATTTGACTACAAACTGCTCCTGAAGCCATAGTCTGTATAAAAAACTCTGTCTGGAAGCTTATTGGTTTAACTTTTTAGTTTTTTCCTTTGTTAATATCAAAAGATAAAAATCGATCTGCTCAGTTTTCGATCAAGTTACCAAGGATTGGTTTAAAATAATCACGTGATCGAAAAGCGAGCAAAACAAACTAATTTCTCAAACGCAAGTTCAAGTAAGAAACAATGGAAAGAAATAAAAGGCTTCCAGACCAGGGTTTTTTGTTACGGACCATGCTGAAGCTGAATGCTTGTTTGGCAAAAAAAGTTCCTCTGCCGGAACTCATAAAAATGAAATTTTTCATTAATGGTATTGACCATCTGAGACAGTGCGCGAAAAATTTCAGTTTGGTTATGTGTTTGGTTGATATTTTACAGACCGGTCCGTATTTTACCTAAAGGTTCACTTCGGCATAACCGCTGGTTAAATTTAGCTGAAATTCTGCTGTAAGTTTGTATCTTTAATACCTGACACTTCTTTGAATTTGAATGGAATAGCAATTTCCAGTCCTGAGATGGATGATTTACGCAAAGGGGGCAATTTTGGTCCGGTCTGTAAAATACACGATACCGACAGGTGACAAAAAATTTACCATGTAACAAAAAAAATGTTATTGTGTAAATTTGAACAACAAAAATAAAAGTTTTTCATTATTTAGGGGGTCCTGTTTTAGGCATTTCCGAAGTATAATCTAAAGAGAAAGTCATCAATTATTCTAAGGTCTTCAAAAAAGATGTAAATTAGGCGCAAACTTGCAAAACCAAAAGTTGTCCAAAACTTTCGTTTGGATATGCACAAAGGGTTTAAAATAAATCAGTTATCCGGCTAAACTTCAATACAAATGTTTTTCAATGTTTTCGATTCTTACTCTGAATCTTGTTGCTGGCTCGTAAGTTACTCCTGATTTTCCATCTTTCAAGTCGGGTATTGGCTCCCCCCGGCGGCTAAGCATACTTCGTCAATAATAACCAATAAGCGTCAATAAGCGTGTGACAATCAAGAATATTTGCATTTTTGCCATTTTCTCTCCAATGCAAACACGAGTTCCTGCGCCAAATGGAAGATAGTGTGTGGCCTTTTCTTTCTTCAAACTTCCATCAGCATTCAACCAACGTTCTGGTTTGAATTTCTCTGGTTCATCCCAGTGTGTGTATGTTGAAGATGTTGACTTGAGTGCCTCTGGGTTTTGTGCGACCTCCGACATATGTAGCTACCACTGTTTTATGTAGAACATTACCGAGTTTACGTATGTGCGTTTTTCTTCGGCGGAGACGGTAAGGTTCTAATTTGACTAGATCATGACCAGCTGAGGACGACGGTAAATCAGCACTTTTACCGTCCTTGATTTTGCGGGTCAGAAATGCGGATTAATAATAATAATAATAATAATAATAATAATGATAATGGTATATTTCAATCTCCAAAATTTACATTTGGCTCTTCGGCTGAAAATATTATATAGCACATGTGTGCAAAGTCTAGAAAAAAATATTTATATTTATAAAATTATTATGTATACTAGTGAGATGCTCTGACCGGCTACGCTAGCAAAGTAGAGTGTAGTAATTGTATGCAGAAGATTAACTCAGAATTGGGACGATATCTAGTCCCGCGACCAGAAGTAAAATTCGAATGCAGCCAACGAAGATAAAACCGGTATAGCAAGGCCTGTTTGTCATTTTCAAATTTTAAGGTGAACATAAAATAAATAACTAACTTTACTAAAAAAACAAAAAAAACATAATACTGGTAGACCACCAATGAAATAGATGATGAAATATGAAATTGAGTTAGACTATACAAAATTGGATGGGAGATAGGAATTGTAAATACTAATTGAGCTAATTGAGACTATGTAGAAAAGTGAGCGAAGAACTGAATAGACATATGGAATAGATACTAAATACGAGTGCGAAGGGGTCTGTACCAGTGCCTATGAACATAATCATACTGTATATAAAAATAAATTTCAAGTAACATATTTGGTTTAAAATTTTAATGAAATTAAGAAACATGATTGCTTACTGACGTAATAATATGGCTTGTGCTAGAGAAGAGATTATAATGGTATCTAGAATTGTGACTTGTTAACAAACTAATATGGGTATTGCAATATAAAAAGTGGTATACTAAGCAGTTCATTAAGTGATTATGGGAGATATCGCATACGTGAAACTAGAGTTTGAGTGTCAGTATATGTAAAACAAAAGCATATGCTGAGAAGATAGCAGAAGATATCAAGCCGAGAAAAAGCTTTAAATAAGGCTTGTACTACTGCAGGCTTCTAGCAAGAGCTTTATCTAGGAAATAATTTTTCGCCTCTTTGCAGAAAACTTTATATTCAAGTGAGTTACGACATGTAACAGGAAGGTCATTAAAAATTATTGGAGCTTCAAATTCAAACGAGCCATTAATATTCAAAGATTCACGCAATTTTGTACCACCGATGCGGTCGTTCCTAGTAATAGGTTGCTCATATTTTTCCATTGGTAGAAACTTTGGCCAAGTACTCATATTAACGGATTTCCATGCGAGTCTAGCCATATACTGTAGTCCGAGCGTTCCTTTACCGGAAGCCATTTCATAGCGATGACATCAGTTTCCCGCGAATAACTCTTTCTTACAAAGCTGGCAGCGGCATTTTGTATTTTTTGTAGTTGTTTGAAAAGGTAGTCTGGTGCATTGTTGTAGTGGTATGACGAAATTCTTTTGTTTCAGTTCAAATTATGCTTAAAATTATGGGACTTATATTTTGAGGAGACCTCATTTATACCAAAAGATAGGGAGTTTCTAAACATCGACCAGAAATATTTCATTTCCTACCGGTATCGGTCCATTGCCTGTTTTTTTGTCGGTATTTCGATATTTTTATCAATAAAAAACGGTATTTCGGTATAAAACTATTTATCTTTTAGTTTCTTCACGAGTTTCATGCAGAAAAATTTTCAAAAAAGATAAGTCTATTCCGCTATTTTAACCGCAGTAAAATTTTCTTTCTCGCTTCGCTCGCACAATCTTGTTTCTACAGTTTCATTTTGACAATGTAAGGACAATAGAATAATTGATGAGATTGATGTCTCTAAAACTGGCCTTCCCAGCTTTTTCCTACTGTTAATTTCTATCAATTCATACTAAAGGCATCTCATTCGGTACACTTAAAATATTTGGTGTAATAAAGTTTACAGGCATCACACTTAATTGCCCTGTCAATATTTTTGTCAAAAAGTGTCACTTTGTCTAGAAAATGACTGGTAACGTCAAAAGTCACTTTTAGTATTCTCTACAATCTTTCAAGAAATATATTGAGAATTTCGGTTATTTTGACGTTTTTCGAAATTTAAAGTTCGGGCGAAAAATCCGATTTTGGGCTATCTCTTTAATTTAATCGAATATTTCAATTTGAGACGGGTAGGCAGACTTCCAGGCTATATTCGGAGCCTTACTGGACCATTTTTCCATTTTTGAACTTTTGGATCCTCAGATCCTAAGGTCCTAAGTCTTAAGTCTAGCGTTAAAAATCAGAGCTAAAACTCTACCCTTCGAACCTACTTTAGAGCACTTACAAATCGATTGTGGTTTCAAAACTTCCTGGGGAATTTCCCTTTTGTCTCAAATATTTCTTGAAGGATTGTAGCTAGAGTAATTCTCAGCCACGTGCTCAGTGGTTCATTTGAAAGCCACATCAGGACTCGATTTGGTTTTTATCTACGGTGGAGAGAGCTGGTAAACTCGATAACCCAAATTTATCTGGTCGCCGGTCGTGGTCGCTGGTCGTATTCGCCATTTCTGGTCGATGTTTAGAAACTCCCCAAAAGATACCTATATTTTCTTGCTCAGAATTTCTTAGCGATTCTAATGATATATAACGGCATCATGACCGCATAATTAGATTAAAAGCTAAAGTGCACGAAAGTAAGAAATCAAATCTGTCTTTGATGAATTTCTATCAAACTTTTTAGAAATAACTTGATATCATAGTGATGACCACTTTTATAAATACAGCATATAGAAACCAGCCCTCTTCGCATGGCGAGACGTTTTTTTCTGAACTTTTTGTAATGGCCAAATAAACCAGCTGCACTGGAAAGTCAGCCCAAAAGGCTTAGAAGGCTTAGAAGTACAAATAATAGATCTGTTAGAAGCCAAAGTTAAAGCAGATCCAAACTTGAAGCGGCTAATCGCTTCAATAAATTCTTTTGTTTTTAACAATAGAAGTTATTTACACGCACATGAAGAGAGAAATTATTATGAAAGATCAAATAACGATTCAGGGGGTAATGTTTAAAAAGGATGTATTTACTTTCGAGTTTACAGTATTTTTTTCTTTTATTGAAGGAAGACATTCGCAAAGATTTTATAACAGATAAAATTTGATATTCTTCATTAAATCTTTTGTGATATTCTTCATTAAATCTTTGCTCGTTGAAACGAATGAACATTTCCTGGAAGCAGTTTACAGTGATTTTTTGCCTTGCTTTAATTTTGGTTCGGCTGTATATAATGGTCAAACCAAAATTAAAGCAGCTCTAAATGGGGCTCTGCAAGATGTTTTGATGGAAAATTTAACAGAAAGAGTGCTTTAAAATGAAATTGAAAAGAATAATCAATTCCTGGAAGCAGTTTGCAGCGATTTTTGCCTTGCTTTAATTTTGGTTCGGCTGTATATAATGGTCGAACCAAAATTAAAGCAGCTCTAAATGAGATTCTGCAAGATGTTTTGATGGAAAATTTAAGAGAGAGAGTGCTTTAAAATGAAATTGTAAAAAAATCTATTCCTGGAAGCAATTCGCAGTGATTTTTTGCCGTGCTTTAATTTTGGTTCGGCTGTATATAACGGTCGAACCAAAATTAAAGCAGCTCTAAATGGGACTATGCAAGATGTTTTGATTGAAAATTTAAGATAAAAAGTACCTTAAAATGAAATTGAAAAGAATCTATTTCTGGAAGCAATTTGCAGTGATTTTTTGCCGTGCTTTAATTTTGGTTCGGCTGTATATGATACACCCCTGTGTCACAGACCCGGTGGACCCCCCCCCCACCCCGGTGGAAAAATAGGCCAAAAAATCGTCCCCGGCAGAAAAAATATCCTACAATTTCAACCCCACTGCGAAATTGATTTATGATTTTATCCCCATTGAAAGCTGAATGTAAAAAATTGCACTCCAAAACCATCCCCACTGTAATTTTCGAGCTGGAAACAATAGATTTTCTATCCCCATTGGCATTTTGATAGAAATTTTCATCCCCACTGAGGGAAAAAGTTCTACCGGGGCACTGAGACAGGGATGTTATAATGGTCGAACCAAAATTAAAGCAGCTCTAAATGGGACTCTGCAAGATGTTTTGATGGAAAATTTAAGATAAAAATAGTACCTTAAAATGAAATTGAAAAGAATAGTCAATTCCTGGAAGCAGTTTGCAGTGATTTTTGCCTTGCTTTAATTTTGGTTCGGCTGTATAAAATGGTCGAACCAAAATTAAAGCAGCTCTAAATGAGATTCTGCAAGATGTTTTGATGGAAAATTTAAGATAAAAATAGTACCTTAAAATGAAATTGAAAAGAATAGTCAATTCCTGGAAGCAGTTTGCAGCGATTTTTGCCTTGCTTTAATTTTGGTTCGGCTGTATAAAATGGTCGAACCAAAATTAAAGCAGCTCTAAATGGGGCTCTGCAAGATGTTTTGATGGAAAATTTAAGAGAAAAAGTACTTTATAATGGAATTGAAAAGAATAATCAATTCCTGGAAGCAATTTGCAGTGATTTTTTGCCGTGCTTTAATTTTGGTTCGGCTGTATATAATGGTCGAACCAAAATTAAAGCAGCTCTAAATGGGACTCTGCAAGATGTTTTGATGGAAAATTTAAGATAAAGATAGTACCTTAAAATGAAATTGAAAAGAATAGTCAATTCCTGGAAGCAGTTTGCAGCGATTTTTGCCTTGCTTTAATTTTGGTTCGGCTGTATATAATGGTCGAACCAAAATTAAAGCAGCTCTAAATGGGGCTCTGCAAGATGTTTTGATGGAAAACTTAAGATAAAAATAGTACCTTAAAATGAAATTGAAAAGAATAGTCAATTCCTGGAAGCAGTTTGCAGCGATTTTTGCCTTGCTTTAATTTTGGTTCGGCTGTATATAATGGTCGAACCAAAATTAAAGCAGCCCTAAATGGGGCTCTGCAAGATGTTTTGATGGAAAATTTAAGATAAAAATAGTACCTTAAAATGAAATTGAAAAGAATAGTCAATTCCTGGAAGCAGTTTGCAGCGATTTTTGCCTTGCTTTAATTTTGGTTCGGCTGTATATAATGGTCGAACCAAATTAAAGCAGCTCTAAATGGGGCTCTGCAAGATGTTTTGATGGAAAATTTAAGATAAAAATAGTACCTTAAATGAAATTGAAAAGAATAGTCAATTCCTGGAAGCAGTTTGCAGCGATTTTTGCCTTGCTTTAATTTTGGTTCGGCTGTATATAATGGTCGAACCAAAATTAAAGCAGCTCTAAATGGGGCTCTGCAAGATGTTTTGATGGAAAATTTAAGATAAAAATAGTACCTTAAAATGAAATTGAAAAGAATAGTCAATTCCTGGAAGCAGTTTGCAGCGATTTTTGCCTTGCTTTAATTTTGGTTCGGCTGTATATAATGGTCGAACCAAAATTAAAGCAGCTCTAAATGGGGCTCTGCAAGATGTTTTGATGGAAAACTTAAGATAAAAATAGTACCTTAAAATGAAATTGAAAAGAATAGTCAATTCCTGGAAGCAGTTTGCAGCGATTTTTGCCTTGCTTTAATTTTGGTTCGGCTGTATATAATGGTCGAACCAAAATTAAAGCAGCCCTAAATGGGGCTCTGCAAGATGTTTTGATGGAAAATTTAAGATAAAAATAGTACCTTAAAATGAAATTGAAAGAATAGTCAATTCCTGGAAGCAGTTTGCAGCGATTTTTGCCTTGCTTTAATTTTGGTTCGGCTGTATATAATGGTCGAACCAAAATTAAAGCAGCTCTAAATGGGGCTCTGCAAGATGTTTTGATGGAAAATTTAAGATAAAAAAGTACCTTAAAATGAAATTGAAAAGAATAGTCAATTCCTGGAAGCAGTTTGCAGCGATTTTTGCCTTGCTTTAATTTTGGTTCGGCTGTATATAATGGTCGAACCAAAATTAAAGCAGCCCTAAATGGGGCTCTGCAAGATGTTTTGATGGAAAATTTAAGATAAAAATAGTACCTTAAAATGAAATTGAAAAGAATAGTCAATTCCTGGAAGCAGTTTGCAGCGATTTTTGCCTTGCTTTAATTTTGGTTCGGCTGTATATAATGGTCGAACCAAAATTAAAGCAGCCCTAAATGGGGCTCTGCAAGATGTTTTGATGGAAAATTTAAGATAAAAATAGTACCTTAAAATGAAATTGAAAAGAATAGTCAATTCCTGGAAGCAGTTTGCAGCGATTTTTTGCCTTGCTTTAATTTTGGTTCGGCTGTATATAATGGTCGAACCAAATTAAAGCAGCCCTAAATGGGGCTCTGCAAGATGTTTTGATGGAAAATTTAAGATAAAAATAGTACCTTAAAATGAAATTGAAAAGAATAGTCAATTCCTGGAAGCAGTTTGCAGCGATTTTTGCCTTGCTTTAATTTTGGTTCGGCTGTATATAATGGTCGAACCAAAATTAAAGCAGCCCTAAATGGGGCTCTGCAAGATGTTTTGATGGAAAATTTTGGTTTAGGTATATATTATAGTCGAGACAAATTTGGAGCAGATCACAACACGGCTCTGGAAAATGGCTTTTCAAGAAAAAATTTGAATATGGGGGAGGGGGTGGAGGATATAACATTTTTTAGAAATTTACCCTCCGGACAGCAGGTCTGACCCCCCGGTGAGCATCAGTTAACCCCCTGAACCGATCCGAATTACCCCCACTGGAAAGCCCAATCTAGCATGCAATACATACCGTGCATGGAAGCTTCTAACAAGATCTAGTTTTGTTGAAATCTGAAAAGCTTGAAAGAGCGTATCTATTTGCTTGAAACGTCCAGACGAAAAAGTAGTGGTGCATAGTGGCCCCCATAGTGGGATCCGTCCAAAGCAGAATTCGGTGAAACAAATTAATACCATTGCTGTATTGAATTTGAATTTCGCTCCTCAAAATGACAGTTGATGAATTAGCCAATGAAGGCTTGTTTTAGTTTCTCTTTTCAAACTGCCTCAGAAAAAAGCGCGATTTTTTATTGTCCAGTCATTTACTCATTTTTATTCAGTGAGCGAGTCCTGCGCTTGTTCAACTGTTAAAATTGTGAGTCCAAAATTGGACTCACAGCTCGAACCTGTCTATTTTGTTTCGTAGCGACCGTAGTGCAGTGGTAGAGCATCCGGCTACGGTGCGCAAGGTTGTGGGTTCAACCCCCAGCCGGGTCATACCAAAGATTCCCACAATGGTACTTGATGCCTCTCTGCTAGATGCTCAGCAATTAAGAGAAGGATCAAGGGTAAGTGGAGCAATCCAGGGAGAAAGAGTGGCGCCCTCCCCTACCTTCGGGTAGACAGCTATCGAAAGAGGAGCCTTCGGGTCGCCTCCGACTGCGGTCGCAGACTTACTTACTTACTTATATCAGAGATATCAGATTATAAAAAACACTCGACGGGTGTCTTGTCATGACAATAAAATACAGTAAAAGACCCAAATAGAAGAATTTCTTTAATACTCATTTTCTCTATAATTAGTTCTCTTTCTTTATTTACAATGCAAAAGTATCTTTTATTAACTATTGAATGTGACGCAAAAAAGAATCTTTTTTCTTTTTTTCTTATTATTAATTATACGCGTCTTTTTATGTTATGTGTTTTTCTCGTCCTATTTTATCTTACTAAGAAAAAATTATTTTCGCGCGCTAAGTAATTCCGAAATCCTGTTTCCCGAAAATAATCCGAAATCGGAATTAAAACTTAAAGTCTTAACGACGACCAGCGGGAAAAAAATCGTCGAACCGATTTGAAGAGTCACCTGGGCTGACTAATTAAAGCTACAGTAAAACAAAGGAGCTTTCAATAGACACGACCAGAACACTTCAGGTAATCAGAGAAGCACTTTTTCTATTCCACGATCCCATTTCTCTGGGTTTACTCAATAATTGCATTCATCTTATACAGGTTGTCCGGAAAAAAAGTATCGAGTTCGAACATGATTCTGAGTAGAAGATTGTTGCGTGTGTTTAACAAAATGTAAGAAAATATAATATATACCAACACGACAATTGTTTTTACAACGCAGTCATTATGATTAAAAAGAATTAACTTTCTTTACAGTTTTCTTGACGTTCGTTAAAGTTATTAAGAATCATTTTTTGTAAAAGCTATTCATAAAAGATGTCTCATGACAATTAATATGACACAGAGGGAAACTTTGATAAACATTGCAAATTTAGTGAAACACGCACAAGAACTTTCTTTCTATAGAAATGGTACGACTCGATACTTTTTTCGGGACACCCTGTACATCAACAACACTGTCTGCATACTGTTTTCTCCAAACCATGCGGTTTTGAAATTGCAAAACCTTTTGTTCATTGCACACGTCCTTTGTTTATGCTTCCTTAATAAAACCTTTTGTTTTAAAGGGTGCTCCTACCCTACCTTTAAGACAATAGAGCTTACGACTCTTAATTAAGGAAGATCGTTTGTAAAACATGAAAGATTCTATCATAACAATTTAATTGAGGAAACCTTTCGGTGTAAACGCGCCCTTTATCTTCCATTATTCTCTTTGCAGGCTAATTACTTCTCAGACGGACCAGCAAAGATTACCGCGCCTTTCCTGTTAGCAATCGTAACAAAACAACACATTTTATTTTTTCCTGCTTTTATTTTAGAGATCAAACCTTAGACAAAGGGTGGCGATGATATCTACTGCGAAAACACGGATAATTTATCTTAGTCTGTTATTTCATTAATAACTACCTTTATTGTTTATAGAGCTTCTTGAGCTTTAAATACCATCATATGGTCGTAACTCGAGAAAGTCCCTTAGTAACTTAGAAAGTAACTTAGTAACACAAGATACCGGCAAAGTACACAAAAGTTGAATGTATGCATATATGTAAAGTTGAATCCACAAGTGGTTGAACTTGAATGAATGTTGAATGACATTCCATGTAAGCTGACTTTTTCTTTTGGTCTTCAAAATAGATTTACCTCACTTAGAGTGTTTTCACTGTTTTTTTCAGTGTGGAAAATCTATTTCAAAAACCTGCAAAAAGTTTGTTTACATTCGTTTAACTTTACATGCGCACATTCAACTTTTTCATGCAGTTGTGATAGCCTTAATAACTTACTCTCCAGTGGTTTGGTGAAATAGCTTCAATTCTGGCTTTCCAAGTAGTACCAATAGAGAATTGTTGAAATATAGCAGCCAATGAAAAAAAAACAAGCTATTTCTGATTGGTTACCTTGTTGATTTATTCACCACTATATATTTTGCCTACAATCTAAGATGTCTGCGGTATTATTACACGTTTTTTTTATAAGAACGTCAAAGATTTTCGAAGCCTTCGGATGTTCTTAGTTTTTTGGATTTGAAGCCTAAAAATGTTCTTAAAATGTTCTTATTTTCAGCATTTTTTGAGCATTTTGAAGTAATTTCTTAAGAAATTGCATGTTTTTAAGTCTCCAAAGCCTTAGTATGTTCTTAGAATGTTCTTAAATTTTTGGGCTCCAAGCCTTATGTTCTTATATAGTTTGTTCTTATAAAAAAAACGTGTAATAAAGGTCTATTTAGTGAATAATAATCATGACATATATTGTTGTAAGAAAGAAACAAACAGGAGATGTGAAAACCAGTAAGCTAATGATACCATAATTTTTTTAATATATTTTTGAGAAGCTTTTCCAGCTTTTCCTTAAATTTTATTAAATTATCAAGCTGCGTGAATTTTTCAAGTATTTTGTTAATGGAATATTTTTTTTTTCAATCAAATGCCTTAATCAATCAATCAATCAATAATTAAATCAATCAATTATTCCTGATTATATTTTTAATGGTTTAATCTTTAAAGTATTAAAAGCTTTATAAGTGCATGACATGATCTTTCTGTGGGGGCATTTAGTGAAAACTATGATTAGTTTAGTTATAATTATGTTTAATTTGTAATCCCAGTCGGGTCTGCATAAGTTTAAGAATACTTGACCCTCATCCAAAGTACATTATTCTTATAAAAAAGCGTGTATTGGAATCAATCGAATATTAATATGCCAAAACGTGCGTGTTTACAACGTGTTGTAAAAAGTTTTCCAAAATCTAAAAAAGCGCTACTAAGCCTCCTCCTCCTATTGATGGCGCTGAACTATCCTCTTTTTGAACCCTATCCAGATTTCCTCACTAGACTAACATTGAGACGCCAAAATACTATTTTCTGTACAGGAAGTTTGTAGCTTGACGGATTAGAATAAAGCCTCTTCCCAAATATTATTTTTCATTTTGAAGAATTCTTATTCAGACGCTCTTAAAACTTTCTGTTACAGTGGCGGCTCCCTATAATACTTCAAAATATTTCAAAGTCTTTCAAAGTCACCTTCCAATGTCCAGCCATGATGGCTAGCCACAAAATAGCTAAAAAGGACTAACATATCTTCTATACTAAAAGAGTTTCATATTTTGTGTCTGTCACGCTAAAATGGTAGTCCAGTTGCGATTTCATATGGTTTGTCAGGGTATTGTAGGAAAGAAGGATTTTGTGCAGTCCTGAGGCAAAAACCCTATTTTCTTTCGAAAAAGTAGTACATAATACGTCGTAGTTTAACTGCGTGTTTTAAATTTCATTTTTCCTACATGATTGAGTGAGAAAATTAGCAAAAAACCCCCGTCCAAAAAGGGATTTGACGATCGAATCCAAGAAGCCCCTACAGTTAAGACACCCATGTCTCTATGCCCCAGTGGGTGTCAAGCACCCAGTGTGACCATCATCATTAGTATACACATTTGATCTGTTGTTGTTCGCCGACACAGGAAAATATGACAGAGTCAGCATTTCTTTTTTTGTGCGGGCGTCTAGGTTTCAAATCACCGGTTGCATTATTTTGGTGGTTCGAAGTCTTTCCGTTAGGGTTTAGGATCTGAATATGAAATATGTCTCTGATACGAAACGGAAACACTTGTGTAAAAATAAAACCTTTAAGGTTAAGAAAGTTATGTCCTTTTTCTTACTATGCTAAAAGAGCGGCGAATCTCGGAAAAAAAGATTTGCCGACTTTATATATTTTTAATGAAGATTCCGAACCATTGTTACATCAAAGAGCAAAAATCAATTTTTATAGAAGTTCCTTGGCTACATCAATCATCTCGTCAGTTTTGATTACGAAACTCGGATATATTTTGAAGCATTGATTATACTTTGTAAGTTCATGACAATGAAGAACAGTAATTTTATGATTTTAAATGAAAATCTCCGGCATTATAAATATCGATGTGTTCCTTGGTTGAACCACAGTGAATTCAAGAAGAAAGAAAAGAAGAAAACACTCAAGATCAAGGAACCATTTAAATATGCATTTGATTTTCATGCTTATTTTTTTAATTTGTGTTGGGTATACCAATGGGCAATCATCGTGCGCCGACATATTGGAGGCTGCCAATATCGTTGCTGCTAAATCAAGCTGTTGTAAGTAAATGATCTTCAAAGATATAGCAAAAGCTTCATAATTCGGACACGGCCAGGCAACTAATATCT
The DNA here is from genome assembly GCF_902728285.1 of Clytia hemisphaerica. NCBI lineage: Eukaryota > Metazoa > Cnidaria > Hydrozoa > Leptothecata > Clytiidae > Clytia > Clytia hemisphaerica. The sequence continues at coordinate 1,156,939 of NW_027104057.1, forward strand.
GTTCAATTTATTTCAAAGCCGAGTTAATGAAGACTATAGTAGAATTTCTTAACTGAAGGGATCATACAAAAAACTTTTTTTCAATTTAAGATGTCATTTGAGTTTCAAATTCAGGCCCTCATTTGTTGGTATTTTCATGCTTTCAGCGCTTCATCGTTTCGTTGTGATCAATCACCATACATCTCAAATATAAAATATTTACAAATTGTTCGATATGTTTTTCCCGTATTCATCTTTACAGTTCATTTTTAACATCACTGTTTGCAAAAAAAAAAAATGCAATAATATAAACTATGGTGTATTATTTGATTTACATACAGTTCAAATTGCTGGATCTTCCAAGTTTTACGTGAGAGGCTCATCAATGACTTTTAATTTTAACGCTGGCAACCAGTTTTGTTTGGGTCTGCCAGGGCGCAGCAGATTATTTATTCCAAGGTCAGCAGAAGAACACGATGCAGTTATCTCGAAAGCGATGTAAGTTACTTACCTTGAAAGAATCTGTTGGTCGTTTTAAAAGTATGGTCCGCGGTCCAGTATTTTATATTCAATTCGATACACGGGTTTCGAATTAAATTTTTGCTTAGCTTTAGCTTTGATCCCATGTAAATTTGCACGAAAAAAATATCAAGTAAACAGAACGAAAATTGGCCGTGTATCAAGCAATTTTAGCTCATTTTTCCATTTTGACAGACTTTATGGGTCATTATGAAAACAAAAAACATTAAAATAAAAAGTAAATCGTTTAATCATATTTCTTTTATTGAATTTAAAATAGAAAAACATCTTTTGAATGAACACCTGGCTTTCAAAAGAGAAGAAAGGAAATCTATCAACCTTTTATAAGGTATTTCCCCTTATTGCTCATTTTATTTACTTGATTTTTTCTCTCGCGCCAGATTTAACTCGAAACCCGTGTATTGTAAATAGGACCCTGCCGACGCACCGGACTTAACCAGCACCGGACACACGAAAGTCCGGTGTAAAATGAGAATTTTTTTTACCACTAGACAATTTCTACACTGGACTTAAGGAAGTCGGATGTCCGGTGTCGGAGAATAAGGATATTTTTTCCCACTGGACAATCAAAACACCGGACATGACCAGCTGGTGCGTCCCGTGTTTCTTAATTTTTTGTTTCATAAATGTCCGGCGTCCGAAATTTCCTGTATGCAACACCGGCCTGACACCAGACTTATTGTGTCCGGTGTAGCGAAAGGATACTTTTTGCCACCGGACAAATACACCGGACAGTCTGTGAATACACTTCATTAATTAAAAATGTTTGATAGTAAAATAGAACATATTGCACGGCTAGCCACGTTCCAATACACATAAGCCTAGATCAATGGGGGCGGAGGGCACTCAAGGTAAACGACCTACCGTAAGTGCGGCCCTTTTTTCCAAGCTTCCCAAAGTACACTGTAAGGGTGGAAATGAGCAAAAATGAGAATAAGTGCACTCTAAGGGTTTAAAATTTGGAAAATCTGACCATATTTAGCCTACCGTGAGTGTCTCGGTTGGGCTTTCTGTGAAATACATATACACGTTTTTTTTTATAAGAACGTCAAAAATTTTCGAAGCCTTCGGATGTTCTTAGTTTTTTGAATTTGAAGCCTAAAAATGTTCTTAAAATGTTCTTATTTTCAGCATTTTTTGAGCATTTTGATGTAATTTCTTAAGAAAATGCATGTTTTTAAGTCTCCAAAGCCTTAGAATGTTCTTAGAATGTTCTTAAATTTTTGGGCCTCGAAGCCTTATGTTCTTATATAGTTTGTTCTTATAAAAAAAACGTGTAACCTGTGAAAGCAAACTGGAGAATTCCATTCAGGCAGACTGTCAGCAATTACAAACAGTGTTAAATGTTATTATCTTAAACAAATTTCAAAAACATCTAAGATGGAGAACGTCCATTTCCATTTGACCAGGAGACAATTTGCATTAAAGCTAATGGGAGTAGTGAAAGCTTCTACATTTTTAAAAATTACAATACAAATACAAACATCGCATCTTGCAAGTTCCTTTATTGTTCAACAAGAGCCGCAAAGATGCGGATAAATATTTTCTTTACAAACGTTAAAATAATATTTAATGTCCTCAAAAGATTTCAAAGTGCTTTAAATCTCAGATAACATCAAGCAACACAAGTCCCTAAGAATTTCAAAATTCCATTTATGTTATTGTCAGTATTTACAGGATTATTCATAAGATGACTGTAGGTTCAAAGCTACGGATCACGGAATATATCCAAGCTGAACCCGACTGAGAACAACAATGCAGTATTCAAATTGGCTGGAACTTTAATTTTCGTTAGGTGGACTTTAAATGAATTTTAGTATTATACTAGCGGTCACCCGGCGTCCCACCGCCAAGTAGAGTGTTGTTGAAAACATCAAAAGACCTGATTATATAATTATTATTTTAAGCGCTGATTTCCAGAAATATTATACAGCCAAAAAGGGCAAATATTTAAAATGAAAGAATGACAAAAATGAGAATATTTCACAGTAAAAAGAAAACCAAAGAAAATTTTATATATTTTCAAAATGAGATGAAATATTTTGCATTATACTTTCATATATAAAATATTGTAAAAAATGTAAAAATTTAAAGTAACTTTTGGAGTTTTTTGAAATAATGTACATGCTAAAAAGTAAAAATCTTTCAAAACAGGGAAACAATTTCATATTTTCCGACAGAATGCAAAAAAAAAAATCTCATTTTTATATACTGGGAAACATTACATAATCTGAAAGAATGTCGATAGGAAAAAATTCCCCTAACAGAAGCCATTTTATGATTTCCAAAAGCATGCTGCTTTTTTAAATGCATGTGGAAGAAAATGTCAAGTTCATGACAAAAGTTTTCCACGTTTTGAATGCACGTGTAAGAAAATCTCCAAATTTATCACAAAAGTTTCCACGTTTTAAATGTACATACTGTCAACTGCTTTAACTTGGGACGATTGGTCGAAACATGGGACCGTTTGATATCTGGTCTGTATTTTCACTAACTTGTTAAATCTCTTTGACAACAAATTTGTTTTGATAACTCCACCAAGTTTATCAATCATACTTCCTTTCATAACATGTCACGATAACTTTCACTGATAGCGACGATTGGAGAATTAGAGAACGCCCGCTGCCTAACCGCCTATCGCCCGATGGGATTAACAAATAACGCGTGTGTAACTTGCCGCTCGTGTGACGTCAAACGCTCCATCGTTTTGCCATTTTTTTAATACTCCGTTCATTAACTCAAATCAAATGACTTTGGAGGTTCAGTGAAATGGTGGCCAAATATTGCCGTCCCATGTTTTGTCAGATAGTCCCAAGTTGAAGCAGTTGACGGTAAGAAAATCTCCAAATTCACGACAAAAGTTTCCACGTTTGAAACACACGTTGCAAAAGATCTCTAAATTCATAACTAAAGTTTTCCACGTTTTAAAATGCACGCGGGGAAGAAAATCTCCAAGTTCATGAAAAATTTAATTGTACAAGTGATTTGATTTCAAATTAATTACATCCATATTCAATGCAATAAACCTTTTAAGAAGTAACCGTAATTTATAACCGTAATAGTAATTTATAACCGCAACGAGTTTTCAAACCCCAGCAGTTAATTCATTGTTGTAGATAAAAAAACCAAGGGAAATTTAATCATTAACCAGTCAATTTTGCTCCATGTTTAAATTTTTAGTTAAAATCAGTTCATCATACATCAACCATTCCCATTGTTGCATTGTCGGCTTGCATTCGTTTGGTGCAAACTTTTTTCATATTGCAAGTATGTAATTTTTCAGGTATAACATGGTCAGATTAATTCACAGTCACTTGCCTTCGTACGATTTATGTAAATATACAAACAAAATTGAAGTTAGTTTGTTGTGAAAGTTGATAAAATGTCCTGTTTTTCCAAGACCAACAAGAGATTGTCATCTCTCATTCCAGCTCATTCCAAACCAACAGAATGTAAACGAAACATCAAATCCAGAAAGTAATATTAAGAAAATTCACTATCGACCATTCCTTGTGACAATCGTACAAAAATCATAATCCAATTCAACTCATCAAAGCATATAAACCAAAGCAAAGAAAAGTAGCGAAAGAGCAAAAGTTGTTGTCTATTTTCTGCCATCTTTGTTTTGACAGTTCGAAATAAAGCAGTATGGTCTGATCAACAATACGCTTCTGAAACGGCCGACGTTTCCCGATCGACAAGGAGAATAGAGCGCCGTACGGATATTTACCACAGACGTTTCTCGAAGAAATGACGTCTTCCGCCTCGAAAAAAGAACAACCTACTGTTTTTACCGCCGGAGCTTGATTTAAAAGGAGACTCATGTACAAACTCACGAAATTGACCAAAACCGAGCGTTAGACTTGGAGAAGAAGAAGAAGGAGAAGAAATTTTACCGTTTTAACAAATATTTCCTATATAGATAGGAAATATTTAAAAAGGATCATTTTCTATTGCAAAAACAATACTATTCTTTTCAACTCCTTTGACGATTAAAAGGAAAGAAATTTCAAATTCAATTATCAAGTGACTTATGATAATTGCTGAGTTTTCTTTTATAAAAGTTATCACGGTCGTCAAATCAAGACACATTTTATTTCTAGAACAATTCTATGTTTTCAAAAAACAGGCTCTCTCTCGTGATGAATGAAAGCTTGAGAAAAATTCATGAGAACAAAACAAATTTTTTGTGCTACCTGATTCAACTACGGGAATTCAAACATATCTACTTTGCTTAGTCCAGCTTTCTGGACTAGCTGCCATGGTTACCTTTGTTTTCACTTGAATATAACTGCGATTTGCTTTCACAGTGAGTATTACGAACTGTGATCATCACGGCAAATTTAGGCCAAAAATTGTCAAATTTTTCAAGAAAATGCACTGCGTCATAAAGCATGGGCTATGCCTTGACGCTTTTAAATCTTGAGCATACACAATATGGATGGCGAAGGGACAGACACTTTCTTTTAAAAACGTGGTTTTACTAAACAATTAAAACGGTGTGAGGGGTAAACCACACAAATAAATCTCTCGCAAACTTTTTCCAAGGCTTAAAGTGGAGAGGTCCTAAATCAGTTCAAGTTCATTCATTTTTCGAAAGAAATTAAAGTGATTGTCCTAAAAAGGTCCGGCCCCTGTCTACAGGTCAATTCCGGGATCTATAATCACTTTAAATAGGAATAAATGAAATGTGGAAAGTAGGACTATGGTGGCCCATGAGTGCAAAGTTAAATTGTTTTGACATTTCTATAAAAAAAGTTTTCCAGCACGAAGGAGATCGGCCACTGAAACTGAAGCAGCGTATTTGGTAGGTGGAATTTCTTGTCTGGAGGTTGTAGCGACAGCATGATTGTTTGGGTGACGATGTGCGGGTACTGAAGCTGGAATTTGGCGGTTCTTGGGATTTCCTTTCGATTGTTCTTCATCAAAGCGTACTAGGTAAACCTTCTTTCCTTTTATCTGGTCCGTTCTTGTACAGGAGGGACCTCTGTCCGTGTCAAGAACGTCACAAGAGCCTGCAGGCATATTGTAAAAGTTTTCGCACGCTTTCTTGATGTTTTCAATGGTTAAATCAAAATACTGTTCAAAAGGAACGAAATCCCTAGTGGCTAAAGGTTCATATTTCTTTAGTCGCCCAGTAGGTGTAGTTGACATTCGTTGAACATTTATGTCGCTGACTTTAATTGCTGGTATCACATCTTCTTTTCCAGTTCTTTTCTTTCGTACCCGATCCTCCAACTGATCCCAATCAGCGGGTCGTTTTTTATTTCTCATGTCTGCTTCCACTCACTTTATGAATACACTGTACTCCCTTTTCGTTTCACATGTCGACTTTCGTTCGTGCACGAGTTTTACAAAAGCAATCAAAACAATAGAGAATAGACAATAAACAATATAGACATCTATACAATAGATATTAAAAAAGTTGATATCAAAACAAAGGCTCTTCATGTTCCTATTGTTTGATGAATAATTTTGTCTGCAAAAAGAAGTAAATTTTTCAAGACAATACAACCCACCAGCCAAACAAAGAACAATAAAAAGGAAAAGCACTGTGACGGAGAAAAAATCTCTCATTTATGGTACCATAGAACACTGGAGTAAAGGATATCATTTTATACTCTCCTACACATTTGTAATAATGTTTGGGGTCTAAGCACTAAGTTGTTTTGGCCTTGATGGGCCGTGAACTGTCAACAAACCAATAAGTAACCATGGTAACTTCAATCTTTTAAGCCTGTAGGGGTCTGGAGACAAAGCTGTATTTGGCACTGATGGGCTACGTGAGAAAAGTGATTTTAAAATTAATAAAAAAACAAAATGCTTTTTAAAATGATATCGAAAAGTAAATGAGAATTAAAACAAAATTTAAATCATTTGTGTGGCCTTGCTGGGTCGTATTTTAAGTTGTTTTTAAAGTCATTTTGAAAACGAAATTACTTTTAAATTGATTTTGTAATGAAAGTCAATTTAAATTGTAAAATGAAAGTTATTTTCATTTATAAAAAATTTTGGTTCCTCCATCCCACTTTTCCGGTGTTCATTTAGGTTCCCACTTTAGGTTCCCAGGTTCCCCCATCTCACTTTTCAGGTGTTCTTTTAGGTTCCCACTTTAGGTTCCCAGGCTCCCCCATCCCACTTTTCAGGTGTTCATTTAGGTTCCCACTTTAGGTTCCCAGGTTCCCCCATCCCACTTTTCAGGTGTTCATTTAGGTTCCCACTTTAGGTTCCCAGGTTCCCCCATCCCACTTTTCAGGTGTTCATTTAGGTTCCCATTTTAGGTTCCCAGGTTCCCCCATCCCACTTATCCGGTATGCCGTTATATACACCCGACTCGTCTGAAACTGATGTCAGCAAAATTTTAATAAAAGAGTCCTTTCAAATTTGTAAATAAAAGGAAGAAAAAAATCTTGCTCCACATTTTTCTTCATTCATTACAAAAGATTCTATTTATTTCAATCTGCTGAATCAACATACATTATAACTATGTAAAAGGTCAATGGCTTTAAGGTATTTTCTAATTCCTATCAAATACAAGAAGTAATATCTTATAAGAATCATCTTTATAAGAAAAATATCCATCATTTTTTAACCAACAATTTTTAGCTTTCGGTGATTGGTCTTTCAAAGCAAAAATGGAATAGCGCCTTAAATGAAAGTAATTATTTTTCTTATGAGAATCATCGAAAATCAAGAAAACTCTCTATAACTTTTCAGCCACTAAGTTTTAGCTTTCGGTAATTGGTTCTTTCAAAGGAAACATGGGATAGCGCCCAAACCGAAAGTAATTATTTTTCTTATAATAGTGAGGTCTGTTAGCACAAAAATACAAGCATGAAATTTGGCACATTTATTTTTTTGAAAGTATTCAAAATCTGATGGTATCAGCGGAAAGAGCATGAAATGCTGATGAAAATCGAGGTATAAAACATGCCTTCAAAATCTTCCTATCAAAAGTTATGAAGGTTTAAAGTTTTGTGATGACGTCATCATAAGCCTTTCCAGGCAAAACCTAAAATCCCGTAATAACGGAACTAGTTGACCAAATTTAGTGTTTTATACATGTCAAAATTAGAAGTTCCATCTGATGCTTGGGTCTAAAGAACATAGGAAGGTTTAAAACATCCAAAAAAATTAGTTGGTTGTACACTGTGTTCCTGAAGGGAGAACGCTGCGTTGATTTAAAAATCGGACTCGGCCATGTTTTGGGCATTGTTAATACGCATCTTTGAGCAAAAAATCAGAAAAAACTAAAGTCTGTCCAGATATAATTGGCAGTGGAAACAAGAATGCCTGTAACTTTTGATAGTCAAATATAATTATGGAAATTTTTTTGCTTGTTTTAGAGAATCAAAAGCGCTATATTTGAATGTATTTTCGGTTGAAAAATTCGCGATTTTAAGCGGTTAAATTTGCGATTGCAAAAATTGAGCTTTTTTTCTACTTATGCTATAACGTTCATTTTTACACCAGTGGTAGTTCAACCTTGAGTTAAGAAGTTTCTTAAATTTCAAGGCAAACAGAAAAGTCCTTCAGAAGATATGGGACCCGAAATACCCCTTGGTAGCACTTTTCTGTGAAATATCAAATCTCCAACTTATTACTAAAAACGGGGGTAGTGATATGATTGATAAAACAGTTTTTCGATCATAACACATTTTACGATCTCTTTAATGACCTCATAGACTAACTGTGTTTAGGGTTTTGGGAATTAGCAAAGTTCTTTAGACTTAAAAATAACAAAGGCAATATAAGTTCATGCTTATCTTTTCAATAAAAACAATTATACTGTGATTTCACTTCTTTTCGAAATAATAAATGATACCAATAGCAATGATACCAATGCACCAACACTTAACATTTTCCAACTTTTAATTGCACTGTTCAAAAAAGATAACATAACCCCCGTTTTTAGTAATAAGTTGGAGATTTGATATTTCACAGAAAAGTGCTACCAAGGGGTATTTCGGGACCCATATCTTCTGAAGGACTTTTCTGTTTGCCTTGAAATTTTACAAACTTCTTAACCTAAGGTTGAACTACCACTGGTGTAAAAATGAACGTTTTAGCATAAGTAGAAAAAAAGCTCAATTTTTGCAATCGCAAATTTAATCGCTAAAAATCGTGAATTTTTCAACCAAAAATACATTCAAATACAGCACCTTTGACTCTCTAAAACAAGCAAAAAAAATTTCCATAATTATATTTGACTATCAAAAGTTACAGGCATTCTTGTTTCCACTGCCAATTATATCTGGACAGACTTTAATGATGAAATCTCGAGAAAATGCCAAAAAACCAGTTTTTCCGGCATATTTCTGGCATTTTCGGCCGGAAATGAATTTTTTCGAAAATCGGGCTCCGTCACAATTTAGGTATTGACATTTTGCATCAGTGTGCAAAATTTCATGAAAAAATATAAAGTACAGCTCAAGAAATTCAAGAAATACCGTTTTTCCGGCGAAAATCGGCTGTTCCGGCGATTTTTAGAAAGTTCCGGCTTCAAAAATCAACTTTATTGAAAATTGAAACATGCTTGATGGTGGGCATTGCTATTGATAATCTTTTTGAATGAAAAAACAACCAATTATATGGAAAAGTCCAATGAAAATCCAGAAAAACGGCAATTTCCGGCATATTTCCGGCATTTTCGGCCGGAAAAAATTTTTTCTCAAAAATCGGACTAGACCATGTTTTGGGCATTGTTAATACGCATCTTTGAGCAAAAAATCAGAAAAAACTAATGATGAAATCTCGAGAAAATGCCGAAAAAACAAGTTTTTCCGGCATATTTCCGCCATTTTCGGGCTCCGTCACATTTTGGGCATTGCCATTTTGCATCATTGTGCAAAAGATTAGAAAAAACTAATGAGCCGATCCCGAGAAAAGCTGGCAACAGACGAACGAACGAACGAACGAACGAACGAACGAACGAACGAACGAACGAACGAACGAACGAACGAACGAACGAACGAACGAACGAACGAACGAACGAACGAACGAACGAACGAACGAACGAACGAACGAACGAACGAACGAACGAACGAACGAACGAACGAACGAACGAACGAACGAACGAACGGACAAGGGTTAATTTAAAGGACTACCTTAGGTAGGTCCAAAAAACAACACTAAAAGAAAGACATAAAGAGAAGAGAAAAAGATAAAACTCTCAGTGTAATTTCTCTAATTTACTTTCCTAACTGGGAAAAGTAGTGACAGTCATTGTGCGATTAGCGCAAACGCCCAAGGCGTTTATTCGAAGAAATACGGTAGTTTTTACAACCTAATAGAAAAGTACAAATGAGATCTTCGATACATAGAACCTCGACTCGAGATAGTCGCACCTATGTAAATTTTATTGATTTTGTAGATATATATTGCATTTCTTTACATTACAGTGAGATAAAGTAAAATTCTATTGGTTGTTTTTACCAATGCATGGACTAATTTATGATAAAAAACCCCCTTTTCCTTTTCATGGCTCGATCTTCGAGCAAAGTCATTATATTTGATTGAATTATCAAATGAAATAGAATTGGATTATCGAAGTTGTGATTCTCGCTCGAACTTTAAATTCTTCAGGAATCTTTTGACACTGATTGTTAAAGATATTTAAAAAAATTACGTGTCTTTATTATTTTCCCCTTACAAATTAAAGACAAAATATTTGACTTTAAGCCATCTAAAAGGAGACAAATTTAATGTTTTTTAAGTGGAATTGGCATTCACAATGACACAATAGCTCTGTCGAAAGAAAAAGGGAATTTTGCTTTTATAAGAACAACAATCAGTGACAAAATAAAAGGGAAATTCACCGGGGTGTTTTGAAAACACAATCGATTTGAAGTGCTCTAAAGTAGGTTCGAAGGGTAGAGTTTTAACTCTGAGCTTTAACGCTAGACTTAAGACAATTCAAAAATGTTCCAGTTAGGGCTTGAAATATAGCCTAAAACCAAAAAATCCCTCCCAGATCGAAATATTCGACGGAATCGAGTTGAAGGCCTGAAATTGACATTCTTGCTCGAACTTCAATTTTCGAAAAATGGTAATTTAGCCAAAAGTGCCAATATATTATGGCACTGTGGAATAGGCTTTCAGATATTTGATTTATCAAACAAAAGCTAAAAAATATTGTTTAGGAGTTATGAATTGTGTTCTTATAAAGTTGAGGCCTATAAGAAAAATGAATTTTTCTAGCTTAAGCACAATCCTATATATGCTTTGAAAAAAACAAACGCCGAAAGCTAATAATCATTGGTTTAAGAGTTATGAATTGTGTTCTTATAAAGTTGATGCTTACAAGAAAAACAAAATTTTTCTCATTAGCACAGTCCCCTAGTTGCTTTGATAAAACCAAACGCTGAAATCCAATATCACTTTGATAAAAAAAAGATATTGACTTGTTTCTTATAAAGATGATGCTTATAATAAAAACAACAATCGCCAAATGTTTGCCTTAGTCCAAGAATAATGTTCAAGATATTACTTCTTGTATGTGAAAAATTAATGTTAAAAATTGAGTCAGTTTTTCAAAAAAAAGGTTGCGTTTTAAATATCTGCACAGAAATTTAAATATATATCTGCGCAGCTCGAAATTACATAGTTGCACAAAATAATTACATATTTGCGCAAAAATTACATATCTGTGCAAAATAATTAAATATCTGCGCAGAAATACATATCTTAGCAAAAATTACATATCTGCGCATAACAAGATTTTTGTGAAAAATATCGTTTGTCGGTCAAAATTAATCGTCTTAAAAAGAATCCGCCGTCGGCTGTAAAATCTAGGTAAGTGGAAAAAGAATTCGACTGCAAGTTATTTTGTCGTCACTTTTTACCGATAAATTTTCGACCAATACTGTTATGGTAACATTGATTTTATTCTAGTGAGAACCAACTTGACTTCATTCCAGCATTTTGGATTGGTTTGAAACCCATATCACTACCATTGACATCCCCTGTGACTAGCAATCAATTTATTTGGCTCGATGACTCAGCCCTGACGTTTGACAGATGGGCTCCAAATGAACCAACAGATGACGTCGCGCTTAAAGCCGTTTTTTATGATCAAAATGCGGCAGGATGGGCAAATTTCGGAGAAGCATTCATCGCAGATGTTCTTTGTGAAATAGAGTAAGAAAGAAATTTAATATTTTGCACGATCGGCTTTTTAAGGAACTTGAAATTAATTTACAAGGAAGATTTGTTCTCGGTGCTTGGCCTTTTTAGGCTACAACTAAATCAAACTAAGCAATTTCCTGCCAAAACTCTAGAGCCATTTTCCTGTGTCTCTGCGGTAGAGTGCAAACTATTAATTTTGTTTTCCATATCATTGTCGAGAAAAATCTTTCGTTGTATTTTCGTCACCAGTCTCCTCTCGCCGCTAAAGGTTGATAGGTTTATTGCACTGAATCATGTGAACATTAATATCTGTCGTATGGAGAGAAAACACAAAGCTTGTAGAAGTGATGGTTCTCTGTATAAATAGATACTCATAACATAATGCTAAATTTACTCATTTTTTTATAAGAAGCTAGAAATCTTTTGGAAGCCTTGGGGTGCTGCTGTTAAACATGTAATCATTTTGACCTTTTTCGTAAGAAAATTGGTGTTTTAGAGTCCGCACAGCCTTTATAGTAGGGGGAAATTTGTAAAATCGCTCGATTTTTTTAGTCAAAGCACTTGTTATACATTGTTGGAAAGCTAAGGGGTAGGGAAATCAAAATAACTTGGGTGCCAATTTTGTTTCGGACACTTTGGTGTGATTTTCGGACAAATACGACGGTCTCGGGCAAAAATCATAGGGTGAAAAATTAATGAAAGACCGGAGACCTGTTGTATATTTTTGGATAGCTCTCAAAAAATTAAGATTAGTGATATATTGCGAGTATAGGTGATTTCTTTACCTAACTCGAGATATTAATCCTTAAAAACAGTGTTTTTCAGTGTTTTTCAGCCAGAAACAGCTGTTTTGTCCAGTTTTTGCGCTTTCGGAAGCTCAATATCTCGAGTTAGGTACTGAAATCACCTATACTCGCAATATATCACTAATCTTAATTTTTTGAGAGCTATCCAAAAATATACAACAGGTCTCCGGTCTTTCATTAATTTTTCACCCTATGATTTTTGCCCGAGACCGTCGTATTTGTCCGAAAATCACACCAAAGTGTCCGAAACAAAATTGGCACCCAAGTTATTCTGATTCCCCTACCCCTTAGCTTTCCAAAAATGTATAACAAGTGCTTTGACTAAAAAAATCGAGCGACCTCAAAAAAACGAACAAATTTCCCCCTACTATTAAATGTTCCTAACTTGTTCTGAATATTTTGGCCATCGAAGGTTTATGCTCTTATATAGGACTGTGCTAATTCGTTCTTTTCTTAATTCGTCTATTTAGCTCATCATCACTACCTCTACCAGCCCCTTTACACAATGATGAAAAAGACATAACATACTTTACAACAACATTCGAATCTCCGACTTGGCATCAAGCAAAAGCTCAATGTGAAGAAAAAGGGCTGGATTTGGTCACTTTTCGTTGTCGAAACGATAATCTGTTTCTGAGTGCGAATCTTGCGGAATTAAGGTATGTTAAATGCACAGGTAGAGAGTGATTGACTTAGCTAGCTGGAATCAATTTTTTTTACGTGGATAGCCCAGTAATCTAGAGCTTTTAGGCAGTCTTTCGATTGTTTTCACGGAGTCCACGGCCAGCCCGGTTCGGCTATCTATGAACTGAACAGAACGAGCGGGGATTCGAGCCGCGAACCCCTGGTTTAAGACACTGACGCCATTGACCACTTGGCTATCGCTCCTTGGCCTCGCTAGCTTTGTGCTTTGTTCAGAGCATTGGTTGATGGTTTATAGTTTAGGTTTGACCTCTTTTCTACCACACCGATAATATCTAGAAGTTAGAGCTCTAATCCTATAACAAACACAAAGAACCAAAGAGGAAAACAAACAAGAGGACTAGACATTTAGAATTTTTTTTACTCTGTGTTCAGATGAACTGATCAAGTGTTGTAAAATGCTTTTAAATTTTTAGAAAAATTTGGATCGGGCTCATTAGCGACACGACACCTGGTAAGTTTCGATGGATCAATGGCGACAAATCACCATACAGAAAATGGTGTAATGGTGTGAACCCTTCAGCCTCAACTGGTTGTGTTGTCTTCAGCATGGAAAATCTGGTCGATGGAGAAGGATGTTTTGATATCGAATCATGTGATGTGACCAACAACAGGTTTCTTTGTCAATCGAGACAAATTCGTCCTGAGACTTTGGTTCAAGTCATCTTGAAACAAATTGAAGAAACTCGAAAAAAATGTGTATCGTGTACGAGGGACTAATTTTTATTATCACAGATGCTGTAAAATGTTAACCCTTTCAGTACAGTAGCGTAGACAGGAGAGGCGCAAAATATATATTATAAATAGATAATTACAGTGTAATAAAAATCTGCTCTCCTACACAAATTTTGCGCCCTTCCTGTCTACACTACTGCAGTACCACTGTCGGCGGCATTTACCGAGGTTTTCTGAGGTTTTTTCTAAGTTTATTTAAAGTTTGATTTTCAACTAGATTTCATTAAATAGCACAGTTGAATAATTAAAATATATTCCAATAGTGCTTTTCATAATTATACATATATTTCAACTCAAAGTAAAACCATATCACTTATATTTCTGATATTTTTCAGAAAATAAATTTAAGTGTTATGGTAAGCTCTGTGGTCGCTCTTGTCGGCATATGCCGACATCTGGCAAATAGGTTGAACTTTCATTTTTTTCCGTGGCAAATAGGTCAAACCTTAAAAGATACGAACGGCAGTTAAAGGGTTTTAAAAACAAACGAAAATGTACTTCATTGTTTATGTGCCAGTCTTCTAATTACCTGGCTGTTAAGCTTCCACTTTTTCCAGTTTATCACTTTTAGAATTTGTTCAATTTTTTCGGCTAACTTCCATACAGAGAATCATACAATTAGGAACAAAATTTATATTATACCTATCCAATCAGCGAAATCTTTTTGCTCAAATTTAGTGGACAAATTAACTTGACATGTATTTTTAGGGCTCGGGAACATTGAACCATTCGAGAATTAACCAGTTTTTAACAAGAAGAGGCCATTTTAAAGGGGATGATCAGAAGAGAGGTTTACCAGTGATAGATGACGTATAAAAAATCCATGTTTTTCTTAAGCATAGGGTTAATTTGTGCTGAGGCTGGGCATATGCTTGAATTTCTATTGTTCTACAACAATACTACAACAATACTATTGTCTCCCGAATAGACGTCCCCCCGCTAATTGTTAAGAGAAAAAAAATCCATCGCCTCCCCCCGCTAATTAAATTCGAATAATTCAATATTTTATTACAGTGTAGATAGACCTTAAACATGTTAAAAAATTTTCCTTTTTGTTAGTATTGGTTCTTATTTTACGTGTTCATTTGTTAAAGTTTCTTTTTTGTTGTTGAAATTAAAAAATATTCTGTCTTCAAATTACCCCCCTCTTATTCCATACCCCCCGCTTATTAGAATTCAGAATATTTTCCTACCCCCCCTGCTTATTCGGACCACGTCTGTGGTACAAGGAGTGACTGGATACAAATTAGGTTTCTAAAAGATACAGCAAGAATTGTTATCAAATCAATAGTAACACTCTTGTCTTACAGCTCCGGTGAAACCTCTTCCCAGGGATGAAAATTGGGGATGGATTTCTAATACCTTATTGGCCAAAACTTTGTCGGGCATAATTTTAGTCGGCCTTAATTATTAGTCGGACCTAATTTTAGTCACTAAGGGCCGACTAATAATTAAGACCAACTAAAAGTTTGGGCCATTTCTAAATTTACAAGCAGATGGAAAAAAGGAGAAATCTTAAAATACTGGAAATAAGGAATAATTACAAACTTTTAATTTGGCCCAAATTTTTAGTCGGCCCTAATTTTAGTCACCAAGCCAAAATTTAGTCACTTAGGACCGACTAAGTTTTGGCCGATAAGTTAGTTCTCAAAAAGTCCAGTGGTAATGATTTCGGAGCGCATATTTCCATTTAATTTCAAATTTGGATAAAATCAAAGGGTCATCAAAGTCAACTTCCCAGTGAGACTGAAGTTTTGGAGTATTTATCCAACCGGGACAATATTTTGGCCAAATATTCAAGTGGGGTGAAACTCCCAGCGGGTCTGTAATACCCCCGTATTATGCAAATGTAATATATTCTATTCCATCTTAACCATAAAAGCACTAAAGGGGAAAGAAATGAAGTATTATATCTCAAAAAGGATTATGTATTGAAAATCCCTTTTCATTGCGAAATTTGATTCCCCTTTTTCAAAACGAGTAAATATTAGTCGTAAGTATATACACTTAATGCTTATGTCAACATAATATTGTACCATATTTGTAAAGAATGAGTCAATATCAAAGATTACAGACTCCTATTTTTCACAAATCTAGTGGAATGAGACAAGGGTTATTATAAGCATCCCGCAGGCTCTCATAGACGGGCATTTTTAGACTAAAATTTCTAGAAACTCTAAAATATACTTCTAACAATAAAACAGGATTGCAAAAATTTTACGATGCAGCAAAAAACAATAATAGATAAATGGGGCAAGGTTTGAACGTAGATTTTCCCCATGTTTGATCAATGTCAAAAAAAAAGTTGATAACTGTACTTTTTCACCACATTGATAAAGTGTTAAAGCCCTCAGTCGGTTAACTTTTAAGCTAGAATTTTTTAATTTTTTATTTTCTAAAACTCCTAACAAACAAGGTTTTAATGATTTGATTATTGTGAATGTATGAATGAATGTTGATGTGTGTAAAACAAACTTTGTAAACCTTTACAGTTCCAGTTCATTACACGCTTATTCGCTTACAAATGTCAAATATTTTTCAGACCCTCGTCAGATGTTCTTAAAGATTTTGCGTTTCAATCCTCGATATGTTCTTAAGCTTGTTCTTTAATTCAGCATTTGGTAGTATTTTATTTTATTGTAATTTTCTTAAAAATTGCATGTTACAGAGCCTGCAAAGTTGATTGTTCTTAAAGTGTTCATGAAATTTTAGCTTCGAAGCATATGTTCTTATATAAAATAGCTTTTAGAGCATCGGTATGCCTATAGGAAGTGACAGAGATAAAATCATTCTATTCTTTGAGCTCATGTCAAATGGAATGCATAAAGTATTCTTATAAAAAACATGTAATTCTATATGTTGGGTCGATCCAGTGAGCCGAGAGATATCTCGAATTTTTATGAGCAGTCTTTAGATGTTAGTTGATACTTTTTTTGTGTTTCGTATTTGTTCAACAAGAAATGGAGTGTTTTTCTTTTGTTACTGTTGTGTCGTGAATACAACTAGAATTTTATGAAAGAAAAAAAAAACGGGGAGTGAGTGCGAGATCTGAGTAAGCGGTTGTTAGAATATTTTGAAAAATATGATTGATTTTTTAGGTTTTTTGATGTATTAGTATTTGGTAATTTGATTAAATGGAGATGAATAATTTAATTATCATTGGTAGTGTCTAATTGTAATGTTGGAATTCATTCTGAAATAAAGGAATGACGATTATGGTCGTGTTCAGACCAAGGTTTAAAGCAATTAGGTCTACATGTATCTTTTATATTCCTTTTGTATTTAACGTCACGCTTCTCATTAGTTAAACCAAAATTTATAAAGGAATCACCCTCTGGTTTAAAAAAAAAGTTTTTACGATTTCGTTACAGTTTTCTGAATAGACGAAATCAGAATTCGCAAGTGAAAAGCATGCTCCTTTTGTAAATGAAGAATAAAGAACGTGAAATTTATGACTTAGAGACGCTCGGAGCATCTCTAGCAGTAATGGCTTCAACGAACACGAATTAGTGTTTTGCAGAGGGATTCCCTGAAATCTTTTTTGTTTCAAAGTATCTCAAGAGAGAAGATGACATGATTTCAAGTTAGGAAAGGAGATTCCTCGAGATCGCCAATCGATGATGACAAAAGAAAAGTGATTATAATTGAATTCCCATATCAACAAAATACTACTTAAACCTTAAACTTAAACTTTCAGGTCTGAACACGACCTATAAGATCTCATAATTTTTGAAAGCGTCTTTCAATTCTGTATAATATGACCGATGAAATTCGTATTTAAAACATATTTTTTGAATGCTTCACTACGCGTTTTTTTTATAAAAACATTTTTGAAGCCTTCGAATTTTCTTAACTTTTTGGGTTTTAAGCTTTCAGCAAATTCTGTTCTTAACTTGTTCTTAGCATTTTGGCAATGAAGCCTTTTTATTCTTAATTAAAAAAACGTGTGAAAATTTTAGTACAAAAAACTGCATAAGTATCATTGTTAACATCGTAAACAGCTCTGACCTTTTATCGAGTACTTTTGGTACAGAGAAAAACCAGAATTGTAAATGCTACACTAGAACATTTACCTTTCCTCGTTTTAAAGTTAGAAATTGAATTCTATATCGGTGATAAATTGTTTTTCTACATTTAAAGTACATAAAATAATGTAAAATTTGATACATACCAATAATCATAGACCTTGAAATCCCCGAATAAGAATAAAGGGGTTCAATATACGCCAAACCCACCATGGAAAACGTTAGATTGGTGATATGTTTATTGATGGTAACTTTAGCTCTCACTCTTGCAGGTAAGATTTACTTCATGTTTTAATTCCAACAGTTGTAGCTATTCTCTTTTATATCAGAACTACTGTACTTATATGTAGCTCTTTTTTGACGTTCTTATCATAGTCTAATTTTATGGTAAAATTGAGCTACACTTTAACCTTTATTCCTGACCCAGCCTGACCTTTAAACACAGACCCGGTAGGAGTTTTTTTTCAGCTAGTAGGGGCAAAAATAACAGACTCCTTAATGACCGGGGATTTAAATTCCATTATTTTTAACTCACAAAATTCATTGGGGATGTAAAAATTAGTGTAATATTTTGCAGCGAGGGACAATATTTTGGCAGGTTTTTCCAGTGGGTAGGGTTCCCAGTGGTTTCGTGAGAAAGGAGTGTTTTAAGTCTTTGAACCTTAAATTATTTAAACAAAATTCAAAATTTCCAGGCTTAGCATTGTTTTCAATCTTTTAAATTGTTTTCATATTTTGGTAAATTTTTAAGCCGCATTTTTCGTTAAAAGAAGCTTGGTATTGGTAGGTCCTTTCATTTGGAAAATTAGGAGTTTGTTTATACAAGATGACTGGTGCCATTTACAGTTACAGTATCACATTCACCCCTGTCTCATTGAAAGATTTTTAGCCAGCAAGACTTTTAAAACACCCCCTTCTCACAGACCCGGTGGGATTTTATCAACCAGTGGGGGTAAAAATAACGGACCAATACTCGATGGGGATTGTTATTCCCAAGTTTTTATGACTGAGGATTTGAATTCCGTTCTTTTCAAGCCAAAAAATTCAGCGAGGATAGAGAAAATAGCATAATATTTTGCAGTGGGGATTTGCTTATCTGATTATTTTTAGTGGGGCAAAGATTAGTGTATAGTTTTCCACTGGGGAAGATATTTTGGCCAATTTTTCCAGTGGGAAGGGTTCCTAATGGGTCTGTGGGAAGGGGGTGTTTTAAAGGACGAATTAATCCATGATATTACCTAACTCTACCTAACAAATAGTAAGGGGTATGAACCAGTTAATGTCATCCATGAGATACGTTTGTGTAAGGAGCAATATTGAGTTAGGATAAAATCTTGAATTGTGACATTATCTACAAAATTTAATCTTTTTTTTGTCAAAGTTTGCAATGTTTTATTGAATTCTTAAAACAAAAATTTAAAAGCTCAAAATTCTTTCTTTTTGTTATTTAATCTTCTTAATTACTTTTATCAAAAAATCCCTTAAAATTCAGTCACCATTCTCACTCATAGCGAGACTCGCAAATAGTGTAAACATACCCTTGTGACAAATACTTGAGTGTTTCAGCATAAAATAACTTGATGTGGTTTTCTATGTATTAAGTTCGAAAATGTTGAAATTAAAGAAATAAGATTCTTTTACATAAATTCGAAAATAATTGCCTACCTTATTTGAACTAATTTTCGCGGGAATTAATTTTAGCGTTGTTCACGGTTTTTGCAAAACTGGGAAGATTTGAACCAGCGAAATACAATTTTTTTCAAATCTTATCAAAAAGTTTGAAAAATCCCTAGGAAATGAAAGAAATTTGTCCAAAATAGGGCAAAACCGCGAAAATTAAAATTCGCAAAATGCTATTTTTCCGATTTTTTTTTCGACCACGAAAATTAGTTCCAATAAGGTAGTCCTTAAATTTTTATCAAAGGCTTATCCTGATTTTGAAAATATAAATATGAATTGAATCTTTTAGTTCAGAGTTATGTGAATGTAAAAAGAATTTGTATCTTTTTCAATACTGGAGCCAAAAAGCGCACGAGTCAATTTAAACAGAAAATTACGCCCACCCGAATGACAAAAATAGTTTCATATTGAATAAGGCCAAAACAAACACAACTCTGAGAATGTTTTTCTTTGCTATTTTTGCCACAAACAGGCCAAAAGTACAGGAAGCTGGGTGACAAAAAATCTTAATGGATCCTCCTATTATGGTCAAGAATAATTTCGCAACTTCAAATACGCTAGAATGGGATTTTTCTCTTAAAATGTAATCTTAGACTAATAAAGAGTTGCAGAGATCATTAAGCCATTCCAAGTTGTTTTAAACTGATTATAAAACACCATTATCGTACCCAGAGAAACTTGCACCACATTTTACTGCTAAACAAGATATAATCCTTTCGTGTGCGTTATCAAAACCATAAATATACAAACTGAGGGACTGGGTTCGAGTTTGAAATTCTATTTTCTTCGAAGTTTCACTTTCCCCAGAGTCATTTTTTCATATATTTTCCTTCCTTTGTATGTATACGTTGCTGGGGCTAACTTATGGATAAAAAACTCTGGTCTCTACTTACGAAAATGTTTATCTATAGTTTAGCCTACGAATGGCCCAATGAGGTCAAAAGAATATTACTTAAGATATCACATTAACAGAATTCACGATTTCTTTCATTGAAATATGTGTGTATTTCCCGGTGTATTTTCAATAAGTTGCCAGCCCTATTGTCATTTAGCAAAACCAGTAAAAGGCATCACGTTTCCCAAAAGATCTCTGACGCATATTTAAAATTTCGGATAAAATTCAAAATGGTAGCATATCAGTATCTTTGAGCAAAATGCTTTGACCAGGGTTGTTCATAATAAGGCTTTCTTATCGTTTTACCTTTAGTAAGCAAGCCTTTTTTTGCTGGGGAACTTTTCCTGCGAACTAGGACTTGGATAATAAAAGATATGTAAAGCAACATAGTCTATCGAGACAGAGGTGTCTTTTATAAAGATTTCCTAACTCACTAAAGCCCGTTGCAAAAAGAATATCTTCGAGCGTCCCGATCGATAAGGGTATAGCTGAAGGCTAGGGACTAATTTCCTATGCATGATTAGAAGCCATAGGTGTTTGATTAAATTTTCCATCTGAAAGACGGCGCAAATTAATTTTAAGGGATTACTCTTGCTTTCCTAGGAGATAGGTTAAAATTCCCTTCTAGCCTCAGGGGTGGGGGGGGGGGTTGGTTGGTACCAAAATTTTGGATGTATATGAGTACTAAAAAGGTTTTTGAGAATTTTTTGCATACCACCACCCCATTTTAGAGAAGTGGTATTTAGTACCTACTAAAGTCTATTCACGATAAGTGTGCACTCTTTTTTCTTTTACCTATAACTTTTGAGGAATTCTTCAATCTTTATAAATTTGGTATCATTGGAAAGATATTAGTGAGTGGAACAATTTGAAATAAAAAAATATTTAAAAAGATTCTAAAAATGAAGATGAAAATGAAGAAGAAAAAAAGGAAGATCTTGTAGAAAAGTGCTATAACTTTTATTTTCATTGGAGAGATTCCTTGATCTTAGGAGATCACCACTGTGAAAAAATTTTATTAAAATATTTATTCAATATAAAGTTATAATACAAAGTCAATAAGTGATTGACCCCAAAAAACAGCAAAAAACTGCAGAAGACAGCGTTTTTAGACGTCAATCACGTTATAACTTTGTTTGATATCTTTGACTGAATGATTACTTTTGAGAATTTTTTAGAATTGTAGATATCACCTTTTTGGTATTTAAGTAACTTGTGGTACTTAAAGGATTTTTAAGTTTATTGGGCATACCACCACGTCACTTAACATCTTGATGTCCAAGATTTTATTACCGGCTAGAAATTCAATGGTTATACGACATTCCATTAATTAACATGAAATCTAATAGCGCCTTCTTGAGCTTTCTCTTTCTTTTTGGTTTGGCAATAAAATAAAATTGATACAAAATATAATTTTGAAAAGGAGATCCTTACAAATAAAACATTATCCGGCTAAACTCTAATAATGGTATTTCAAAAGTTTCTTCTTTTAAACCTTTCAGAGATTGAGACGTCGAAAAATGCGTTCCGCGTGTACCGACAGATTCAACGCACGACACAAAAGAACCACATCAAGTTACGGTTCAAGACCATTCATTCAACTGGTTTGATTATGTTTGCACAAGGAGCCAAC
Source organism: Clytia hemisphaerica (assembly GCF_902728285.1). NCBI lineage: Eukaryota > Metazoa > Cnidaria > Hydrozoa > Leptothecata > Clytiidae > Clytia > Clytia hemisphaerica. Next base: position 1,179,061 of record NW_027104057.1, read on the forward strand.
AAGAGGGATTATCTTTCACTTGAACTCTTTAGAGGCAAAATAAGGTATATAAATTGGGACATGCTGGAGTTTTTACAAGCTCTTATTCGATTTGGTTGGTCGTTAACATGTAGTAAAACAATTTTGTTACTTTTTCTAAAGATCGCGTCATCTCTATTACTTCAAATGACCAATTAGTGAAGTATCTTATAAAAACTCCAGCTCATCCCATATAGCTTTACTGCATCAAAATCCCGTTTTCTCAAGTTGATTATTGTAGGTTTGTCTGATATCGACACCTCCTTCTAATCATGTCACCCTTATTTAGAGATAAGAAAAATGGAAAAAGATTAGGAGGCGGAATCACTGATTGAAAAAGGATTTTTCAGTTGCCACAAAGCAAAGAAATATATTTTTGAAATCAGTGATTCTGACCTTCCTCATTATTCCTATCTATGTAGTTGTCGACATTAGACCAACTTAAGGTATTTCGAAGCCCTTGTTCTCCACAACTCTCAGAATGTTATAATAGTAAAATGCTGAAAAAAACATCAGCCGATTATTTTAATAAAAGTCATGATCTGAATCTTAACATTGCAAACCACATTCTTTGGTTTTTCTGATGTTTCAAAGATTCCTGGACGAATTTTGTTGTATAGTAAGTATATTGTTTTATTTGTTTGTTGAACTGACATTAACAGCAAAATCTTTAAATTCAAATCTCTCAGAGTGTCAGGTAATTTTGCTAATGGAACGGCGAACGCTTTACGACCAATCACGGGACAATTCGACATGTTTGCAGGTAAGGACCTCGCGGACAACATGTGGCATACAGTGGAATACATCCGAAACATTCGGCAAAATATCATTTATGTTGATCGTGGAACATCCAATGAGAAATTTATTTTCCGTAAATCACCTGAAACTTATGATGAACTTTCTGTTTCACTTGTCACGTTCGGCGGTTATTATTCATTCTCCACCTCTGATCTATCAACTGCACAGTCTTACTCGCGCAAAGGCATCAGTGCGTGCTTTTCAGAAGTAACTTTCAGTCAAGAATGGTTTCCACTACAAGAACGTTCTTACAAACCAGAACCAAAAACCATCAACTTCTTAGAATCAACGTTACCTGACTCGACACCCAGCACCGACACAAATAAGCTTCCTCCCGAACGGATGACAGATATCGGGGACATCAAAACGGTGCTCGAATGCACAGACACTGACCCATCTTACAGACCCCTTTTCTTCAAATCGGCAGTCGTCAATATCGGACTCATACAAAACTATACCATTCCAAAGTTGAAAATGGATCTTAAATTCCGCACGGTTGTCAACGATCAGACGTTAGCAAACTTCACACATTTACGAACCGGAGAAACAATCGAGTTACGGGTCAACCGTAAAGGACAAGTTGTTTTGCAGTTTGATCAAGACACGCGTGTCAAGGTAATCGAGACAGCACGTGAAGATTACCATGACAACCAGTGGCACGAGGCTTCTTTTGATATTGACAATGAAGAATCTGCTGAAAAGAGTTACACTGCAAAGTTTACGGTAGACGGTAAAACACGTTACACGAAATTGAACAAACGTATCCCATTCGATGGATATATAAATATTGGGTTCGGGTTCACTGGATGTATGCGAGATATCAAAATTAATGATGAGGAAATACAGGTAAGATCTTTGTTTTATCTTAGAAATAGTCTAAACGTAAGTTGGAATGACAAGGGTCGTATTGGAAATATAAGGATGAAACTAGGCTGTCCGATTTTACTGAAGATTACTGATGCTACTCCGTTTCATGCTTTATAAGAAATGTTCTAGAAAGAGATTTGCAGGCAATCTATAATTTATTCTTTTTGATAATATATTTCTATTGTTAACAAAGCTGTCGTATTTAGGCCGGATAAAAATTACAAATTCGCTGGTCTAAAAATTAGGTTTACCGCCTAAAATATATATTCACGCTAATCAATACACTTGGCTTGCTAAGAATACGCCAGCCTAGAATCTAGAATTCGCCAGCTTGTTAAAAATAAAACGTTTACTCAAAAAGACCAACTTAAGTCCATCCACTTTAAGTATACCGTTCTTTTTGCCACCACACGTGGAAACCACACTGAAGAGGTTTAGTCTAATTACGCCGACATGGTTCCCACATGACCCAAGAAGAGTGCACGCTTTAGCGAATAGGCTTTAGTCTCATCAAAAATATCTGTTCACTACCTGCTTCACTCTTTCCTTCTCTTTCCAGCGAGTTCGAAGATCACTAACAGATACCAGTGCCACCCCAAAGTTTTTCAACATTTCAGATGTTGGTGTTGCATACAATGTGTGCTCCATCAGGGATTTCTGTAACCCTAACCCTTGTCAGAACGGTGGCAAATGCAACCAAACGGACGATAATTTTGTCTGTAACTGTGATGGTACACTGTATGAAGGATCTACTTGTCACAGACGTAAGTTGGTACATTTTTGGGAGAATTCCAGAAAATTTAGAAAATTACGGAATTTCAGTCACCTTTAGGGTCACTTTTTCATAAATTTTGGCAAGAATTTTAAAAAATGAGTCCAACTTAGCTTTCCAACCTCTATGGAACATCCACGTCAGTCGGCAAGGGTAGTAGCCCCCCATCTATTACACTAAACTTTCATTCCATTCACTTTTCAGCTCGTTTCAACTACACATGTGCTGGCGTCCGAAAGTCCGGCGAACGACGTAGTGACGTCTATTACATCGATTTCGACGGCATGGGGCCGATGACGCCGGTGGAAGCTCTATGTGATCTTGGGGATACGATCGAGACGACGGTAACGCAGATCAATAACACAAAAAGGGAGGACCAAGATGTCACCACGCAGTCAGGTAGGTGACCAAAAAGTCAATTACACTTTTTTGTAAAAACCAGTAATTTTCTTTGTAGCTTGACCGTTCTAATCTTTTTACATATTTGAGCCTCATTTCAAAATTACAATCCTTTAATTTTGCAGGTTTCAACAAAGTAGATATCAACTACCAAGCGAGTATTACCCAAATGCGCGAGTTGATTATGAACAGTGCTAGTTGTAAACAGTTCATCAAGTTCAAATGTAAAGGCTCGCCAATTTTCAACTCGCCGACTGGTCCACCTTACGTAAGTTTAATCCGATAAGAAATGACACAGCCTGAGCTTTGACATCGTATATTTCTCTTATTTTTCAAGGTAGATTAGAAACATCTTAAATTTCAAACTTTTCATATTTATACATCTACTCCGCCACCCGTTAGGCTTTCATAATATAAAATTGCATTTATATTTTTCAACAAAACTTCTTTGTTTTTCTGAATTAAACAGGTAAGTTGGATGGGCGGTGACGACGTGGCACATTTCTATTGGGGTGGAGCCTTAGATAACCGAGGTTATTGCTCATGTGGAGTAAAGAGTGATTGTAGAGTGGGCGGTCGTCTAACTGGTCAATATTGTAATTGTGATTCATTGAGCAAATTCCAAGATGTGGAAGATGAAGGAAACTTCACCATCAAAGAACATCTTCCTGTCCGTGCTGTCAATTTCATGGGAAAAGTCTTGAAGAATTCGGTCACAGCTTTGTTACGAGTTGGGCACTTAAGATGTCAAGGATTCGGGTCACATGAAATTGCCGCAACTTTCCGTAAACCGTATTCTTACTTATCCGTTTTCCATCCGGACCAACCGTTCGATAATGTGCAGGCTGGTGAAATTTCTTTCGATTTCAAAACAAGTGAAGCATATAATTACATGACAGTCGCACACGCTATTGGTCCATTCTCTGGAGATTACATCAAAATCATGATCTGGTCTAAAACGATGATGAGAGTTCATCTGAATCTTGGATTTGGTGATCTCAAGCAGGATGTTGATATCTCGCGGACAGGGCGGACGCTTGATGATAACGAGTGGCATGAATTTAGTGTGATGTTCAACCCGAAAGAGATGAATGTTACTCTTGATGGTGTACGCATGATCCAAGGGCTTCCACTTCAAGCAGAACCTGTCTTCTTTAATGTAGATGCAACTCCTGTATATATCGGTGGCAGTTATCATGATATTTTTGGATTCGTTGGTTGTATTAGAAGTCTGGTAAGTATTTTGTATCAAATGAAAAATCCCAAACATATAAGTAACCAAGTCTGCGACTGAAGTCAGCCCAGAGGCTATCTACACGAAGGTGGGGGAGGGCGTCACTTTCCTCCTTGGATTAATCCGTTTACCCTTGATATTTTTTCTTTAAAATTGCAGTAGTCATTGAATTGTAATTTTATTTTTTAGTATGTTAATGGTCGTATCTTCGACATCAGTAATTTGGCAGTCGGAAAAGAAAATGAAGGAATCTATTCTGGATGTGGGTCAGCCTGTCCACTATTGAATAGACCATGCAATTATGGAGAATGTATGGACCAGTATGATTCGTTTAAGTGTAATTGTTCAGTCTCACCGTTCGGTGGCAAGTTTTGCCAAAATGGTAAGTGTAAATACATCCGGAATTTTTCATCAAATCAAAGCTCATTAATTGGCTGAATAATAGATAAAAGTTCATGAATTTCAAAGTCAATTTTGATTGAATGAAAAAATAAAGCATATAACAGATGCACGAATCCTTATAAAGTAGGCTGTACAAATTCGAGAAAAACGTTAAAAATTGATTTTATTGTCATCATTCAAATTGACTTTGAAATTCATGAACTCTTATCTATCATTGTTGCCTATGTAAACGCAAAAGAGTGTTCAACCATAAAAAAATTAATTATTGCAGTGACGTAGAAAAATATCATGTACTCAAAACACGAATCCTAATTCAGCTGACACACAGCGTTGTTTTAACGTTCAAATAACGTCATTTGGACGTTATGAATGTCACATGGACGTTGTTTTGACGTTGTGCGCCGTCTGGGAATACTATATCATAGCAAAACAGGGGTTTAATAGGTGTTCCCTTTCCCTGCCTTTATGGTCAAGATAATGTTTAAATTTTCTTTATGATTAGAAACTCGACCGATGACGTTCGGAGGAGGTAGTTACATTTCATACAATATGGTCAACGTCAACCACACTCGACCGCTTGCCACCGCAAAAATAGTGATCGGCTTCAAGACTACCACACCAAACGTTGGTTTGGCGCAGCTCGAAGGAAACCATTCCCGGCATTTCTCTTTAGCTCTTATAGATGGGTACGCAACTCTCTTTTGGAATCTCAAAATCAAAAAAGAAGATGGCTCATCAGGGACACTTGAGGAGACAGCAACTGAGGTTATACAGATCACAAAACGCAGGCTGAACAATGATAGACATAACGTTATTAAGGTTATCATTAGCAGCCGTCAGATCAAAATATCAGTTCCGAATTATGGGCTCTCCGCATCTGGAAACGTTACCGAAGTTCCGGTATTCAATGAACGTGGTGACATCATCGGTATGGAACTTCAAGAATTTGAGCGTCCTACCAAAGTAACTATTGGACGTCTAAAAGATATCAAGATGAATGTTGGATCAATAAATCTTCCATTAACATACCAAGGATGTATGAGTGGTGCCAAAATGGTTTATACACCTCACAGGTCGAAAAAAGATCCCTTCCCAGAATCGAGGGAGTTGGATTTCTTTAAAATGATGGAAGAATATCAATCGGGTGGAGGAAGCTCCAATAACCAAGAACAACCCTTATTGGAGGGAAGTTTCCCTTCATCTACTGGTGAAGCTGGATGTGGTGCAGATCTACCTACTCCGGGTAAGCGTCTATGCCACGCATCCCCGGAATTGATTTTGTAAATAATTCTCGTTCCCTGTCTTTGTGTTTTTAAGTTTCAGAAACTCGATAAGCTTGTGTTTTCTACGTTTATTAATGCTTCTACTATTTTTGATCTTCCCGATCCATTTACATAAATGTCGAGAAGGCTAAAATACTGACAAACAAAACTCCTATACCCCAAAATAAATGTATAATTTTTGGTTTTCAAAAAATCGAATTCAACAAAAATGATCGTAAAAAAGTAGACTACATCTAGTGTTGTAATCCTAGTACTAAAGTTCTATCTACTTTCGAACCAATCACATGTGGTATAGTCCCTCAAAAGATGTTACGTACTGTAAGGGTTAGCCCCCTTACTATGTTTCCTTCATTATAAGATCAGATAAACTATAATATGCATTTGATTTCTAAATTTCAGGAGAACTTCCAACCGTTGGTCCAGCGAAGCAATTCTTCACAAAATCTCCTGGTCTCGATAACTCCGTTAGAATCGAAGAGACTGATTGGGTAAACCAAATGATGTTAGTCGCTTGTATTATTATCCTCACAGCTCTGATACTCGGCTTTCTCTACGTTCTCTACTCTAAGGCCGCTAAGAACTATCAAGAGTACGAGCGTATACATCGTGCACAAAAACCACGCGCCGCGCAACCCATGAAAAAGATGCAAGCGATGACTTCAGGTCAGCAACAGCAACCATCTTACGAAAAACAGAACTTATTGAATGTTACCGAAGAACCCGAAGATCAAAGTGGTGGTGGCGACGGAATGTATTTATAAAAAGAAGAACTTTTGAAAACAGAGGAATCCTTGAATATTTTATTGAACGATGAGGCTACGTTCATCTTTTAGAAGCTCGAACATTCGCTTTTGACAACGATTTCTTTTATATTTGACGGAGCTGTACGAAACACAGACACTTGCAATGAAGACACTCTGACGATGAATTCAATGATATCCATTTGCTTCGGATGATAGAAAGGATCATAAAATCAACTCCAAGTCCAGACAGAATTGAATGCGAAGGCTTTTCTAGATGCTATTAAAGCTGCGATATGATTTATCTGTCGCAGTTTGATTAACCGAAAGAGTTTATATTTAACTAAAGTGTTGGGTTTCAAAAATTTGATGAATTGGTATTTCAAGGGCTTTCAAGTGTATTCGAAATTTTTTCAAACGGTGGTTTTATGCGCTTAATTTTTTTGATACTTGTTTCAACAGCTTTGAATCCTGTAATGGTGCATAAGTTTCCTCTTCAGATTTGTCGAGTGCGCCAAACCACAATATGTGACACTTGAATAGACAAGTCATCATCAATGCAATGTCCATACCTTATATAGGAAAATCTCAAATTTGTGATATTTTATCAGTTAATTAGATAATTAGTTTTGTTAATTTTTTTAATTTCAAGAAATACGGTATATACATTTTTAGAGAGAGAAAACACTATAGAGTAAAACTTTTTTGTGAATAAAGATACCATTTATAGAATTTACATATACCCAAAAATCATTTGGGCACTAATTGAGAACAATACACTCTTTTTCATTACAACAATTTTATAAAAACGATGAGGCTCAAAAATTAAGAATTACTTAAGAACAAAGCTTAGAGCGGTTGTATAATAATAAGGTTCAAATAATAATAATTAGGTATCAAACATAAACTGTGGTTCTTACACCCAGAAAAAGTACTTGCCTCATTTCCCAAATATTTTCAAATTTGCTTTCATTCATGAAAAAAATGGAAGTGTTATTGAAGGTCTCAAAAGATCTTTTCATAAACTGTTTTGGCCTCGTTTTGAATCCATTACTAAGGTGATTATTTCCCTTGAGTCCCCAGTGTTACTGTCAACTTCTTATTAACTCCTCTGGGAATTAATTTCTATAGCAATAATTTGAAAACGAGGTAGTGTAAGCGTTGCTCATGACGTAATTTATGAAAAGGTCTACACATTTTTTTTTTTTTTTATAAGAACGTCAAAAATTTTCGAAGCCTTTGGATGTTCTTAGTTTTTTGGATTTGAAGCCTAAAAATGTTCTTAAAATGTTCTTATTTTCAGCATTTTTTGAGCATTTTGATGTGATTTCTTAAGAAAATGCATGTTTTTAAGTCTCCAAAGCCTTAGGATGTTCTTAGAATGTTCTTAAATTTTTGGGCTCGAAGCCTTATGTTCTTATATAGTTTGTTCTTATAAAAAAAAAACGTGTATACACCTCGACCGTAGTCGCGTGGTTAGGCGCACAATTTAATTAACCACCCTAAACTCGATCCAATCTTTTCTTTTACACTTTTTTCTATTGTCTTTAGGCGCGAAAAAAAGACTGGGACGGTTTTAGGGTCGTAAAATTAACAAAAGAAATTCCCGCACGGCAATTGGCGACTACGGTCGAAAAGATGTACTGCAATTATCTCAAATCGAGGCAAGTGTCGAAAGAAAACATAATTTCTTGATAAATTTAAGGCTGCACTTTTCTATTAGAGAAGGCTCATGAAAAGGCCAAGAAAACAGAAAGGGTATCTTATGACACTTTAACTTATGTTACTTTTTTGACAAAGTGGTGTTATATTATCAGAATTTTTGTATAAATATGACAATTTGAAATTTAGATTTCAATATGTTACCAAATATACCAACACCCTTATGTCACCTCTCCTTAAATTTACAAAAATTGAATCATCCATCTCAGACAATGGTAAAGACACGCTGAGTCAGAAAAAAATGGATAGGAAGGAGAGCATCATTTTGTGACATAAACATCGTTAATAATAAGTGAGAAGGTCCTAAAGGTCAATGAAGTTGGGGTTTTGTCTGATTGAAATTGGACCCTGGAATTTTTGTATCTTTTTCATAAAAGTTAGATAATGTTTCAAATGATTTTCAAAGGAGAGGGAATTGTATCGTTAACCTTTTGATTCACACTACACTGCGAAAAATTAAGTACATTTTATATCGTGTTATTTTTTTCGCAGTTTTTCAACGGCGCTAGATCAACTTACATAATCTTTCGATGCCAAATTCACAACAACTCGTGTCCTTTTGAAATTGAAAATTTTCGGAAAAATTTTTAAACTAAGTCATAAGAATACACGTTTTTTTAAGAACACCCAAAAGTTTTTGAAGCCTTTGGATGTTCTTAATCTTTTGAGTTTTTTGCCTAAAAATGTTCTTAAAATGTTCTTGATTTTGCCATTTTGTAAGTGTCATTGTGAGATTTCCTGAGAGATTAAGTGTTCTAGAACCCACGAAGCCTTAAAATGTTCTTAATTTGTTCTTGACATTATGGCCATCGAAGTCTTATTTTCTTAAAAATTTTATTCTTATAAAAAAAGCGTGTGCACCTCTCTGAATTTTCTTTTTATAGACATAATTTATAAAAAAAACACTAAAAAACAGCAAAGTCAAGAACAGTTCATTAAGAAAGCTGAGCCTGGAATTGCTGAATTTCAAGCAATTTAAGACTTGGTAGAAAGCCTTGAATCCAAAAGTAAGAACAAAGTTGAACAAGGTAAGAACTATTTGGACCTATTTGAGGCTCAAATTAAGAAATAAAAGAACAGCAGCGTAGTGCACCCTTTATTTTAGAATGGTGTTTTCTTCATTCCATCGTTGGTATTCTTATAACTTTTTTTGGGTAAATCATCTTAGATTGCGATCGAATTTAACCTAAATGGAACATTAATATATATCTTACATGTAAAATGGCATTTTTGTGAAAGTATTGATTCGTCTCGGGGATAATATGCAATTTATAGTTAAAAATGCTCTACTAATTCATGATTGTGATATTTTTTGAATACACGTTTTTCTTTATATAAGGAACACGTTTATAAGGAACTCGAGGCTGAAAATGGTCCAAAAAATAAGGAATTGTTAAAGAACTGCTCACGCTGAGGATAAGAAAACAAGTCTTAAGGAACAGTAAGAGTTTTCACTTGAACTAGCAACTATCTTGTATTCTCTGAGTTCTTTGTTGAAATAGTCGATGTTTCCATAAAACCACCCATTTTCATAGTTTCCTTTGACCTAGCAGCTATGTAAATAAGGAACTCGATAAGGAACTTTGAGGCTGAAATTCTCTGTAAAAATAAGAAACTCCAGGCTCAGAGCAAAGTTAAGGTTCCTTATAAAAAAAACGTGTATTTTTTTGTTAATTTCATCATGAATATTCTTAAAGTATATTCTCATATAAAAAGCGTGCATTCTTAATCCCCCGCCCCCAGTACAGTAATCCCCAATGGTTCAACAATAAAAAACAGTGTAAATCCCGAATTCAACGGTAGAAAGATCGGAAAATTTTTAGCTTGACTTGACAGCTTGAGAAATTGAATTAAAGTCTGTATGAGGAGCATGCAATGATGTGTAAAAAAACAAAGGTCACAAGTTGATGTGAATGTACAACATTTGAAGGCCCCTCTTCACAAATTCAGCAAATAATTTATGTACTCAGTCCATTAAAAAGTTACTAAGCCTTGTTTGTTCAAGAAATACAACACAAGTTTTGTGGTCAAAGAATGAGAAATAACTCGTTGTAATAAATCCTCTTCTGATAAAAGAGTTGGATCCTTAGACGTATTATGAACATCCATCCAACATTTTTTTCGCGAAGGTAACATTTTTGACGCTTTACATTATTTCTAATGGTTTTTTTTTCCTTTTGTGCTTTTATTTCACTTCTTTGAGTTTGTTCGAAAAGTGAGTTAAACTCAGTTGATGGTGAAATTGCTACATTTGTGGTTGTTACGGAAGGTAATGGTTCTGGAAACAACATATAATTAAAAAGGTTTTGTTAAGGTTTTTACTCGATTTGAGGATGGATTTAGTGAGATAAAATTTCAAGATTGTAAAATTTTCGAGTCAAGTCAATTGTTCTTTTTGTTAGATATAAGCTTCTTAATGTCAGTACAGTACACTGTACCCCCCACTTTTTTGCAAAGTAAAGCAACCATTGCGCCTCCTTAGACTCTATATTTATTGCCCCCCCCCCCACTTTCAAATTCATGGCGTGGGCCCTGCAGTAGAAGCTAGAGATCTACCTGCTCAAGAAGAAGATTATATTCAATCACAATTGGCTTGCGAGAGTTATTATCTTCCAGCACTTCCAGAGCTTTAGTATAGCAACTGGAATGACGAAGTCAGTGTTCAAAATGCTTTAGGACGTTTTAGAAAAACAAGTCACACCCCTGTATCTTCTACCTATGACATCTGGATTTTGTATAAAACACCTATTTATGCCAAGGCTGGTATTTTTACCAACTTCACACTTGGTATTATATTTCTAAAAAATCATATGGCTTATTTTCATCCTTTTGAAAATCTTTTGAATTGACTAGCGTTTTTACAAAATTTTTCCTGGTCAGCTTAATTAGGATTAAAAGCCCTTTATTAACTTACAAAACCCTCCAAAACCACAATATCATAAAAAGCTTCATGGTTTTGATACAAAGAGGAGATTTTATTCCACTTGAATTTTTGTGGTAGAATTGTTAAGAATCAATTTCCGATGATCATTTGGAAGACAAAAGGTTCGGTTGTGACCGAATGTTTTGATTTCTAAATAAGATTTGCAATAAAGGGATCTCTCCATAGTCATCGTCCGCATATAGGGAACGTTAGGTGCTTCTAGAGGGAGCATGAGCCATTTATAGGTAAGAAATTATTGACGTGCCTCAAGGGGGCGAGCACTCGATTCATAAACGACCGTACGCCCAGCCCAAAGTTAGGCCTTTAAAATCAGTCAAATTTCATTAAATTTGGGCGAAAAACGTGCACTTTTCTGAAAATTGTGGACTATTTTGAGGCAAGCTAGGTCAGGTTTTCCAAATTTTACACCCTTAGAGTGCATTTTCTTCTCATCTTTGCTCAACCCTTACAGTGCACTTTGGGAAGTTTGGGAAAAAGACCTTTAAGGGCCGCACATACGTTTTCGTCGTTTACCCCCCTCCCCCCGCGGGTTACGTGCTCAGTCTCATTCGTAGAACTCCATACTTCATACTTCTACCCTGATCAAAAAAATTATTTTATTTTTCCTATTGGTAACTTCAGTAGAGCCCCTTATTTCTGTTGCCGTATCTTTGTGAGTGAGAAATGTGAGAGACAGAATCTTTATGGTTGTAGTCCTCTTACGCTCGCTCTTACGTGCTTCAAATAGTTTCATTTTTTGAAATGGTGTCGAATTTCACAACCAAATACTGTTTAATTTGAAGTACATTGTAATGAATTTAGAGGTTGACAACATACCGTGAAAAGCACAGCTCAAAATCATATATTTACGCTGTGCCGACGAATCGAGATTCTATTCATCGCGCAATCAGCGAAGACAAAAGTAACCATGACGACCATCCAAGATCTTGGATGAGCGTCAAAGTCGATATTTTTATTCCCGTCGTTGAAAACACAACTTACAAAAAGTCATCAATGCTTTGTAAAAAGAGTCAGTGATAGAGAATCATAACATTAAATCTGTCTATTATTTCGATTCAATTAAAGTGACATTTCCATAATTAAAAGTTTAGTAATTACTGTTATACATTTGGGGATCATGTAAAAGATTTCTTTCGAAATAAACTCATTTCAACTACACTTGGAGGTTTCTGGGGAATTCGTAAATAGTAAACTTCATACTGATACAGTCTGCTAGACATTAATATGGTAATATTTGCTCTTCATCTTTGATTTTTTCTACAGTGATTAGATTGACACATGCGCGATAAAATTTCTATTATTTGTCTTCAGAGGTTACTATTTTCTTTGAAAACTTAACCTCTGATACTCAGGGTATTGACAACACGCTTAGGATGTCTAACATCTTTTAAATTAATTTTGAATAATATCTTAGAAGGTATACTAAATGGCTTTGGATTGTTAGTAACCTAAAAACTCTAAAGTGACTGGAAATTAAACTTTAGTTAAAGGGTGTGAATTAAAGTGTTCTTTATTTCCAAAATTGTTACTTTAGCTCAATATCGTCCACTTGCAACACTTGCTTTTACTGATGGACGCGATACATCCTTTCATGAGCGCTATCATAGTCTTTAAAAGTGGACCAAGAGTTTGGGTTCGAGTTTGACGTCAGCTTTTTATCTTTCTTCAAAAGCTGACATAAGTCAAATTTATCCCTAAGCTTAACCTATCTTTTGGATGTTTATTTTTTCAAACAGCAGTTAAACGTGGAAAGTAGGGTGTTTAGTATGATAAAAAATTCATTACTGTGAAGCTTTTCAAATCATATAGTCTACACACGTATAGTGAAATAGTGGTGGTTGATAGTGGTTATTTTGTACCATATTTAAAAATGAAGACAAGTCAGTAAATCAGTCATCGGAAATAACCTTTTCAGGATGCATTTGTTTGTTTGTAAAATTTTAATTTCTTAATTTTTACTAGGTTTAGAACACCCTTACCAGGCTATTTAAAAAAAGAATAAAATGCGGAGATATTTTTCTCACCAGCAAAATGAGAAGGTGATTGATCCATTGTTTGAGGATATGAGAGAGACGGCTCAAAAATTGAACAACAGCAGGATGGGTGATAGAATCAAAAACAAAGAGGTAAGCCTACATCGTTTCTTAAATTTGAATCGAAAATGCATGCACCTATCCGTATCACAAAACGAGTGAAAAATATTACTTTAAATTTTCTTCCGTTGTGGAAAAAACACAAATCACGCCTTGATAAAAGTCTCTACAATTAGACCGGGTCACGGAAACCAGTGTATACGTGAAACAAAGAAAGGGCTTTTCCTTATAAAGTGAAATACCTTCGATGGAAATACCATCTAGTTATTTGTCTTACTGGTGCAGGAAAGCAATTCCAAAGCTTAGGCTTTTTTATGATTATGGTGGCTCTCATCATTTTCGACCGTAGTCGCGCGGTCAGGCGTGAAAATCGATTTAATTCTCTCCCTAAGTTCGATCCAACTTTTTTTCAACCTTTTTCTATTGTCTATAGGTGCGAAAAAAGCGTGACAGGACAATTTCCCCCCGTGACAATTGCCCCCCAGACAATTGCCCCCACAAAACAATTGCCCCCCAGACAATCCCCCCCCCCCAAAAAAAAAAAAAAATTCAGACAATCGCCGTTGAGACAATTCTTGATGGGGTGATCGTTAGTCTTTTTGATAATTTTTCTTGTTAGACTTGGAAAGTGCATTCAAGAATGCTATGCTGTATGGTTTTTTCAAGAGAGACTTTTTGACGATTACAGAGAAAATAGTCTGCATAATATACCCACTGTAAAACAATCATGTGTGACCAAGAACAAATAAAGGTGGGACGCTTAAGTGGGACGATGCTGGGACGTTCAGGTGGGACGATGGTGGAACGCTCAGGTGGGACGATGGTGGAACGCTCTTTCATGTTGTCGCTTTAATATTCTTGGCTCCGAGAAAACCCAGGTGCGATTTATTTATTCGGTGATATTTCAAAGATGAGGTTTTTTATAAGAACATTAAGGCTAAAATCGAGTTACTCGATCACCATAAATTTTGACATCTTTTTTGACTTTTGACATCTGGGGGGCAATTGTCCGGGGGCAATTGTCTGGGGGCAATTGTCCTGGGGCAATTGTCTGGGGGCAATTGTCTGGGGGCAATTGTCCAGGGGGCAATTGTCTAGGGGGGGAATTGTCCCGGGGGCAATTATCCGGGGGCAATTATCCGGGGGGCAATTGTCACGGGGGGCAATTGTCACGGGGGGCAATTGTCCTAGAACCGAAAAAAGACTGGGACGACTTTAGGGTGGTAAAACGGACAAAAAAATGACCACGTGGCAATTGGCGGCTACGGTCGAAAAGCTGTATTCAAAATTATTCTAAGTTCCCATCAGGAAGAAAACTAGACTGCTTGCATTAACTAACGGATTCGTGCTCGTTATAGATACTACCTGAGGTTTTGTAGAGGTCTGTGATTCAGACTAGAAGAAAACCGGACCAGCAAATAAGACTTCCCATTTGAGTTCGAATAAAACAGCCGTAATGACGGCTGCAAACTCCGGTGATTGTCATTTTTTAATAGAAAACCATTGTGCAAATATCTTTATCGTGGTCAGCCTTTCTTAATATATCTAATATAAAATTTAAAAGAGTATATCCTAGCAAGTGCGAGCAAAGGCAAATGAAATCGGGAAACCAAACTGGAAAGATCGAGAAATCGAACCCGGCTATCGCGAGTAATCGGATTTACGCACAATTACAAATGAAAACACTGATTTTAAGAAACTCCTTAACTCGCCCCAAGCTCGCCCTAACTCCTTATTGAAATCTTGAAAATTCAACGAATCATTTTTTATGACAAATTAATTTGATTTATTGCATAATTGGTACCGGGTCGTTAATTAGATATTTAATTGAAATGTATGGTTGTTGTGAATTCTGCGAAGTAAGCATAATGACTCAAAGGTATTTTCTTTTTCTTTGCAATCTTTTATTTCACTAAAATGCTACGTTTAAATTACTAAGACAGTATTGCCATCGATTGCCATGATGAGCATGACACTATTTTAGTACAAGATCTTTCCTTAATTTCGTCTAAATTTTCGCCAAATTCCACCACTCCATCCGAAAAAAGGACCGATTCCACTGCAAATCCACGAACTTTCTTCCAAATATCCCCCACCCTCTTTTAGAAAAAGGGGTGTTTCTAGTTTAGTTGTGAGTCAGGGCGTAATGATAAATAGGCAAAGTTCACTAGCTTAACTTATGCGCCTTTTGTGGCGGAAAAAAGAGAGAGTGTGTTTTTTTTATATTCTATTGTGAATATGTTTTGTTTGCTTAGCGTTGGCGCATGTTTTTGTGGTGGTGTCAAACACGTCAAACTTTCAAGTGGTTGTTTACTTTACATATCGAAATGTATCGCGTAAACAAGAAAACTGCGGATACCCTCTACATTGTGATCCCGGAATTTTCTGATATGAATTTAATATTTTAGAATAGAAACACTCTCTCTTGATGGAATTTAGATGTTGAATTCTTGCTTTCAATTCTCGCAATTGAACTTTACTGGTATCACACCTACACAAAATATAGCTTTTGCGTGAAATTTTTACACCGATTTGCCGAAACGTCGGTAAATTCCGCTTACTTGCCTACCCGCAATAATCATTTTGGCGCGGTTTTCCCAAACAGTTGAGTTGAGTAATTTTCCTTGGAATTTTTGTATCAATGAGTCAACTATAAAATCAGCCAATCAAATTGCTCGGTCTGACGTCACATGAGCAGCAAATAGCTTCATTCAAACCGAAACGATTAGGGTCTAAAGCTTTCCGAAGGCCGAGTATTCTCAAAAACAAAAATGGCCGAAAAAGTGGGAAGACAGAAAATGGGTTTACTGAAAATCCTAACAATTTTTGCCTTCATATCATGCTGCTACGCTGGTAAGCATTTTACTTTTTGGAAACTTCCATGTGTTTGTTTGCTACAGAGATTAAGCTGTAAAATCAAACCAATTTTTAACGAGAAGCCATTCAGCAAATATAAACAAACCAAAGTTTTCAAACAGAAAGAAAATCTCTGTAAACAATCTTTTTTTGAGTAATCTGTGTATAATCTAGATGTTTGAACATATCTTGCTATAAAATTTTATTTCAATGAGAAATTTTTATATATACTTTAATATGCAATAGGAATAAATTCAAGTTTCAACAAAAAACAACTTCAGGATACACTTCTGTAGCTAAATACCTGACTGAATCAAGTTCCAAATCCGGACAATCAATTACATAAAAACAAAATAGAAGGGCTAAAATATGCAGCAGTCAACTGATAAGGGGTCACTCACAAATCAATTTATTACCAATTGGCATAAGTCCAGGGGATGTCAATCGAAAAATTCGATTACCGAATCAATTGAACTTAATCGAAGCCAATCAAATGATGATTTTCGAACGGTCGTATTTTCGATTAGCCGAATTGATCGAGCGCTAATCGAATTTCACATCTTTTATTTGATTGGATTCGATTACCGTTCGATATTAGCTTGGATGTTCGATCAATTCGATTTATGTTTGATTACCACCCCCCCCCCAGGAATTAAGCATAACATTCTTCCGCTAACTTCTTTTGGCGGGAAGGGAATTTCATGGTGGTGTTACAAAAAATCTTCCAAATTTAGCCCCGCAAAGGCAAAATTTAAACTTTTTAAAGTTAGATCGAAGTTGATCAAACGTTAATTGAAGTTGATTGAACGTTAATCGAAGTTGATTGAACGTTAATCGAAGCTCGTCAAACTTAATCAAAACCAATCGAATTTCACATGTTTTTCGGTTTCGATTAGAATTCGATTGGCGTTCAATCAATTCGGCTAATCGAAAATCAATCATTCGATTGGATTCAAGTAAATTCGATTAATTCGATTGGTTCGATTGGCAATCGAACGTTCGATTGACATCCCCTGGATAAGTCAGTAAGTGGGTGGGTGGGTTAAGGTTGTTTGCGCCATACCCGCCCTTCATTCAAATCCATCCAGAAACACTAATTTTTCATTCCAATGTCAATATAGCCAACTGCTCTAACTTGGGACAATTGGTCGAAACATGGGATATGTTGATATCTGGCCTGTATTTTCACTGACTGTTAAATGTCTTTGACAACAAATTTGATTTTGTTAAAACTCCACCAAGTTTATCAATCATACTTTCCGTCATAACATGTCACGATAACTTTCACTGATCGTCACTAATAGCGAGCCCTTTTGAACTTTTTTGTTTTCATTCAAAATGACCGGACGCCGATTGGAGAATTAGAGAACACCCACCGCCTAACTGCCTATCGCTCGATGGCATTAACAAATAATGAGTGTGTAACTTGCCGCGCAAGTGACGTCAAACGCTCCATCGTTTTGCCACTAATTTGGTCTTCTTCGCTCCAGACATTTGCGTGTCTACTCGGTGCGAAAGAGAAATTGTGTATTTTTTAATACGCAGTTCATTAACTCAAATAAAATGACTTTGGAGGTTCGGTGAAATGATGGCTGAATTGCCGTCCCATGTTTTGTCAGATAGTCCCAAGTTAGAGCAGTTGACGATACTTTGTCATGTTTCATTTTTGTCACTTTGCTTCGGCTGTTTTGAAAACTAAAAGATACAAATTGCCCCAATGTTTATGTCTCGGGTTCTTTGTTTTACGGCACTTGAATTGAATTTTTGTAGATTGTCGGTTTTTTTCTGCCACTAATACTGCCATGAAATCAGGTTAACTTGCATTTACGGACCAACTAAAGCAGTATTACTGCTCTAAAGCAATTACTGCTCTTCAAAGTGAAACCCTCTAACTTAATTTTGAGCATAAAAGATCCTTTATTAGCCTAGACGATGTAGCAAACAAAAGTATAATCACACTGTGCTTTCAATACACCTTTCCCGTAATTCGTAAAACTAATGCGCGCGCATTATTTTGATGCTCCCCATCGTTTGGTCTCTGAAGGTAAACAAACCAGTTTTTGCCTGCGTTTCCTTAGGGAAAGTTGGTTTTTTAAGCTTTTCTTAAGTTCTGTCGAACAAAATCCCCTCAAATTTTAGTATGTTCAATCTATTCATGATATTATACCACCCTGAAAATCTTTTGCCAAAAGAAGATCACTATCAAAAGTTAGAAGCTGAAAAGCCACTTTCCCTAACCCCTCGCAGGCAAAAACGCGTTCGTTTACCTCCGAAAAAAAATTATACACAACAGTGGAGCGCACATTTTCCCAGGCCATTTCTGAGAAGTTTGAATTACGGGAAAGGTGTACAGCTGAAATTTTTTTTTGTGTCGGAAGAACTTTTTCAAACTTTCAGCAATGATTGACCAAACTGTTACAATGAAAATTATCCAGCGCATTTTTTATCTTCTTACCTTCTTCATCTTCATTGAAGCACTCGAGGTTTACTGAAGTTAAGCACATAAGATATTCTTAAAATTATTGATAATCACTGAAACACTGTTTGTTGTTACAAAATGAAAGAATTTAGCTCTACCTTGGTATAGAGCACTTTGTCACCACAAATTACTGATGTTGTTGTTCACTGATCTTACATTAATTTTTCAGATATGGAGATTGGGGTTGATACCTTTAAAGTTTATCGCTTTCCAAAGCAAATCACAACACAAAAGAACCACATCAAGTTACGGTTCAAGACCATCCATTCTACTGGTTTGATTATGTTTGCACAAGGAGCCAACAAGAAAGATTTCCTGTCTGTTGAATTGTTCAGAGGAAAAATCAGGTTTGTTCATCTAGAAATTCTTTTATTTTTTCATTATTTCTTTTCTCCCCCATGCACACACCTTAAAAGCGTCATTTGCATTAATTTCAGTTCCCCTGAACGATCATGTTTGCTGTTGTAATTAAAATTTTCTTTTTATCAGAAAGATCATTTAGACAGCTTAAAAATTCCTTAAATCTCCTTGTATGCTTGATTTATAATGTGTGCTTTATCAAGGCACTGCAGCTCCTTCTACTCTGTGCATCTCCGAATCTCCTGACGAGATTCAAGGCTACCTACCACCCTTGATATTGAGATTCACCTCAACCACTTGCGATTGGATAATTTGACTTTCAGAAAAATTAGAAGGGAAGAATGATTTATCAAAAATCTTGAAAAACCTTTTTTCTTTTTCAGACTGGCTGGCGATTATGGCAGAGGAACAGAAAATAAACTTCGCCCGATTGGTGGCTTTTACGACATGTATCTGGGCAAAGATTTAGCAGACAACGAGTGGCATACTGTGGAAGTTGTGAGAAACATCCGAGAAAGTATTATCTTCATCGATCGTGGACGTGGTAAAATGGAGAAGTCAATCTTCATGAAGTCGCCTCCAACTTACAACGAACTTTCAGTGTCCATGGTAACTTTTGGTGGCTATTACTCCTTCTCAACTTCAGAGATCAGCACCAACCAAGCCTTGTCCCGAAAAGGGCTGAGTGGTTGTTTTTCTGAAGCAACTTTCTCAACAACTTGGCCTGAGGACGACACACAAGAGATTGATTTCTTGAAATCGGGGGTCGGTCAAATCGTTGGTGAATCGAATGACGTCAAAGGAGTTTGTTCAGATATGTCCAGCTACAAACCAATGTTTTTCCCATCTTCGGCTGTCCACTTAGCACTTGTTGAACCTTACAATCAAACTGGTCTTCAAATGTCCCTCAAATTCCGTACGGTCGTTTCCGATAGTGTCATTGCCAACTACACTCATATCAGAACTGGACAACGTTTACAGCTGAAACTTGATCGTGAAGGACGTGTTGAGTTAGGCTTTGATCTTGGACATCGATTACAAGTCATCGAAACTGCCAAAGAAAAATATCACGATGGAGAATGGCATTCTGCTTCATTCGTGGTCAATAACGTCAAAAATGGTGAAAGTTATGAGGTTGAGTTCGTAGTCGATGGCAAAACTAGACTGTCGAAGATGAGTGATATTTTCAAATTTGAAGGAGCTGTCAATGTTGGGTTCGGATTCACCGGTTGTATGAGAGACATCAAGATCAATAATTATGAGTTATACAGAGTACCCAAAAAAGCTGACAATCTCAACGATGTTTTCAGAATCTCAGACATTGGCGTTGTGAAGAATTATTGCAGTTTGAAAGATTACTGTAACCCTAACCCCTGTCAGAACGGTGGCAAATGCAACCAAACGGAAGATAACATTGTTTGTGATTGTCGTGGAACGCTGTATGAAGGATCTACTTGTCACAGACGTAAGATTTTTTATACCAATACAGACCAATACGATATTTTTAAAACATTTCTTTTCTATAGCCACCACACACTAATCTACTGTATTTTCTATCGTTACTAATCTTGACGATGATCTCTTGGAGATTCATTATAAATATAGGAACTACTATATTTGACTTTTTATAACCTTGTGTTTAATATGTTTTTGGGCACAAAAACTAAACTTAAACTTGAAAATAAAAAGTCAAGAACTTAACAAACCTTTTCTTCAGCTCGTTTCAACTACACATGCGCTGGCGTCCGAAAGTCCGGCGAAAGACGTAGTGACGTCTATTACATCGATTTTGACGGCCTCGGACCCATGGAACCAGTTCAAGCATTGTGCGATCTCGGAAAAACCGTCGAAACTACTGTCACTCAGATCAACAATACCAAAATCAAAGACAAAAACGTGCTGACGGATACTGGTAAAAATGATTTTGATGTCGAATACCTCGCTTCCATCACACAAATGAGAGAGTTGATCAAGAACAGTGCGACCTGTTCCCAGTTCATCAAGTTGCAATGTAAAGGTGTTCCAATCTTTCTCTCGCCTACTGGTCCTCCTGCTGTAAGTTTTCGTAACATATACATCTTGAATTGATTTTTAAAAATGTTTTGTTGCGTTTTAAATGGACAGGTTAAGGAAAGAAATTAATGGAGAACGTAGGGAGGATACAAGGCGGGTGTATTTAAGTTAACCTCTCCTCTGGGTGTTTTTAATTAAACAAGGATAGCGGTGCTAGACATTGTTCACACTTTGTGAAAGTGTGAGATGCCGTGGCTAATAGATTTCAACAATAGCCTCGGAGATTGCCGATGAATTTTCAGGTCGTTTCACATTGTAAAAATAATGGAACAACTCTTAAAGCTCATCATTAAGATAGTGATACCAACTTTTATTTCTTTTCGATTTTAGGCAAATTGGATAGGTGGTGACGATGTGGTCCATTATTATTGGGGTGGAGCTAAAGGACAACGTGGTTATTGTGCATGCGGTGTGCGTGGTGATTGTAAAGTAGGTGGGAGGCCAACCGGGCAGTATTGTAACTGTGACAGTTTCCAAAGTAAGTATCAGATTGTGGATGAAGGCAATTTCACCATCAAAGACCATCTACCTGTCCGTCGTGTCCACTTCGATAAAGTCTTAGAAGGTGGTGGCTCCGAAGCCATGTTGCGTGTCGGACATTTACGTTGTGCCGGTTTCGGTAGTCGTTTGAACGCTGCTACCTTCCGTAAACCGTGGTCGTTTGTCGGTATGGACCATCCCGATCAACCGTTCGATAATATCTTCGCTGGTAGTATCTCGTTCGATTTCAAGACCTCCATCGCGTATAATTACATGACCATGATGCACGCCCATGGACCCTTCAGTGGCGACTACTGTAAAGTCATGATTTGGTCCAGAACAATGGTCCGTGTTTTATTGAACTTTGGGTTCGGGCAAATCAAGCAAGACGTCGATATTTCATCCACCGGTCGAACCTTAGATGATAACGATTGGCACGAATTCGAATTGATGTTCAACCTCAAAGAATTGAACGTCACTTTAGATGGTATTCGCATGATTCAAGGTCTGCCACTACAAGACGATCCAGTGCAGTTTAACGTCGATGACAAAGCAGTTTTTGTCGGTGGAAGCTATCACGATAAGAACGGTTTCATAGGCTGTATTCGATCTTTCGTAAGTTTTTTTTTGTTTTCGGTGATTCGAAGTCGAACGAGAACGAGAGTTTTCTTTTAATGGGGACAGAGAATTAGTTCGAATTATGGAATGATTCGAATGATAGAAGTACGGATTGGCGAGATTACACCAAAAGAAATTTGTAAACTTGTTGTAAACACTAGTGTAAAGCGTCTTTGTAAGATCTTGATGTTTGTGTTTTTCATAGTTCGGTGCAGTTGAAAAGTTTGAAGAGACTGCTGTTTGCCATGTTTACAATATATTTATTCCTTACTTTTCATATTTTCAGTACGCGAACGGGCGTATTCACGACATCCGAGGAGCAGCAGAAGGTTTGGAATCATCAGGCGTCTACCCTGGGTGTGGTTCGGCATGTGTGCTGTTGAACAGACCATGTAATTATGGGAAATGTGAAGACCAATACAACGACTTCAAATGCAATTGCACTGTTTCACCGTTCACCGGAAAATATTGTCAAAATAGTAAGTCATTGTGTGGCCTGTATTCTTTCAAGTTCTTTTTATTGCTCAGTAACGGCTACACGTATTTTTTATAAGAACAAAGCATATAAGAACATAATGTGGCTTCAAGAATACTTTAAGAACATTATTTTAGGCTTAAAACTGATAAAGTTAAGAATATCTAAAAGCTTTGAAAATTTCTGACATTCTTATAAAATCGTGTATTCGGTTTAGATATAGTTTTTGGGTATATACTTGCTAGTCATTACGTTAGACATGTTTTAATAACTAATGATAGCAAGCGAGTTTGATTTTTCAAAGAGGAGTATGCTAAAGTATGTACCTTTTTCTAGACGTAATTTTCACCCATAAAAGAAGAATGCATATAAAGAATTGTTACGTCTTTGGTCTTCTTTGAACACCCTTTGACCTGTACATAGATTCCTTTCATTCCGAATTTTGTGTACTATGGAAACTTATGATACCAAACTAAACTCCTTACGTAAATGAAATAATTTGTTTCATCTCCAGCTACAAGGGGCAAACAATTTAACAGCGGAAACTCCTTAGAGTATACGTTTGCGGGTAACGAACCTATCTCGCAGATGATTATCGTGGTGGGTTTCAAAACAACACAAAACAACGCAGCTCTCGCTCAACTGGAAGGCCAAGACTACAGACATGTCACACTGGCGCTGGTTGATGGTTTTCTAACATTGTAAGTACTATTCACTGGATATCTACCGTATTGTTTTTCTCTTTCGTTTCTGTAAGTAGTTCAAGGGATTTGTGACGATACTCAAGAAGTCGTGGGAACCAATCCAGAGCATCAGATTTATGCTCATGATTAATAAGACAACAATTACAAGTTCTAAGTCTGGACAAAATACGTACGCACGTTTTAAAGAAATTTCACGTATCACTCACTATCTCTGGTAAGCAAATCATTAAAAGTTCATCCCCTCCCGTCTTTCTCGTTCAGGTATTACTCGTTCAAGAAGAAAGTCGAGACATCCTCTGGGTTCGATACCGACGATGAGGTTAAGGCATTGCGTATCACTAAGCGACGTCTTAATAATGATAAACACAACGTTGCTAGGGTACACTTTTCACATGACGCCATCTATCTACAGGTAACGTAATCCTTTCTCACTTTAGTATTTAAAGTACGTATAAAAATTTGAGTTTCTTTCATTCACGATTGGCTTAATGTTCAAGGTAAATTATGTGTTGAACGCTGAAAATTATTGATTGTTTAATCCTTCGAATGACGTGATTGGAAGATTGTAGAAGATGGGTAGCCATTTTATTTACCATAATAATTATTAATCCAAATATTCAGTGTTCAAAGCTCTTCCGTCTCAGTGAAAGATGGTTAGAAAGATGGTTTTGCTTTAGGATTATAGCGCATTTTCTTCTGGGCTACTTTTTCCTGTTGAGTCCATTTTCCTTCTGAGATGAATAAATTTCCCTTTGACCACTGATTAATAAAAACTTCTGGTCAAATTAGAGACATCTTAACATAAGTTGATAAAAAGACTCCTCCAAAACCAGTGCTGTTTTCCTTAAGGTTTCACCAATAAAAATAGTTTGTAGCGGGCTTTGTGAACCTGTTGTTCTTCTATGATAGATTAGCTCTTAAAACTCATCTATCCCTCCAAAATTACTCAAGCGTTGCTCTTTCAAGAAATGTATTCAATTTGAATTCATTCCACTTTAATTTTCAAAGTGTTCAATGTGGATAATAGACCTTATCGGAGTTTTTAATTTTTCTAAAAAAGCGATGCATTGTGGGATTGTTTCGAGTGTATTACAATAGAATTCCCTCGAGGAATTCCTAAGAGATTTCTATTGTAATACACTCGAAACAATCCCACAGTGCATCGCTTTTTTAGAAAAATCGAAAACTCCGATAAGGTCTATTGTTCGCTATGAAAGGCTGGAATTTCAGAGGAATTTCTTGATTAATGCTGAGTTAGGTGGCGAAGGGTGGGGTTCAATTTTTTAGGGTATCAACCCCGTTGTAAAATATGGCCCTATACAACTCTTCTAAAAGACTTTCCCTTATCTCTCTTCACAGGTTCCAAACTACGACTTACAAGTGAGCGACAACATCACAGAACGAATCGTCGTCGTTGACGGAGGTGACGTCGAACAACTCGACAACTTTGAAGTCCCCACGAAATTGTTCATTGGTAGAGCGCGAGATATTAAAGCGGGTTTATCTCGAACTCTACCAACCGCTTACGAAGGATGTATGAGTGGCGCTAAAGCTATTTATCAACCACACGCCACTACAACCAAACGATTCCGTAAATCGATTGAACTGGATTTCTTTAAGATGATGGATGAACAGAAGGCCCTTGATAACGGCGTTCAACGGAATCCTACCGGCGATCTTCCAGCCACCGAATGCGGTACCACACTTAGAACGCCAGGTGAGAATTCTTTTCTTTGTATATGTTACCTTATTTTCTTTCTCGTTTATTGAACTAAGCTAAAGATATTGTTTTGCATGAGGTTTTGAAAGCTATCTATAGCTGAAAGTAAATTACCGAAGATGAACCTATGGGTCATCATTGATGTTTTTTTGTTTCCCAATTTTTTAACCCTGTATTAAGCCGAGTTTTTTTTATTTTTTGTTCTGTAGGAGTTTTGCCACCAGTTGATGGACCAACACAATTTTTCACCAAATCTCCTGGTCTCGATAACTCAGTTCGTGTTGAACCAGCTGACCTCGCCCAGTCGATCATCATTTGCATTGTCATCATTATTATTGTCGTCGTCATCTTGGGTTTTATGTATCTTACCTACAAATACATCAATCGCTCCAACAAACAATACGACCGCCTCAAGAAACAAGAAAAACCGCGCGCCGTCCGCATGAAGCAAATGCCGGCCACTTCTTACCAACCAGCGCCAACCCAGCCGCAAAGCTCATACAATCCGTACGGTCAAGGGTCTGGTAGTGGAGGTGGAGGCCAGGGCGAAGATAATTTCTACCTGTAAAACCTCAGATTGCCTTTTTTTTATGGAAAATCAGATCATTATCAATATTTTTGAAACATTTTTTGAGAAAAAGAGAATATTTGATTGAAAGATACACAAAAAAAGACATTAAGAGATGATATTTTTGTAACACGCATGAAGCAGCATCAGTCCATCCTTTTGGCGAGGACAGGACTGACGTGACGTGGATTGGATGTTCATTTTGGTATGGCAAGTCACAAACAAGTCGCTCTTTGTGGGTTTGGAAAATTTCTATTTAATTTGGTGTTGGATTAGAATGAATGAATGATGCCTTGTTTGGTAAGAACTTCTGTCATAAAACGACCACTGCGAGTGCAAGTGAAAAAAAAGAGGTCACTTAGTTTAGATTTGACCAAAAAATTTAAGGTAATACTAATTGACTGGCATGTCGTGATTAGCATGCTTTTTTTTGAAATTTGAAATGAAAATGATAAGTTCCTGAAGTATTTTTGAATGCAAAATGTCTTTCGGGTTATAATAAGCCTGTCCGTTTACAGTGAGTTTATAGGTCCCTCAGTATTCGAGGAAACCCTAAATACTGTTTCAATCTAGAAAGCATCGATTTAGATAGTGCACAAAAATTACAATATAATCAATCATATATAATTTTTTTTGAAAAAAAACCTTTATTTATTATTTTGTAACCCATTTTTTTATCAGTCAATGTTTTTAACGTTTGCTCAATAATAATATTTTTGTTTTAATTTGTACAAAGATTTTTTGTCATGCTGTCAATCTTTAATTTTGTCGATCTGCTTTTTATTAAATGAGGTTAATGATTTTTATATTTTTTCTTATTTAGTTTATACTCTTAAAGGGACATAAAAGTAGTAAAATGTAAACATTGAGCGAACCACGTGTCATTAAAGAGAACAATTAAAATCACATGTCCAAAACAAACTTGTAAAACAATTGAACAATCAAAATTAGCCATATTTGGTTTGATTTTTTATTTTGACATGTGACATTTGTTTTGATTTTGTATCCGCAGCATACAGTTTGTTTACAAATTTCGCAAGTACTGTTATGTCCCTTTAATCTTTTGTTGAAATTTCTTCCTATCGCAATATGTAGCCTTGCGACACCAGTAATCAGAGAACTCCTTTTCAATTTGATTTTTCGAAATACCGAAGCTATGTTTTTTTATGTGTTTTCGAATATAAATTCCCTTCCATAGCCTGTTTTCATTCTGACATAAAATTTGTTTATAGATAATCATCTTTTTTATGAAATAATCAATTTAATACACGTTTCAAACCGTTCATTTTATGTTGTTCGTTGATTCTTACACCTGTGTTCTTCTGACCTTGTAGACACGTATTCCTCAAGTTTTCCCGTGAGCATTGAGCTGTAACTATAAACCATTGACAGAGGGCCCACAAGAGCATTTCTTTATACTGTATTTGGACCCGAATGGGCTTTTCCAGAAAAAATTTTTACCCCCACTGTTGAGGATGTTGATTTTTTGAAGTATCGACCCCCCTGGATACCCTACTTTATTAGTAAAGACCCCCTCGACATCCACTCTTAAAGATATGTTCAACCCCCTGGATATCCTCTCTTATAAAGACACTTTACCCCCTGGATATCCGCTCCCTTATAGATATTTAACCCCCTGGATATTCACTTTTGAACAAAAATCCGATATCCTCAACAGGGGACACAGAATATTTCTGGAAAAGCCCAATAATATACTTTCTACCATGAACAAAACGACTGGACGTCTATCTTCTGATACTAGTGGATACCCCTTAAAACCCACAATAAAAAGTGGTACCCTCTATCTCATTGTTTAGTTGGAGTGTAAGGCTGAAACTTTTTGTGTTGAAAGTACGTTGTCTATGATTGTCTTCCCTAGCAGTGATGTTTTGTAGAAAACAGTTTTCAGTTTTTCACGAGGAAGTGAAAAAGTGCAGTTTTAGCTATTTACCCCTTAAAACCTACAAAATGGTTTTTCTCGAATAACTTTTTACAAAAAAGTTCTTTTGACCTCAAATTTTGAACAGTGATTCACTGTAAAGTTACTAAATGATCTCAAAAATATGTGTTAAAATCAAAATACACCTTAAAACCTACAAAAATAAGGCTAAAAACCACAAAGTCCGACCCTTGCTAACGGGATACTCAAGCTGATGGATACAAATTTGGTGCTGCTTCGTGATTCAATGGTTCAAAGACTTGCTAGAAATTCATTCCCACAACAATATTTTCATTTTTCAGGATTTCATGCCCATAATGCAATTGTGTGTTGTTTTTTCGTCAAAAACGGCTACGAAAGGCCAAAACCTTCATTCGCTTCATTTTTGACCTATGGTTCTAATGTTTTTCTAAATCTCCATCAAATTTGTGACATTTTGGCATGCAACATGACCAGGTTTTGAGAAAGTCGATTTTCAGATTTTATTGATCATCACCATGAAAGTGCTTTAAAGTAGAATTTTAAGGGCCTGTCATTTTCGTTGGGGTCTATTCACGAAGATGAAAATGATTTTTTCATACCTACCATAAGTATAGGTATCTAAAAAGTATAGGTTTTATGACCTTAAATTCAATTGTGTACACTGGGCGAAATTATAAATTTCCTAAGTCGGAAATATATAGGAAATATTATATTTCAAGGGTTTTCGAGCGATTCGAAAGATCATATTTCCTATGAAATTGTAAATGTGGTAAGATGACATTCCACATATTTACAATCTTGATAAAAGTCCATATTTACCAAATTTACATGGAATGGAAATATCATATTTAACAAATTTACAGGGAATGTAAATATCATATTTACCAAATTTACAGAGAATGTAAATATCATATTTCCTATGAAATTGTAAATGTGGTAAGATGACATTCCGGATATTTACATGGAATGGAAATATCATATCTACCAAATTTACAGGGAATGGAAATATCATATTTCCCGTGAAATTGTAAAGGTGTTAAGATCTGGTAAGATGACAATCTTGTAAAAAGTCCATACAGTACTACAAAAACTACACAGAAAGGAATTTTAATTTATAATCAATTTTAAAAGACTCCCCAAAAATGGCAAACAAATACAATGGAGTTTAGAAAACAGAGAAGGAGGGTCTAATAATAAAGTATTCTATTTCATGAAAATACACTTTTCTTTTTTAAGGCAATAACAATTTTAAAACATATTACAGTATATATATCTACTCTCTTTAAAAAGATAAAATAAAATGAAAACATATAAAATATAAACTTGTCTTAGACCAATCACACCAAAACGTTTCAAAATGGCACCTTGAAATAAATCAAATAGCTAAACCTCATAGAAATTAAGTTTTAGTCTTGTTAAATTTTCATACCTGCTAAGCCCAGCTGATATTAATTGCTTGTAAATGCAACGTTACTTGGACCGCAAAAATTAGTTCCGATAATGTAAAGGACTGTTCATGTAGTCCATATGAACATTATGTGAATTTTCGGTTTTCTGCTGTGTAAATAAATAACATACAAAGAAAATGAAACTAAAGTAAATAAACGTGAAAAAAATCTGAACAAAAAGATGTATACATAAAAGAAACACTTTTTAATACGAAAGATTTTGTTATAGAATAAAAAATTCTTATGATCAAAATTTCAAGAAAATCATGAAAATTATTTTAAAAAGCTCTCACTACAGGGTGGGGGGTCAGTACTAAAATGTAAGACATACATGAGTACTAAAAGGATTTTTGCTAATTTTTGACATACCCCCACCTATTTTTCGAAAATGTTATGTTAGTACACATGTACTAAAATTATTTTGAGCAATTTAACATAGATACCACCCATTTTTTGCCCTTTTACGGCTTATAATATAATTTTATTACTAAACTGTGCTGAACTGTACATAAAAATATTTTTAAAAAAAATTTAAAAAATTGGAAAAATTCTGAAAGATTTCTGAAGATTTTTTCGAAAATTCCTGAAAAAAAAATCAAATTTTTTCCAAAATTGTTAAAAAAATGCTCCATTTTGGCTGATTTTAGAACAAAATACTAAGATTTTTCAAAAATTTCTTTAAGGGACCACCCTTTTTGGTATTTTAGTACACATGGTACTAAAATTATTTTTGAGCTTTTTTGCAGTATATACCACCACGTCACTAAAAGTCATGATGTCTGAGATTTTAGTACCGACCCCCCCTGATGGTACTAAAATTATTTTTGAGATTTTTGCAGTACCACCACGTCACTAAATGTCATGATGTCTGAGATTTTAGTACCGACCCCCCCCCCTGCTCACTAGAGTTTCAAATTTTTATGACTTCGACAGAGTTAAAATATATAGTAGGGGCTTTTTAATAATAACACCAACAATAAAGGCTCTTGTCTTCTCTTTAAAATTATATAAAAAGTTAAGAAAAGAAAATACTTACCGTGAGATCGGGTAACTTGCATCAGTGGAGGCTAACATACATGCATAGCCCTCAAATGAAAGACTTGGCTGGTCATTAAAATACAAAGTTAAGTCAAAACAAAAATGGTAGAGTAGAGCTGCGAGCGGAGCTGCGTAGTTATATTTTAATAACCAGACAGGTCATTCATTTGAGGACTATGCATGTTTGCCTCCACTGATGCAAGTTACCTGATCTCACGGTATAAAATGTCTATCAGTTACATCAATATGCCAAAAACATTTTGTTCAACCACCTTCACTTCAAGATAAGCCACCATCGATTAGAATGAACTTCC
The DNA here is from genome assembly GCF_902728285.1 of Clytia hemisphaerica. Classification (NCBI taxonomy): domain Eukaryota; kingdom Metazoa; phylum Cnidaria; class Hydrozoa; order Leptothecata; family Clytiidae; genus Clytia; species Clytia hemisphaerica. Next base: position 1,209,387 of record NW_027104057.1, read on the forward strand.
TTTTATAGGATGAACCTATTCATGTGGCTTTCAGCCTTGCACTCCATCGAAGTTCATTCTATGGTGGCCTATCTTAAAGTGAAGGTGGTTGAACAAAATGTTTTTGGCATATTGATGTAACTGTCTATTATAGCTTATAGATAGGTTTTGACACATTTTGACGAAACATGTGGAAACCTCAAAAAAATTCTTTCTTGGACAACCTATCACATAAACATGAATTAATTGATAAAAAATAAAATTGAAATAACTTATCTACATTGGAGCACTAAAAGATAACACTACAACAATCCAAACAAGAAATGATGTCGCCGTTAAAACATCAAAAAACATACTCCAAGCCAAAATGCAAGGTTTATCGAATACAAGTTCACAGTATCTCGTAAGGAAAACAACCAAAACAATCACACAAGTTTCAAAAGTTTATAAAATCCACAAAACCTCTGCTCTGACCTCATGAATGTAAGAACCAAGCATTAACTTGTTCCAGAGGTATTGTCCATGTAAGAGTTTGTATTCCAAAGCAAATATTTCTTGTACTACCCATTCTTCTCATCAATTCTTTAACTTGCACTTGGACCAGTTTCACATCTCAATAGAATGTTAATACCATTTTGCCAATCATTTAATGTCCAAAGTTATGGGGATGTAGCGTTTTCTTCATGTCAAGCAAATGTCTCTCAAATCTTTACGTTGGTTGGTTTGGTATATGTATACGCGTTCAACAGGTAGAGGGCAAAGTGATTGTTTGTCCTTCTCTCGTACCCATGTTGGGTTTTTAGCTTCAACCACTGTCGAAAGGTTGTCTGAGTCATCCAAATATTTTTATCTTTTATTTTAGATTTGCTTTTTCTCAATATTGCTAACTGTAAATAATAAGTAGTAGATCGATTCATAAAAGGAAATAAAGATAAGATACAAAAATTGAGATTTCCAACTTTGCATCATAGACCTTTTCGCCTTTGCGTCCGCCATATTGAATTGTATGCAAAAATTATGGTGGCCGAATTGCCGTGGTGAAATTCCCTTAGAAAGTATGCAAAACATATGCAAAAAGAAAGTATGAATTAAAAACTTACATGCATAATTTGCATTATATTAAAGTGTAATCTTGTAGAAGAAAGATTAAATTTGCTTCTCTTGAAAACTAAAAACAATTATATTCACTCATCTCTTAGAACAAGCACTTCAAAAGACCATAACATTAGACAGAAACTCAAACTGAAAAATCACCCGCAAAGGTAAAAAACAATCCTTATTCGGCTGACGGCAAATTATTCTCCTGGGAATAAAGACGCCAAATGATCAAATCAAAACATTGAGAAAGTGTGACGTCATAATTACTGCTTTCAGTTTGCGTGTTTTGAAAGTTTGATGTGTGTACTCTAGGCTGCACGCATCCCCTATATCAAAAGTAATCAGAGGGGATGCAGGCAGCCTATGTGTACTCCGTCTTTGTGGAATTTTTTTATGGCATGAAAACAGAATATGCAATGTCTTTAAGAACAAATTCCTAAAAGGCTTTTGTTGTTCTGTAAATATTTCCTTTTGGATTAAGAAATTCCATCTTTTATTGTTCTAATGATTATAATATTTATTTATAAGATGCTTTGTTGTCTTTTTAATCTTTGTGTAAACTCGCATATGTTTTGCATACATTCCAACTAAATCCAACCACGGCATTTTCGTTCCTGTATTTTTGCATACAATTCAATATGGCGGACGCAAAGGCGAAAAGGTCTATTCTAGCTCATTACATCAAATTTGACTCTCTAATGTATATCCAGCAATATCTTGACAATCCCATCGAAATATACTCTCAAACTTGGTAAATAAGTCCAATATATATTGCTGATTCGATTCACATAAATATCCAATCCCATATCGAAAGGTAATGATATGTTATTTCCAAAAGAAATGTACTCTTTTTTGAAGACACTCTAGCAGAATTTTGTCCGCCATTTGCAATGTTTTGATTCAGAGATTTTTGACTCGATATCCCGCGCCTTGCTAACCGAGTGCGAAAATCTCATCTTGGGTTATCGAAGCAAAAAAAGACATTCACTGTGGTCAGGGACCTTTAAATTCTTCAGCAGTCAAGGACTATTGCACACATCTTTTTTTATAAGAACAAACTATATAAGAACATAAGGCTTCGAGGCCCAAAAAATTAAGAACATTCTAAGGCTTTGGAGACTTAAAAACATGCATTTTCTTAAGAAATTACATCAAAATGCTCAAAAAATGCTGAAAATAAGAACATTTTAAGGACATTTTTAAGCTTCAAATCCAAAAAACTAAGAACATCCGAAGGCTTCGAAAATTTTTGACGTTCTTATAAAAAAACGTGTAAAGGCTCGCATTTATCCTAGTTTGCAATAGTTTTTGACTATTATGCATATATTTTCTTATGAGCTTACTTTTTATTAGTCACTTGATTACGAACTTTAAAAAAAATACACGTTTTTTTTTTTATTAGAACACCTAAAATTTGGCTGAACCTGGATGTGCTTATTTTTTTAGCAATTTTCAGCTTAAAATGTTCTTAAATGCGTTCTTAATTTTTCAGACTACTCTAAATCGACAATATGATACAAAATAAAGAGCACTTAATTTTGGCAAAATTTGGACAATATTTGACTCTTGACTTTTGAAGATTCACCCCTAAATTCGGTTAAAACTGCTTAAAAGGAGGAAAAAATTGTAGTTTCTTGTCATTTTTTTCCAAACTGAGGCTGGGCATGTTCTTAAGATGTTCTTAATTTTTCGACGAATTTCAGCCTATATGTTCTTATAAACTAGGTTCTAATAAAAAAAAAAACGTGTACAAAAACGTATTTACAAATTTAGAAAACATACTAAACATCGTACTTCAAGTTGTTCGAAAAATGTTGAAATATCATATTTCGAGACATTTTCATTCAATGTAAAGGTTGTAAAGTTCGTATTTTACAGACTTTGAAAATATAGTAAACATAATATTTCAAGTTGTTCGAAAAATGTCGAAATATCATATTTCGAGACATTTTCATTAAATGTAAAGTTCGTATTTACAAATTTAGAAAATATAGTAAACACCATATTTCGAGCTCTTTCGAAATATGTCGAAATATCATATTTCGAGACATTTTCATTAAATGTAAAGTTCGTATTTACAAATTTAGAAAATATAGTAAACACCATATTTCGAGCTCTTTCGAAATATGTCGAAATATCATATTTCGATACATTTTCATTAAATGTAAAGTTCAAATTTACAAATTTTGAAAATATAGTAAATATCGTATTTCAAGTTCGTCGAAAAATGTTGAAACATAAAATTTCCAACATATTTCCCAAATTGAAAATTGGACATTCCAAATCCATTTGAAATATAGTGTAAAGTTCGAGTTTACACTATATTTACAAGTTAGGAAATCTATGATTTCGCCCAGTGGTAATTTCCAGGTCCAAAAAACCTGATTTTTTGAAGGGATTTTTGATAAAATTTTGAATAACTTCGAATTTTAAGATACTTTAGCATCTTTAAAATCCTTAAAATTTGGCATTTTATGAAAGAACATTTATGAGAGGTTGTAAAAAAGTGAAACATACCACATAAAATTAAATCTGGTAGTTATGAAAGCCAAAAATGCAACATTGTGGGTTTTAAGGGGTATGTGGTTTTAAGGGGTATCCACTGGTATTAGCCGGAGTTTTAACAAGTTGACGGAGAATTTTGCCTCTCTTATCTTCCTCATAATGTAAATTAAAGAGTTGGACTATTTTTAGGTTTTTGTCGTAGTTAGCAAAGTATTCCCCTGAGGTATATCATCAAAATCCATTGTTTTAATTATATGATTTTAACGAGGCGGCAACGAAGCTAGCACTAGCAGTGTTATCTTCAAAAAGACAAAAGAGATGGATGTCCAGTCGTCTATATGTTTATGCTTTTATTTATCGAAAGTTCTGGAGAGGTCGCTGATAACAGATTTTGGCTCAGATTTTATCGCCTTTATATATAACGCCCATCGCCTTATGAGTTTTGACTTAGAGAATCGTGGAATAAGAATGTCCTGGATGGAAAATATCCGAAAAAATTAATTAGCAGGGGGACGCTTATTAGGTAAAGGCTGATCTCCATTTGCGCACACCTCGACCGCTCTTTTTTGAGCAAAGCTTCCACGCTATATTGGTCAAAAAAAAAATGAAGCAACTCCATTGGTGCAATCTGTCGTTAAAGGTTATAAAAAGTTGAAATGTGTTCAACTTTTTTTTCGAGTGCGTGCTACATTTTTATGACGTAATCTTTTTTCAAGCAAAAAGCGCGGCAAAAAGGATTGAAGCCAAAAGGTGCGATCGCTGCGCGTGCAAGTAGAGACCGACCTTAACAGCTCTGGCTTACATGTACAATTCATTGTATTTTAAACGTATTTCTTTTGCTCTTTTTCAAGATATTGTCGATTTTCATTGTAACTACTATATACGTTTTTTATAATAGAATATTCATGATGAAATTAACAAAAAAGTTTTTTAGAATATGCTAAGAATATCAATATCATAAAATTCGGCAACTGAACCTAAGAATGACCTTTTGGATGTTCTTAAAAAAAGAATTTCTATAAATGTTTGATTTTCTTGTTTACGGATTTCACACCGACTTAGATCAGGATAAAAATAACAAGCTACCTGACAAAATATAGAAAATAGAAATAGAACATAAACATGGCAACAGTAATAAGAGAATACAAACTAGAAAACAGATCAGAACAAAATACAAAGCCAATCGCAATGTTCGTTTTCCTTATAAGTGACAAACGGGAATCTCCCCAGTTAAAAAAAAAACACTTATAGCCACTTTTAACTTTAAAAAAATTTTGCCGAGGGTTAAAGCATTCCAAAAAAAGTGTACGAGATTTTTTTGATTTTCGTTATGATTTTTATTGATTTTTTTTATTTTTTGTTGATTTCTGTTGATTTTTTGATTTTTTGATTTTTTGATTTTTTATTGATCTTTTTGATTTTTGTAAAAAGCGTACGTGATTTTTTTTTACATTAGTGCTTTACCCCTCTAATTTTGAACTCTGTTTTTAAGCAAAAAATCACATATTTCACAAATTTCACACAAGTTCTACACTTTATCTCAACGGGGATTCCCTGCCGGGAAACCTTCTATCTAGCTTAGAACCAACTAAATCGAGTATACATCCAAGGCCTTTAACGTGCGCTGATTTTTATTTTTGAATTGTTATATATACCATCATTTTGGTGATAAAAGAGAAATAAAAAAAAAAGTACAAAAACCTCATTTTAAGGCACTTTTTGGCCCAAATTTGACCCAAAAATGATTTTTTGAAAAAAATACATCAGATTTTAAACATTATTATTTTACATCATTGTATAAAAAATCAGAAAAAAATGCCAAGCCAATCATGAGGAATCCTTATTTTCCCTAAAAATTATAAAACAAAAGGGATAATAAATAAAAAAAATTGAATTTTACGACGAAAAAAGATTTCCAGAATAAACGGCTTCAGCCACTTTTTAGAAAACCTTACCCCTTACTGGGGGGGATTTCATGGTTGGCGGAGGAGCGGAATCGGCCCTTTTTTCGGACGGAGTGGCGGAATTTGGCGAAAATTTAGACGGAATTACGGAAATTGGGTTCTCTGACGGAGACGGAAAATTAGACAATTTTAGTGCGGAAAAACGGAATTTAGCAAAAAAATTTGCGGAATTTCGGAATTAGTAAAAGATATTCAAAATTTGTGGAATCTTCGACAAAAATATTGAATTTCAAAGGAATTTTCGGTGACGGAATTTTGGTTCAATTTAAGACGGTTTGACGGAAATTGGAGAAAAATTTGGCGGAATTGCGGAATTGGGTACCCCCTGAACCCCCCCCCCTTACTCTTTAGCTAGATATCAGAAAAAAAACTAATGAAGTAATTTTGCACAAACTACAGAAAACCTAATTTTTAGGCAATTTTTGGCCCAATCATTTTCAAAAATTGGGCTCCATCACATTTAGAATATTGCCATTTTGCACCGTTGTGCAAAAAATTAGAAAAAAACTAACGAGTCAAGAAATTGAGCCCGAGAAAAGCTGGCAACGGACGAACGAGCAGATATGGGTAGACGGTGTTAATGTTATCGTTCATTACAGTGATAGTAAATGTGGGGAAATATGGCGGTATGGCGTTATGGTTATATACGGAAAAAAATCGGCGGGAGAGTTTCGAAGAAACTGGCAAACTCTACCGGGTGTAAACTCTTTTCGGCAAAAAGCCCGTTTGCGAATTTTCTTCGGCTTTGGGCTTACTTCTTAGATAGCAATTTGTCACGAATTAAATTAAAAGGTAGGTAGGTTCAAAAATGTCACGATGGATGTGATATTACCAAAATATAATTAAAATGGTAGCTATGTCTACATTCTTAGTTTGAGTTTTGCAACGTTGTTTCAGTTTAATAGCTGTCAGGCGTTTCCTTACTAGGTTTTCTTCGCAAGTTCCTATGTACACGTTTTTATATTGGAACGAACTGTATACAGATTCGTCGGCCAAATCAGGATAAAGGCGTGAATAGATATCACGAACCTTTCCGAAGCAAGAAAAAGATTGCTAATATTATCAAAATATAATTGAAATAGTAGTTATGTCTGCAGTCATTAAATATAATTTGATGAGTCCGAGTACAAAGCCTTTCAGAAGCAATAATAAGTGAAAGGTATGGTGCTGTCTTTGAAGGGTTAAGTTTCACACCTTTTTTGTTTTCACGCGGCTTATTTTTCAAAATATTGACGATATACCGGGTGGGTAAAAAAATGCCCCTATTTTTCGATTTTTGACATACAAATTTCTAACAAACTAAGACAAATGAAATTTTCAGGGATTTTCAAGATTTGAAATTTAATTCTTTACCCTTGGTGAAAATTATACATTTGTATATGTTCTTTTAAAATGACTTTATTTTGCTGTTTTACGTCAATTTTTCCCTGTTCACAGATTTTGATGGTTAAATTTTTCCGTATGGAACAAGAGACCAAAGTACGCTTCTTTTTACTTACAACCCGGCGTTTATGAATTTGAACCCCAAAAAAATCTATAAATGAAACTCTTGGATGAGAAATGAGGCTAAATATTTCCCATTCGAAACGCATGACCCACGTGGTCCTCACACAAACGCCTGTGTCCCTGAAAAATTTAACTCTCCTTGATAGTAAATCTCCAGTTATGATAAACTAGTACATAGTGACACCTCCCCTCAAAATAAACTAGTAAATAGACCCCTTAGAGTTAGCCGTAGATATCGGGTCTATGTGCAGACTAAACTCGCTTGGAGTTAAGAACTCTTTTCTCTAGTTGTTACTTTTGTAAAACTTATAATCTCAATTCGCAAAACATTGAGTGAAGGTAGAGAGTCTATCACCATACTTCCCTAACTTCCTGCCTGGAAGTGCTCGGGATTCGAACACAGTCCATTGCGGTGAAAGTTACCGTGAAAAGCACAGGTCGAAATCATATATCGACGCTGTGCCGACGAATCGAGATTCTATTCAGCGCGCAATCAACGAAGACAAAAGTAACCATGACGACCATCCAAGATCTTGGATGAAGTTCAAAGTTGATATTTTTATTCCCGTCGTTGAAAACACAACTAAAAAGTATCATCAATGCTTTTTAAAAAGAGTCAGTGATAGAGAATCACAACATAAAGTCTGTCTCTTATTTCGATTCAATTAAAGTGACATTTCCATAATTAATAGTCTAGTAATTACTGTTATACATTTGGGGATCATGTAAAAGATTTCTTTCGAAAGAAACTTACTTCAATTACACTTGGAGGTTTCTGGGGAATTCGTAAATAGTAAACTGCATACTGATACAGTCTGCTAGACATTACAATAAGGTAATATTTGCTCTTCATCTTTGATTCTTTCTGAGGTGAATATATTCTTTGAAAACTTAACCTCTGATACTCAGGGTAGGTGAAAGCAAGGAATTATAAGAGACACTGGATAAATGACTCATAAAACGATGGAGAGCGACCATTGTATTTTCTTTGTTTCAGAAAACAATTGATGTTCTAGCTATGTCCGCAAAGGACAACTGTCATGGCGGCTCAAATGTATCTGATTTTGAAAAATGTTTATTAACCCTTTCAATCCCGGAGTTTTCACAGCTACTTTCCCAGAGCCGTAAAATGAGTTTTTGAATGCATTTACTTATGCTTCAATATCTCTGGAATCACTAAACCTAGGCCTCTCAAGTTTTCACCTCTTTTCACTTATAGTATATCATTTTGATAGCATCTCTTTATTTCCCACCAAAACATCACAATTTGAAAAAGAAGTCAGGGACCGCTGTGCTCTCCTCTGGGAAAAAACGACTGGTCCAAAGGGACTGCAGTGCGGTCCCCTGGGACTGAATGGGTTAATCTCATTTTAAAAAAGCTCTCTAGCGTTTTCTTTTCGTACCTTTACAGGGAAAAAACTTTGAAAGTAAGGCAAGAATACGAAGCCGGATACATTTGTGAAATCTTATGTGAGAAAAACATCATTAGACAAGGAAAATCAAACAAAATGCTCATAGTAACACGAGATATTCAATTGGGAATATCTTTCCAAAATTGTTCCCACATCAAGAGCTAAAATTAACAAACATTAGACCTGAGCTTCTTTGGTGTCACTGTGGTATGAAAATCTTTAGGAGGCACGTGATGGCAAGGTGGTTTTATTGTGGTTAAAGTTTGAAAATTTCTGGTGTCAAAATTCAATTTCTTATACACAACACTTCTTTTTGACCTTTCTCACAACTTGAAACGTCATAACGACTTATAATTGGCAATTAAATAGAAGAATCTGTTTCTCACCGGAAAGTTTTAAGCCTCTTTTGGGAATTGGATGAGTGATTTTTTATATAAAACGCAATTAAAATGTGTCGAAAAATCATTTAATGAGGGAAGGAGAACAATAATATCATTACTGCGGACATAGCTAGAACATGAGAAATCAGCAAAAATCAGGTACTTGTATATCCAGTGTATGATAAATCCTTGGTGAAAGTCTGTGATCGAAAGCTTCACACTACCAATCGGCAGAATGTTAGTGAGATACAGTGATGCCCATATCCAGATGGTAAGTGAATGTACACCGAGTTTATCGTTCTACATCTGCAATTTGAGCTTTACTAAGCTCATTTGACGTCGTCAATCGATACTTCGATTACCCGGGGGACACTCCAGGTAAGTGACCTACCGGACGTGCGGCCCTTTTGAAAGTGCACTGTAAGGGTTGATTTGTGAGCAAGTGGGAAAAAGTGCACTGTAAGGGTCCTGGGGGGGGCACTCGATCTGAAAACGACTATACGTTCGGCCCAAAATTTGGCTTCTAAAATCGGACCCTTACAGTGCAGTGAATTTGCATGAAAAATCATACCCTTACAGTGCACTTTTTCAAAATTTCTCGTTCGTAAAGCCGATAATTTTTGCAATTTTCCAAGAAAAAGTGGAATTTTTCCTCCAAAATTGACCAATTTTGTGCCAATTTTACCAAAAAATTGGCCTTTTATCACAATTTCCTACCCTTACAGTGCAGTTTAGTGCAGTTTTGTAATTTCCTACCCTTACAGTGCACTAGTTGAACTATGAAAAACCTACCCTTAAGGGCCGAACGTCTGGTAGGTCATTTACCTTGAGTGCCCGGGGGGGGGTGCCCCGGGGTAAGGGTGTAAAATTTGAGAAAATACCAAATTTTGAGTTAAAATTTGAGAAATTTCAAAAGATTTTCGAAAAATTGCACTATAAGGGTCGATTTTCAGCCAAATTTTCCTGCACTGCGAGGGTCCGATTTGAGAGACCTGTTTTTTGGCCGAACGTACGGTCGTTTTCAAAAGTTTTGGAGTATCAGCCGGATTGAGAGAGAATGACATGTGAGTGAAGGTATAGTCTATCACCATATTTCCCCAACACCCTCCCTCGCAAAAGAGTGTTCAACCAAAAAAATTGATTACTGCAGGGAGGGTAAAAACATCATGTACTAAAAACACGAATCCTATGATGTAGGCTAATTGAAAGTGAAATAAATCGTCAATATTTTGAAAAATATGCCGTGTGAAAAAAAAAAGAAATTGCAAGACTCAATCCTTCGTTTCAAAGACCATACCTTTGACTTTTTCTTGCTTGGGAAAGGTTGGTAATTCTTTTCAAGCCAATTGTTCTCCAACTCAATCAGCTTGACAGGTATAGACTAATGAAAGAATCCTGTGGAGAGGAAGCAAAGAAACTCTATTAAATTATATTTAAGGTATGTGTTCACCTTCCTTGACACATTCTCTTTAATTGATCATATCTTTAGAACAACAAATTTTTATACATCAAAAGTATATATTTTCTGAAAGCCAATAATATTCTCTTTCTAATGGTAAAAGTTTCAGCTGAATTTAAAAAACTGGGCAGGATATAATTAAAATCTTAAGAATTTTAACCTTACCTACTTCAAAGAAGTTAAAGTCACCCATAGCTTTTGAAATTTGAAAAAATAATCTCGATACTATGTTCCCAATAGATTGAACCAAAAAAATGTCTTAGGATTTTTTTTTGGATCGACTTTAACTCGAGAAAACTTAAACATTGTTAAAATTTGGAAAAAAATCATTCATTTCTCGAGTTTTTTCCACTTAACCTGAAATTGTGAAGCTTTAACTCGATTAGAAAAAAAATCCTAAGACATTTTTTTAGTTCAATTCTTTGCCGAAAATATAAAAACAAAATTAAGTTCATAGCTAAATGCTATGGGTGACTTTAACCTCGTTAAAACTAGTATGGTGTGGTAAAATTTCGTTTTTTTCTACATCAATTTGAAATTTTTAACGAGATGATTGCTGTTAATTTGAGTAATCAGTGAAATGTGTCAAAAATATTACTATTCAATAGAGGTGAGAATAAACATCAGCTGAATTCTCTCTTTTGTCTTTGTTGTTTCCGAAAGAGACAATTATTTGAGTAAATAATCCATCATAAGACGAACTTTGTTTTGAAATTTAAATGGTTATAACTCTGGATCTAAAAAAGATTTTAAGATCGCGATTTTACCAAAATGAAATCCAGTAACTTTTCTTCCCCTTTGACTGAAAAATTTTTTTTTGACAAAAAATCGGAAAAAAGGTGTACACATACCTTAATGACTGTAGACATAGCTACCATGTCAATTATATTTTGGTAATATCACATCCATCGTGATATTTAGACCTTATCCTGTTCTATGTCTGTGATTAATCCGTAAACAAGAAACTAAATATTTTGAAAAAGGTATAAATAGTGAAAAATGAAGCAAAGATTTTTATCACAAACACCCAGTAAAATATCAGCAAACTATAAAACATGATGAACGTATATGTCGCTTTGGCCTTACTTTCAATGGGTAAGCTATCTTTTAAAATATGTTTGATTTTTCCTTCAGGGTGGGGGGTGGCGTGCAGTCAATAAACACCCTTTGTAAACGTGGATTGTCCCCTTTTGACCATCCAATTTGATTTTTAGAGCACGTATCTTTATGACACTCTAGACGGCCATCGTGTCATGAAAATTTCCCACGTAATTTTTGCGTCCCTCTTCTCTACGCTACTGGAAGCCTTCGGCATTTTGTACATTGAATACACCTTTATCCGACCACAGATCTGTAAAGAGACAACTTTAAGCTTTCTCCAGCAAAAAAAAAGTGAAGCAAAAATTTGACTTTTTAAATTTCGTGCCGATAGATAGGGTCTAGCATTTTTATTGTCTTTGGAGCGCGAGATCAGGCGGCAAACGCTATTTTGCATCTCTCAAACCAGTAAAATTGCTTATTGTCACGTGACTTCTTTGGTAGGAAACCCTACCAAAACTTGCTTCACTTTTCAAAAAAGGCTGCGGATCAAATAAATAATTTCATCCGACCGCATTTAGAACAATCATAGCACGGCAGCCGAAATTACGTCGCAGCAGTAAAATAATTCCGAATTTGAAGTGCAGTTGAACTCATGTAATTCGGACTGCTATAATTCGAAAACTCACTTAATTCGAACAGATTCTGTGGTCCCCTCAGAATTTACCTTGAAAGCCTTACAAGAAAACTCCTATAATTCGAACCCATGTAATTCAAGAATCATGTAAATCGAACAGATTTTCCGGTCCCACAAAGAAATTTCAATCATGTAATTCGAATTGTCGAATTTTTTGAGTTTTTAAAGCTGACAAACTCGACATTAACTCGACATTTTGTCAATCCAACGTTTTCAATCGAAGTTTTTGACGTTCAAATTATTGTTTGCCAATCGAATGTTTTCTTTTTTACATTCGATTGGAGCTCGTCTAATGCTTTTGCATTTCTTATCAAGACAAGGTGGGAAAAGAAAACATAAAGAAGTCACTTTAAAAACGAAATATGAAGCTCTCCACGATTTAGTATTTTGTTATTCTAACTCGAAAATACATAAAATTGTTCAAAAGTAAACCTGGGAAAGACTTTTTTCATCGAATTAGGTAAAAAATACAAAAACTCATCTAGTTCGAAACTCATGTAATTCGAACAAAATTCTCGGTCCCTTGAGAATTCGAATTACATGAGTTCAACTGTACTTTTGATTATTTTTCGCTGCGCATTGATTTCGAGAATTTTAAATATTTCTGGGCGCGAATGTCTATCGCGCTTAACCTTTTTCTCGTTGTTTCATTTTTAGCACCATTCTTGATAAAAGCTCAAGGAGTACCTGCACCAGCGCCTGTGGAGGAAGTGGAATTTGTCAATGTGGACATAGGATCACCATTATGTCCAACGGACCTTTGCGTAGGAAAAGGTCTTGGTGATTTTTTCAACCAGGATAATGGCATCTCTGTTCAATGTAGTTTTCTAAAGAGATGTGTGGTTGTTCAATGTGGATTTTGTGGTAAACCTGTGGTAAATCCAAATCCAAATTACGTTTTTGATAAAGATGTTGCAGCTTGCGTACGGAAAATTGTGGGTTAGTGTGATATTGTCATGACCATGGCGTTCTAAATCTAGATATAAAACTTGGCCATGATAAATTAAAAGAAAGGTGAATCGGACGAATTTTTTTTATATTTTGAATATTTCAATGTACGTTTGTATCTTTGTATCTTTCTATTATCTTTCTTTATTTCAATCTAAAATATACTTTGTTCTTCAAGAACAATTATTATTTCTTTCGCTGTCAATGTTTCCAGTGGAGGAAATCGCCAAATTCGTGTAATTAAAAAAATCAGACTGTTCCAGAATTCAGACGATTGAAATATTTACCTTAAGTCATTATTAGTAATAGTTCCCAGTGAGTGCAAATTCAAGCCATTAGTATATCCCAGTAAATTTTAAATTATTATTGTAAGTCCTTTTCCTTATTTGTTTTCTCCTCCCCTTTAGTGCCATTCTTTGATGGTTTCACGTTTCTTATTCAAAAAAATGAACAAAACACCCCCAGGGATTCGTCCAAGAATCAAGTTTGCCAAATTTGAGCCAAATCCGACCATTTTCAAAGACTCTCTAGATTGGCCCAAAGTTTAAGCTTCGTTTTAGCGAGAACACGTGGCCACGCCCTTAAAAGTGAACAAAACTCCCCCAGGGATTCGCCCAAGAACCAAGTGTGCCAAATTTCAGCTAAATCTGCGACTATTTTTGAAGAATACTTGCATACACACATATATACATGAGTGTTGTGGCGCGCACTTGTATTCTAGCTACTTAGAGGGTAAGTTGTCAAACGCCACTGGTTAGATCCCTGGTCGGATCACTAAGAATGGCAATTTCTCCATCATTCAAATGTGATATCACAGCATTGTCTAATAGTGCAAGTGTAAAGCATTCGAATTAAGATTAACATCTGGACATCTGGATGCAGGTACTGTGACGGTTGATAACGAATATGCCCTAATGCCCTAATTCACGTCGTACAACCGTCCAGTGTGGGGAGGTGGATTCGATTCCCTTAGTGTCTAGCTTATAGTGCGATGCGCCCGATCGCTTCAACAATGAAATCTCTCATATACTAGCTTCCATAAGTCTGCAATTAAAGTGAGACCATCATACGCCGTCCAAACCATTAAGTTTAAAGCCCGAAGGGCTAAAGTACAATCTCTAACCTTTCTCAGGAAGGAAAAAGTGAAGCCTTAAAAAATGATCGTATTTTTGACGACAGATTGAATCTAGCAATTCCTTTGTTTACGATTGATATTTTTTCAAAATTTAGCAGTAAATTTTAGTTTCAATCTGTCATTTGTGTAAAAACCAGGCGAGCCGCTCAAGGCCGCGCAACTTTGGTAGGATTTGTTGGCTTCAAATCGTACCAAAGAGATTGAATTCTAGCCTTCGGTTTCTACTTCATTGGTCCAAACTGGCCTTTCCTCGCGGGTTGCGCGGCGGTCGCTAGGGCGCACAGCATCCCTTGATCGGGGAACCAGATAACAACCTTGTCATATTCTAGCTCAGCTGAAGTTGAGAATATAATTTTATACAAAGCTTTTCTTTAGGAAGTTTTTTTTAAGAATTAAAAGGCTAAAATCTAGGGAGCACAAAATAAATTTCAATACTGTCAACACCACAGCTTAGCTTTCTCTGACTGTGGAGACAAACTGTAAGAACTTTATCAGGCACGTCTCAATCACATTAATTGTTAAGCTCAAGCAGATTATATACAATTTCTTAATTCTAGTCCAGTTATTTTGAAGCTCTTCTGGGGGTGTTCTAAACATCGACCAGAAATGGCGACCACGACCAGTGACAACGACTGGCGACCAGATAACTTTGGGCTTTCGAGTTTATCTGCTCCTTCCACCGTAGAGAATGTCTAAATAAAGTTCTTAAAATAGTAAAAAGTGAACTTTAAGTAACCAGTCATTTTCTTGACAAAGTGACACTATTTGACAAAAATATTGACAGGGTCATTCAAATATAATTGCAAAAATTTTTTTTGCTTGTTTTAGAGAATCAAAAGGGCTATATTTGAATGTATTTTTGGTTGAAAAATTCGCGATTTTTAGCGGTTAAATTTGCGATTGCAAAAATTGCTTTTTTCTATGTATTTATGCTACAACGTTCATTTTTACACCAGTGGTGTAACCATTGAGTTTCAAGTCCGAAGGGCTAGAGGTCAATCTCTAACCTTTCTCAGGCAAGAAAAATTGAAGCCTTAAAATATGCGCCGTATTTTTGATGACGGATTGAATCTAGCAATTCCTTTGTTTTCGAGTGATATAATTTTCGAAATTAAGCGGTAAATTTTAGTTTCAATCTGTCATTGGTGTAAAAACCAGGCGGGTCGCTCAAGGCCGCGCAACTTTGGTAGGATTTGTTGGCTTCAAATCCTACCAAAGAGATTGACCTCTAGCCCTTCGGGCTTGAAACTCAATGGGTGTAACCCCCCTTGCTAGCACTTTTCTGTGAAATATCAAATCTCCAAATTTTTAATGAAAACGGGGGTAGTGATGATAAAACAGTTTTTCAATCATAACACATTTTACTATCTTTTTACGATAATGACCTCATAGCCAAACTGTGCTAGTGTTTTGGGAATTAGCAATCTATAAATTAATACGCTAAAACGTGTGTGTTTACAACGTTTTGTAAAAAGTTTTCGAAAATCTAACAAAACTCTACAAAGCCTCCTCTTCATGGCGTTGAACCATCACCTTTTTGCACCTTATGCAGATTTCCTACTACTAGACTAACTTTGAGACCCCAAAATACTATTTTCTATACAGGAAGTTTGGAGCTGGATGGGTTAAAATCAACCTTCTTCCCAAATTTTATTTTTCATTTTGAAGAATTCTTATTCAGATGCTCTTTAAAACTTTCTGTTTACAATAGTGGCTCCCTATCACTTTCAAAACGTTCCAAAACATCTTTATATTATACTTTGTCACGGTTTGAACTCTGGTCTTTTAGAAGAGTGTGCATTCTTTTGAACCAGTAAGCCAACTAAAGTTTTGTCTCAAGAAAGACACTAATGTCATGTTTCGAGTAATCTATTCAACACACAAAATTGGCTTCTACACCAACATGAAAGACCCAACACCCTTGAAGTTCAAGTCGAACATTGTTTATCGATTTATCTGCCCTGGTTGTCGTGCCTCTTATGTCGGCAAAACGGAGAGGAATTTATTCACGCGATGCTCAGAGCATGCTACAAAGAAGGAGAGTGCAGTTCTCGAACATTTGAAGGAGTGCTCTGAAGTCAAGTTTATAACTACCCTCCTGACGCTTGGTATTGAAAAGCCTAATTTTCGCTCCATCTACATAAATCTCGTAAATGATAATACGTCAGTAATTGATTCCAGTGATAATTGGTCATCACTTCTATACAAAGAAGCTTTACATATCAAAAGACTGAGACCTATTTTAAACAACGGCCTAAAAGCCTCTAGAGAATTATACCTTTTTTAACTACTTTTTATTACGACCTTGTCTTTTAACCATTTTACAATTTTAATAGCCTTCAATTAGCGCATTTTTTTTTTTTTTCCAATTTTTCACATAAGTAGCAACTTTGTAATTTTACATTTTACAATCCTGAAAGATGAGTGAAGTTATGCTCGAAATATAGATATTTTATCAAACATCAATTCGTTGTCAATTTTCTGATCAAGATTATGATAATGTATTCACTATTCGGAATCTCTTTCGTACTCTTTTATTTGAAGTTATCAGCTGGTAATGGTTTTTAGTAAGCCAACTGTCCCATGCGTAAAATTAGTTATTTCATTCAAGGGTATGGCAAGAGGGTCTTTTAAACTTTCACTTTGAAATTTTCTCTCTAATCTATATATTAATACGCTAAAACGTGTGCGTTTACAACTTTTTGTAAAAAGTTTTCGAAAATCTAACAAAACTCTACAAAGCCTCCTCTTCATGGCGTTGAACCATCATCTTTTTTCACCTTATGCAGATTTCCGACCACTAGACTAACTTTAAGACCCCAAGATACTATTTTCTATACAGGAAGTTTGGAGCTTGATGGCTTAAAATCAACCTTCTTCCCAAATTTTATTTTTCATTTTGAATTCTTACTCAGATGCTTTTTAAAACTTTTTAAAATCTTTCAAATTCACCCTGGAACGTCCAACCACGGATGGCTAGACACGATGGCTAAGAAGATCTGAAATAAAATTGTTCTAAGCCATTTACTTAATTGTGGTTAAAAATTGCAATGCTTTTTCTCCTTTATTTCCTAAAATCAAAATCGAATCATCAATCGGCCGCTATCTTTCTTCCGTTAGAGTTTTTGTAGATGTATAGTGATTCACTGGATTGGGACACGCAGCGTGCGACGCTGCTTATACGGCGAGTTTTAATTAAAATTATATTTAAATCTTAATCCATATATTTCATACTTAGAGCTTCTATCTAAATTGTTTATTAGTTTTTTTTAAGAATTTCCTTCTCAGCTCGATTCAGACTTTCTTTAACCCTGGGGCCTGAAACTTAATCCTTGCAGATGGTATAAGGATGTCTAGAAAAAGGGAGATGAACCCGAGATGAACAAATCTGTTGATATTTCTCACAACCCTAATGTGAAAAACTAACAAAAACTGACTGAACTTTTATCCGCGTGTTTCTAGCAGCTAGGCTATAACAAGGAGCTATAAAAGAAATGGGGGTCATTAGAAGAGAGAGTTATTTAAAACTCCTACTCATGTATTCGGAAATGAAAATTTCAACAAAGTGTGATATTTGGTAAACGCTCCAAAAGTGATGTCTTTTAAACGTATGTTTAACCTTGCTTTCATTAAGATGTGAGGGTTTATTAATGAGTTAAATCAACAAAAAAACTCATGCAATAAAAGGAGGAGTCTTATCTTTTTAGAATATCAGACACGAATAGGGTGTCTATGTGATACCACAAGTTTGAGAGCTACAACGACAAGGTAATAGTCTAATGTTTGACATTTGAGAGAGAAAAGAACAGAGGAAAGAAGCATCAACCAATACTATGGGCTCCTGCTCACTTGCTATCTCAGCTGTACTGGCATTGGTGCTCTGTCACGTGACACTATGCGAAGGAAGCACGTGCTTCAAACATGTCTACCATCAACCATACTTCAAATGTCGACCAATCAGACATGGCGTATGGAGATCTGTCGGCAATCTCCGATCAAAACTCTCTGAATCTCTCAAAAACTGGAATCTCCGTTTGAAATTTAAGGAGCCTCTTGCATCAGATATTTGGATGCATTACACTACCGGTTCTAAAAACACTAAAGGAAAAACCGAAGTCGTTTTAAAACCATCATCTGGGAATGCCATATTGACCAATCGCCACGTCTTCCAGTATTATGCATACTTCTTTCACCCCATTGGATGGAACGGTTTGGTGTGCGCTGAACTTTGCGGCACCACAACCCACACAAACCGCCAGATTTGCACTCAACAACCACAAAGCTGTTTGAACAATGTTCATTACCAGTTCTACCAGCAATGGTGGGATTGGTACTGGAGAATGTGGACATCACGTGGCCGAATCTCACCAAAAATCTCATCTCCTCTACGAAACTGGAAAATCAAGATGGAGTTCAAAAACAAACTATCAGCTAATATCGTTATGAAGAACGTTCGAGGACAACACAACACCAAGGGAAAGAAAATAATCGTTTTGACGTCACAATATTCAAATCAAATCTTGAGCCCACATGCCAGCTTTAAGTATATGGTCTCGTTTCACCAACAGCAATCCACAATTCATCTTCAATGTGTCGAATTTTGTGGCGTTAAAGTAGATACGAATGAAGATATTTGTCAAAAGATCACAACAACTACCCTTGCACCAACAACTACAACGACCACCAATACCATACCAACAACGACTAGCTCTACTACAACAACCACTCCAACTACGACAACGACCTCCCAACCAACTACAACGACCACCCCTACTACGACAACAACCATCCCACCTTCTACAATGACCATCTCTACTACAACGACCACCCCTACTACAACGACCACCCCTACTACAACAACCACTAAGACAACGGCCAGTCCTACTACGACAACGACCACCACAACCACGACAACGACCACCCCAACTACTACAACGACCACCCCAACTACTTCAACAACTACCCCTACTGTAGCGAAACCAACAAAACCGAAACCTTGCATTCCGAAATACAACTACACAGAAGTCATCGAAAAAAGTCTCCTTTTCTACGAAGCTCAAAGATCAGGCAAGCTTCCAAACAACCAACGCGTGAGGTGGCGAAAAGATTCAACTCTCAATGACGGATCAACCAAAGGAATCGATTTAACTGGAGGTTACTTTGATGGTGCTGTTTATGTTAAATTCGGATTTCCAATGGCTGCCACCATCACCAATCTTGCATGGGGGATGTTGGAATTCAAGAAAGGCTATACTTCATCAGGACAATATGAATATGGATTGAAAGCCATCAAATGGGGAACTGATTACTTCATCAAATGTCATCCCTCACCCAATAAGTTCTATGGACAAGTTGGAGATAGTAGTATTGAAAGCTCATACTGGGGACGTCCTGAGGATATGAAGCTTGTGCGTCCTGTGTATGAAATTGATGATAACACACCTGGTTCTGATCTAGTTGCGGAGACGTCTGCCGCTCTTGCTGCAAGCTCAATGGTTTTCCGTGAAAAAGGTGATATGGTTTACGCACAAACATTACTTGACCATGCGGAAGAACTTTATGATTTTGCAATGAAATACCGTGGATTGTATCAAAATTCGATCAGGGATGCTAAATACTTCTACAAAAGTACCTCGTATGATGATGAGCTAGCTTGGGCTTCTTTATGGTTGTTCAAAGCGACAAAACAAGGGAAATATATCAATAACTTTTTAACAGAATTTTACAAAAAGGCAGGAAATGTGAAACCAGACCAATACTCTTGGGATAACAAATGGCTCGGAGTTCAAGTCCTGGCAAAACAATTGGCGATCCCACTGGCTACGACTTGGCTGGATTCTTTGAAATCTCTTCTGAAGGAACCCAAGATGACACCCAAAGGTCTGTTCTACGTCAACCAGGCGGGAGCATTAAGACACGCAGCCAACCTGGCATTTGTTGCGCGTGTTGCTGCAACTTTGTCGACAACATCTCAAGAAGATAAGGAATTCTTTAACAATTTCACACGATCACAAATTCACTACATTCTTGGCGACGCAGGACGCAGCTTCATTGTCGGTTTCGGTGAAAATCCTCCACAAAGGCCTTTCCATAAAAGCAGTTCCTGCCCCACTATCGGTCCATGTGGTTTTGCTCAACAAGATAGCTCAGCACCCAATCCCCAAATTTTGTACGGTGCATTAGTTGGTGGTCCAGATAAAAATGATCAATACACCGACAACCGGAAGGATTATATAAAGAATGAAGTGACCATCGACTTCAATGCGGGTCTCCAATCAGCACTGGCTGGTCTTCAACAACTGGCTGATGAAGGACATTGCGGTGAATGTTGAAGACAAAAACTGTGAAAAGGAATATTGGTGGAAAGTAAAGATCTTATTTTTGCAGGAATTAAGAAAGGACAAATTAGAGATAAGTGTAGACTTATAATGGTGTCCGACTGCTGTTATAACGATGTTAAAATTAATAAAAACCAATATCTTAGGCTATGGAGTTCAGACTCTTTGTACGCCTGTACATAGATGATTTTATTTATATCTACTGAATGCTTTGTGACTCGTTGTAAAGTAAATTTGCTAAAATTTAAGTATAGCTCTATTTTACCGTAATTAAGATTTAAAAGAATAGAGGATCGCAAATTTGACCATTTTTGTCTGATACTTTTTCCACTGACTTGGACTTTCAGGCTGATATTAGCGAAGCAAGAATTTCAAATAACTTGGAGATAAGAATTTGATGATTCATGCCTTTCGGTGAAAATTGGGAGGAGTTTTTTGTGTTATCTATAACGGAGATATGGTTGATTCTCCTGCAGGCTCTTTTAATAAGAGGTCCGGGGCGGGATACATCTTGGTAGCACTGACATTTATATGCAATACAAGTCCAGAGATAGTATACTATAGTATAGCATTTGTAGGTCAGGGGATTTGACTTTCTTAGGATTTTCTTGCAAGAAAATTAAAGACTTTTGGAAAAAGTTTTTTCGATACTTGAGTATTCGAAGGCCGCAGGAATGAAATAATTTACAGAGGGCTCGATACTCTCGAATAATTGAAAAGAATTATAAAATTTTTGATAAGATTTTTGATAAGAAATGAAAACTTATGAAATAAAAATTTATTGAATTCCCAAACAATCAGATAAACCTGAAAGTTTTTATTGCCAATTGAAAAAATGAGTATCTGATAAAATTCTTCACCAAAATGAAATTTCCATTATGAAAATCTCTTCAAGGTTATCTAAAGATGAAACCAAATCTCTGATGAAACTAACCCACCCCTTTAGTGAATTTCTTCATTCTATAAGAAAGCCTTGTTTCCCATCTCTCTAAAACCATCCATATAAAAAGTACCTATCAACGACACCTACCAAAGTCCTTGTAAAAGAAGAATCGCGTTCGAGTTAATGACGTCGAATGAACTTAATAATATTAAGTCATTCATTGCCGCTCTCAATGGTCCAGACTTTATAGCCCTATCAACGCTGGTCATCTTGGTCAATTCTAGAATGATTCTTTTTACGGTGTACCAACTAGTCCTTTTATCGTTTTTACTTTTCTTCCGCGCCATGCTTATAAAAAAATTATAAAGATCCTATATAAGACGAATTATGAACAAATTTCAAGTCCCAAAAGCATTTCATTTCGTAATTCATCAACAAGCAATCTACAACAGGAATCTGTTCATCTCACCCAAGATGAAAGTTTCAGTGTTGTTTTGCTTGGTATGTGTGGCCATAATTGCGTTGTGTTTTCAAGAGAGTGAGGCCAGACCTCGTGGAAGGCGGATCATGTGTTCGTCTAAGAGATGGCATAGTTCAATTGGATGTCAACAAATTTCGCAATTGCGACAAATCCGAAGAGATATGAGAAGTAATGATAAAGGTAAGTACTTTGCATTTGTCTAGATCCTGATAAACTGAGGACAATAAAGGTAAACTAAGCAAGCACTTTTGCTGTTCTCGATTTTTTCGGGTCGAAATTGCGGGATATTCCAAATCGTTTCAGTCACTCCATCGTTATCAATAGTGTAAATACATAAACCCGCTTTTATGGCGTTATTTGACAGCTGTTTCCCAGCTGGCACACAACGTTGTTTCAACGTTCATCTAACGTTATATGGACGTTGTGAACGTTAGATGGACGTTGAAATAACGTTGTGTGCCAGCTGTTTAAACACGATGTCTTGATGCAGCTTATTGCATAAGTTTAGTTGAAAGTAATGGAGGTGTTTACTGTGTTTTCTATTTCAAACTCAACTACTTCTATTTTTTCCCCGTCAAACCCGTTAATTCGTCCCACATTTTCTTTACCACTGATAGCAGTGAACGATAGCATTGTCTACCACTGGGATTTATGGCGGATATCATCTTCTCCTTCGAACGGGTTGAATTTTGGATAGGGTGATGAGTCAGGTGTGTGATCGAAATGTTTGACAATTTCATATTTTGTACGGAAAGATCTATGTTTTTTTACCTTACCAAGCTGGCACACAACGTTGTTTCAACGTTCATCTAATTATATGGACGTTGTGAACGTTAGATAAACGTTGAAATAACGTTGTGTGCCAGATGGGTATCTTACTTGGCAAAACTTTCCACAATGTTAAAGATTTAGTTTTTTATCATTTTAGTCACAAAAATGATGATCACATTCCTTAAGCGACGTATACGACACTACCGACGACGTTATTAAATGACGACAAATTGATTGTTGAACCAAACCCTGGATAACAAATGGCAAAATGATAAACGATGGAAAATGAATGCATGAATGAATGGATGAAGAAAACTCTGGATGAACAACAACAAGCAAACGAATAACTGTTAAACTTATTCAAACTGGCTTGAACTGGTAATTTTTTGAACTCTTGGAAGAAATTTTACTCTCGAGCCAGCGCTAACTGCGAAACTTGCCCTCTCTTTACACTGTGCAATTGCCTTCACACCCCATGCTGTGAACAAACCCTGCTGGGAAGTACCATTTTGTTTTCAAAATAATCCTTGCGAAAACTAGGCAGGACATACGTTTCAGATGCTAAATAAGTAGCTCCATTTTCGATCAAAGATTTTTCATCTCTAGCACCTTTAGGGTATTCTCATATACAGCCTCCGTCTATATTACAATAAATCTTTCTGTAAATGTTACCATCTAATCATTGCCTCCATAATACATTATACATTTGCTTAAGAATATCTTATGACTAGAAAAACAGTAAATTTTACCCTTAATTTTAACATCTATGTTATTATCATTATCATTTTTGATTTGTGTATTTCACGGACCAGATAATTATTTTCGTAATTGATATAACATATTATTTTAAGCTTATCATAAAACCAAAAAAACTTGTATTGTGTCACATATATTTTAAAAGAAAGAAAGAACCTAGATATTGTCAAACTCAAATGCTTCTTGGTTTCTTGTTTCGTTCAATTAATTTTGTCAGTTTTTGCAATCAGTTGCACTAGTACTTATGTACCTAAAACAATCCAAAAGTTCCCTTAACAATAGTCTAGCAAGCTAGACGACTAATTTATACATAGTAGAAATAAAGCAAAAAGTAATGAAGGGAACAATTTTAGTCGTCTAGAAACCTTTGTGCACTAACTCCAAACAAAAGAAAAGTGTCAATAATCCATTTATAATTTTTTCCCGCTCAAAAGAAATCTTGAAAAAAAAATATGTGGGGATTTGTGTATTGAAAGTTTTTCATTTGAGTTGATTTTGTTTTGAGAGTTTGTTATTGCTTGATAAATTGTTTTCTCGCTACGCAAGTTTCTGCAAAGGCCGTATCTATAAAGGCCGCTACCCACTCAGCATTTTATGTTCGGCGAACAAGGCGCACGGCTCGGGCGCGTGTTCTTAGCGGACACATTTTAAATATTGGGCAGTCTACTTCAAACTTCAGTTATAATTCGAAGAGCTTACTTGTAGGTTTTAATAATAGAAAACATGTTTTATCTTCAAAGAAATCTAGTGTATATTTTACATTACATTAGTAGAAAAACCTATTTGTACTGACAATATATTTCATTATGACAAAAATAAATTACTTGGTTAAAAGAAGGTTAATAAAGCGTAAAAATATGGGGCTATTCCAACTTGTTAATTCAGACTCGAAACAATGCAAATTTAACCTTTTTTGGACGAGAGAAATTAAATTTTTGAAATTTTGAAAAAATTTCGCAAAACGACCCACTCGTTTTAGAATAGACCTATCTTACTCAAAGCTTCATCTGGAAAGAGAAAATGCTCTCAACTTTTGATACACGGGTATCTAAAAAACCACTGTTTAATGTTTGGGCGTCTAGCTAAAATAGTATAGTTAACCAAATCTAAAAGACGCAGTTCACGTCTTATATGTAAAATGGGCGTTGATATAAAACGGATAAGGAAAAAATCGTATCTTCATATCTTGTCTGCACTATCCGAGAAGGAAAGTTTTGAGGTCAGCAAAAAATATAAAATATTTATCCCCTGTCGAAAGGTTTGTGATATTCATTACGTGATCTTGGAAGCACGCAAAAAGACCGGATGTTTGCAACTAATTTTGAATTTAAGCAATAAAACTAGTGGCAAATGCCCAGGCTATTTTTCGTCCTTCTGTATAAAACATTAAATCATGGATATCATGAATTTGTTACCCACCACAACAAATTTTTGAATGTTCAATATGACACAGGGACGTTTTCACAAACTATCCGCCAACATAAACCATTTCCATCCCCACTAAACTTCTTCATAAACATCTTTTGCTTTTTTGAAGAAACCAAGACAACTGAATGGGAAGAGAATCCAATAGATGATGGATAGTGAGAATATAAACAAATATGTGTCTCTATGGCAGCCAATGGCTTGTTTCTCTTCGTCCAAATCGTCCCAACTGTCCCATTCTTTGAATACCCAATATGCACCTGAAGAAAATGAAGAAGAAGATCGAATGAGCTCTTCCAGGAAATGTTCGTACATGGGGATGGAGGATCTATTGTCCGGGGTGTAGTTAAAATGCTTTCTCTTGGCAGGGAGGCGGTAACTTCCCAGCTGGCACACAACGTCGTTTCAACGTTCATCTAACGTTCACAACGTCCATATAACGTTAGATGAACGTTGTAGCAACGTTGTGTGCCAGCTGGGTTGCTTTGTTTGGGGGTAAAGTTGCTCCGCTTGGGGATAATTTAGAATTACCGGGGGGGGGGTAACCGATGCATGTTTAGGGGATTAGAACTGCTGCCCGGGGGTCAAAAGTCACACTGTCCTATCGGTGAAAAATAAAATAAAAGGGTTATCAGAGTTACTGTTTTGAGGATGATTTTGTCTGACTTTATTACTACTGAAAAATAGTTAATACCTGCGAGATTCCAAGCGAATAAGAAAACATAAAGAAGGATTGCGAGCGCCATTGAACATTTTGTCAACTTCTGTCTTTCCCAGCGTCCCCAGATATTGAAACAGAATGTGAATATAGTGTGAAAGATCCAAGCCACACCAGACACCACCATGAAGATAGGAATCATTGGTTCCATTGGACAGTCATCGATGTGGTATGACCCTAAACGGGAAATAAGAATCTTCGGGTTATTATTTTATATTATTTTATCATAAATCTCATCATATATATGCATATGTCAAGATTACGGGAAGTTTTTTTGGATACACACTGGTGGTTTTGTAGATGTTTGAAATTCTAATTTAATTCGCAGGGATTGAGGTTGGATAAACTTAAGATTGCTTAGTTCTGGGTCATGAGATGGAACACTTAACCTTTAGCCGCCGAGAGACGTACCACGTACGTCATATATACAGGCCGAGAGACGTACCACGTACGTTTTGATACTGGGGTCCTTTCAAAGTTTAATAAAATACAGACCAGTTTGAATTTTTCTATTCTGTAAAATTTAGCAGACAGGATAGGGGTGAAGGTTCATTTTTTAAAAATTTTACGGGTCCTGCTTTTATACATCTCGAGATATCGGAACTCAATGTCGGTGTATTTTTCAAATGTCAACAAAACATCGTTTTAGTGGTGGACAGAGGGTGTTTGATGGATTTTTGGACTGAAAAGTCATGTTTATGTCTGGTTTTTTCTTGGTTTCAGCATATAAATATCATTATATGAGATAGAGAACCTTTATTGGCAGTTTCTATGTGGTTTGAAGGGGTTTTAGGGGGTATTTCCTGACATACATGCCTATCTCTAGCTCCAACAACTCAGGGCTGTTTTGCCTCAGTTTTTCCACTATTCTGGTGTTTTATTGCTTGAATTTACATGATAGAGAGTCAGTTATGATTATTGTAGTAATTTTACAGGCTTAGGGTAAGTGCAGGGCCAATTTTAGAGCAACGGGACCACTTAATTTACCTGTTGTGGCCAGAGTGTCGATTTTGGTGGAAAAGTGTGCTTCACCGAAACTTAGATTCTGAGATGAAATGAGCTTCTTCAGCCGTGAAATTTCACACAATGGTGGCTTATAACATAAACTAAAACAAAATAATTTTTCTGGGACCAATCTTTACCTTGTACCCACTTTTTTCATTCAATTTGTCAAAAAAAAGAAAAAAAGTGAAAAAATCGTAAACATGGAATTTTTACTGTTTTGATTTGAGGCTGTGTAGTCAGGTTTAAAAGGGTGATGAGGCGTCTTTTTGGTATTATCTGAAAAAATAGATCCTTAGCTTTTCAAAATGGGTTTACTTTTTACTTAAGCTTTAGCGGTTCAGATTTTATGACATTTTCCGTGAAACCTCCATTTTCATGAAAAAAACAGCGGCAGCAGCGCGCGCTGTTTTTAAAAACAGCGGTGTCTAAAGGTTAAGGTGCATACTGAATTACTTGCTTCCGACGATCCTCAACCTCATCCCCGTGTATCCTAGGCTTTATTTACGTCACTGATAGAATACCCTGGTGTAGGCTGATGCGAGTTTTCTCCCTCAGATGGAAAACAATACACAATAAAAAAATGTATCGTTACATAAGCGAACGGTAGTGCAGATCCAGGAACAAATGAAATCTGACGTTTTATTTTTGAATTACGTGACCTTTATCATTCAAAAAGCAGACAATGTCAGGGAATTATTTGACGATGTTATCGTTACAGTGATAGTAAAGGCGGGAAAATATGTCGGCATGGTGTTATGGTGGCATACGGAAAAAATCGGCAGAAGAGTTTCGAAGACTGGCAAACTCTAACGACTGTAACTCTTTCAGCAAAAAGCCCGTTTGCGAATTTTCTTCAGATTTGGGCTTATTTCTTAGATAGTGATTTGTCTTAGACTATAATATAATCTAGGGTATTATCTGTCATTATCAGTAAGCCGATAATACGCAGGGAACGAGATTAGCTGATCCTCACCGGCGATGAAAAAACACTTACCGACGATGATCATGGATGTCGGGATGGCGACGGAGAAAATCAGAGCGAAAAAAGAAGTGCAACAATACGTGCTTCCATCTGAAAAAAAAAAGAAAAAGATGAAGGTCGTTTCATTAGAAACTTTGTAACCCTTACACGGGCCCTCATAATGTGTATCCTACAAGTATTGGTAGCACCAGTAAAAAATCATTTTAGTTTTTCTATTTGATTTAGATACAGGAGGCTATTTATCAGAACTATACTATACTAACGCAATTGATCGTCCCGGTAGCAACCATGGACTGCTGCAGTGACTACCCAATTCCCCTCACATGGCATGGATTGACATGGGCGAAGATATGTTCACATACCAAGTGAACGACAGTGAGTGTCAATCGAACCTTGATTTTCATCAGTACACGAGTCAAAGTTGTTGACCACTGTACCGCAAGATGTTGCCTATTTTTTGTTGTCTTTGCAATTTTTCCTCATACGAAAGACGCAATGTCTGACATAAAAAATACTCCTTTTAAAACAAAAAACTAATTGTTTAAATATATGGTATATGGAGCTTTTTCATGAGCCCCGGCGAGCCATTTTGAGTGAGGGGGTCAACATTTTGGAAACCATGGTTGGGCGACGAAGAAAACTTTTCACTTTTTACACCCTCAAAACACCTTAAAACGATATCTATTTGGGGAGAATAATAGTTTTTATGGTTTGATTTGGTCTCAAACCAGCTTAAAATAGTAACTCTTAAAAACGTATGACATGGTCTACC
The DNA here is from genome assembly GCF_902728285.1 of Clytia hemisphaerica. Taxonomy (NCBI): domain Eukaryota; kingdom Metazoa; phylum Cnidaria; class Hydrozoa; order Leptothecata; family Clytiidae; genus Clytia; species Clytia hemisphaerica. Next base: position 1,237,639 of record NW_027104057.1, read on the forward strand.
AAAAAGTGCCCCCCCCCCCCCCCGGTTGACGGGGCCCATGTTTTTAAGGTTGTTTTCAGGCCCGGTGGAAGCGGGGAGACTGGGGAGACACCAGTCTCCCCACTTTTAAGTAAATGAAGTTTCTCAAATTCCTAGCAGATTTTATCTTATTTTAAGCCTTCAGCCTCCCTACTTTAACGGTTGTTACACCGGGCCTGTTTATTTATCAGGCCTTTTTTTGTCATCAAGAGTAATTTATTGTTTAATAAGGTTTTTAAACTGTCAACGTAAGAAGATTTGATAATTTTGTAACGGTTGTTATAAAATGTTCCAATGACATTTTTTGAGATTGACAGCCTTACAGTTCAATAATCGCCTTAGAGGGGATTAGTAAGAATAAGCTTTTGTCATTTCACTGATTCCGACTGTTCTCTAGACAAAACTATTTCAGAATGATTAAAAATTGCTGGGACCTTTGTAAATTATAAATTGATGACATAAGAACGTTTTTGGAATATACAGGATCTGCAGAACTCAGAACTTTACTAGATCTTCCCCGTATAAGCTTGTACTCGATGATATCATGGTGTTCACACACCCCTATGTCACAGTAGAACATCTGGAACCCCATACCGACTGAAGAATTTGCCAAAATTTCGTCCAACTGAGAGAAAAACTTCCACCAGGGCTATGAGACAGGGGTGTATTTACGAATGCCTTGTTTGGAATATTGAAATATGGACATCAAATGAAGGTCTCGATGAAGGTTTTATTGAGTGTAACTGAAACAGAGGTGTAACAGAAAAATACACGTTTTTTTATTAGAACACCTAAAATTTGGCTGAGCCTGGATGTGCTTATTTTTTTAGTAATTTTCAGCCTGAAATGTTCTTAGATGCGTTCTTAAATTTTCAGACTACTCTAAATCGACAATATCATGCAAATACACGCTTTTTTTTTTATAAGAATACACTTTATAAGAATGTCCATGATGAAAATGGCCAAAAAATCAAGAATATGCTAAGAATATCATCATCATGGAATTTTGCTACTCAAGCTAAGAATGTCCTTTTTAGAGTATTTTAAATTATAAATTGCCTATTACCCCCCAAGTAATAAGAATGCTGTAAGAATATTTTAGGATGATTTTGCCAAAAAAGTTAAGAATATCCATGATGAAATAGATTTACACCATTCTTATAAAAAAAAAAGCGTGTACTTAAAATTGGTAAAATTTGGACAATATTGGACTTTGATTTAGAAAATCAATTCCTAAGTTTGTTTAAAACTGCTTGAAAAGAGGAAAAATTGTAGTTTCTTGTCATATTTTTCCAAACTAAGGCTGGGCATGTTCTTACGATGTTCTTAATTTTTCGACGAATTTCAGCCTCAATGTTCTTATAAACTGGGTTCTAATAAAAGAAAAAACGTGTACTTGAACAGTGTTTTGCCTCGTATATCGCTATACTCTACGACACCTCCGTATCAGAGACAAAAGGATTGGAAAGATTTAGCCAAAAATTCGTCCACTGGGAAATTGACTTTTGAAAATCAATGAAAAAAAGCACCCGAAACCCATCCCACTCACTAGTCTTTTTTGAGATGAAAAAATCTAAGTTTTATCCCCATATTGAGATTTCGATAGAAATTTTCATCCCCCTGTGGAAAAAAGTTTTACCGGGCACTGAGACAGGGGTGTTATATGTTACTTACCATCGTCGTATCCCATAGTTTCAACCAAACAAAATATTCCTCAAAAAATTCACCAAAATAAACCAGTAGCTAAAATTCTCGTCTATGTTTTGAATTTTTACTATAAAAAAAATAACGAACAACTATGTCATGATGATATATAACGAGGAAAACGTTTATAAGAAAAATAAGAAATGTATTCATAAACCAGCCTCGAGGGATCTTCTAGTAATCAGATCAATTTTCTCAATGAATGCATTACAGCGTATTAGCCAAGACACCCTCCGTTGGAGTGCTTATAAAGTGATTGACCGCTGCCCAGTGCTGGAAAAAACCCAACGGAGGAGTTTTGACACCATTTTGTTTTCGGAGAATCAATTATTGATCATCAAAAATTTTCCCTTTCATCAAATTTTAACAAGTTCTTATTATAACTTTACTTTTCGTAAAAAGTTGCATTGATAGATTCACGAAGAAAGAAGTGCGAAAAATAAAACAAAAGTATATCAGCTTCCGCTTAAAGCTATTAATACGGAAACATCCGAGAAGTCCGGGTACTACCACCACCATTGAATTTTAGCAATAAAATAGTGACAGTTTAATTTTCCGGACCTGTCGTCGGTCCCATACGAATTCATAGTTTTGTATGCCATAGAAAAGATAAACATAAACTCTCAAAATGAATTTTCAAGCCATAGCTATGATAACATAACATTTTGTCCACAAAGCGCCATTTTCACAGTTGCTAACACCAAAGTTCGTTCCCAGTCCCTTAGTTCACTTTTCAATGATTTTGACAGCACTCACGAAAGGCTTATTAGCCTATTCAAAAAGTAGGTGGGTCTAGTTACGAGATTGGCTTACACTTCTGTGTCATAGACCCCACTGGAAAATTGAGCAAAAATTTCGTCCCCGGTGGGAAAATACCTTGGAATTTCAGCCTCTCTGGAAAATTGACTTTGATTTCATCCCCACTCGAAATTCAGTTTAAAAATTGCACTCCAAAACCATTCTCGCTGGATTTTTAAACCTTGGAACAATATAATCTTTATCCCCATTGGAATATTTCAATAGGAATTGTTATCCCCATTGAGGAAAAGAGTTGGCCGGAGCTGTGGAGACAGGGTGTAATAACACTACATACGTTAAAATGACAAGCAATGACAATGAATAACTGCTATAACATGTTTCGATGAAATCAAATAACTCCAATAAAGAACTAAATTAGTCTAGTTGTCAAGCCCTTTTTTAGACAAATACATTCATCTACTACCAAGTTTTTATCACAAAACATTCATTATGTACATTATACGTTCAGCAACATCTACTATGTAATGAATGAATAAGCCAGTGAAAGGAGGAAAGTCATCTCATTGCGGAACAGTTCAATTAGAATATGAGTTATCCTTGGCGACAAAACAACTCTTTTAATAGGTTGCTAATTACAAACAAAGAAATCAATTAATAAGCTTTTAATTAGCATTCCCATAACAGCAGGTCATTGAATAATTATTAATGGTCTGATTTTATGACAGGTTTATAAACTTGCTCTAAACTGGAGGAGGGTGGGTACTCAGGCTTAATGGGTGTCGGACCATAAGGGTCCCCATTTTAACACCCTCGAAAGTCTTTCTAAGAGTTAGAAAATCCATTCATTCTCTTGAAAAGGTCCAAAATTCACGAAAATTCCCCCTCCCAAAGGATCGCTTAAAACTTATCTAAGCTCTTTTACTTTATCATCACGACCCCCCTCCCCCCAATAGTATTAAACTAACTAAGTATTGATAACCTACAGTAATTCACTGTTTAACCCAATGGACGATTCCCCGATCAATCACCAATCTGTCGGTTATAATATATCAAATCACCATCACCAAAAACTAAAAACCTTAATTTTAGCTCGGTGGACATTTGTTTTCTATCAAAATAATAAGGCTTTTTTGTCTCACCTTCACTTTCACTTTCACTTTTACATCCTTTTCTAACGTAACAGACTGAAACTCGAAGGGGACTGATTTCCCTTCCTTTTATGGCTTGAGATTTGAATTCCATTATTTTCGAGCCAGAAAATTTAGAGGGGATAGAAAAAATAGCATAATATCTAGCAATGAGAATTTATTTTTTTGATTATTTTCAGGGGGTCAAAAATTGTCAAATTATTTTGACTAAACTATTACAATTTTCGTCCGTCTTCGTGATTAGCCTGGTATCTTGACCTATGTAAAGAGATGGAAAAACAGTTTCTTGAAAACAATGGAAAAACGACTCGTCATATACCAGGTCCTTTGCCCTTAAGGGAGTTTATGTCGATTTAATAGGTTTCTTTTGTTGTCGCTTTAGAAAATCTACATAATTAGCGTGCTGTGACAAAATTCTTTGGTTTCAGGCCTAATTATGTACAAACTTTTAGGGCTTATATTTTGGATACACCTCACCTAGATACGAAAAAGTACCTATATCTTCTAGCTCAGAATTTCCTAGCGATTCTACTGATAAAACCGCATCATAACAGCACCATTTGATGGAAAGCTAGAGCTCGAGAAAATTATAATTTCATCTTGAATTTAGTCGATTTCTCACAATTTTACAAAAATCAATTTAATATCATTGCCTTAAGAATTTCTTTTGGTATACATTGGCAAAAAAACTGCTCCTTATTCTTGAAAATTGAACTAGTAATCGGCGAAAAAGGAAAAACACATTTTCATTTTTATCGTCAAATTATGTAGAAACTGTCCGATCTGTATGGCGAGCCGTCTTTTCTGGACTTTCATTCAATGACCTCATCAACGATTTTACAATAGAATTTTTGAGTGATTGAGTAATCAGAAAAGCTGTTTCCATCTCTCTCTTATCATTCCTCTGGTAATAGCATAACCCAATGAACAAAAGGTACCAGGAAAATTCCCTCTTTATGAAAGAACGATCCTTTTGGGGAATTTTTCATTATAAACACTAGATACACTACATAAGTTTAGACAGGGGTTAAAGCCCCTGTGCGTACAATTCTATAAAATAATACAGGCTAGATGAAAATATAAAACTACTTAAAATACAATCACTAGATAATTAAACATACAAAAATAAGAAAATGATAGTTTCATACAATATATTCAAAGTTAACAAAATTGTTCAAAAACATATTAGTCGAGATTGGTTTCTGGCAAGTATGGTATTCAGCAAGCTTTTTTAAGTTAGCATCAACAGCTTTTCTCAAAAGACCACTCCAGAAAAACGGAAAACGGAAAACTTCACTGAATACACAAAATTCGAATTGGATTTTTGCGTAGCTTTCGCTTTGATCCCATGTAATTTGCACGACAAAAATTCAAGTAAACAAAACAGAAAGTGACCATTGCGACAAGCAATTTTAACTTATTTTACCATTTTGGCACGCTGTATGGGTCACTATAACAGCCAAAAGCATAAAAATATAAGGCAATTGTATAATCTTATTTCTTACAATTTTTAATGCATTTACGTTTGTCGTTCACTGTGTTTACTTGATATTTTTTTTGCTTGCGTAGTTTAATGCAAAACCCGTGTATTATAAATTGACCAAAATCAAGGAGTGCCACCATTAGGTAACAAATTTTTTAAAAACTACGATCAAAGATGGCAGATATAGCTTGGTCCACGATTTATAAAGCTCAGTTCTGGTAACAGTGTTTAAAAAACATCGCGTTGGAAAGATAATTTTGATTGGGTTGAGGTGAGCTTTGAAAATAAAGAAGCGGAGAAGATTTCTTCTAATCAGGCCTATAACTTTTAACTCGCATGTTTTCTAAAATTTTGAACCTGGTTGATTTTAAATGTAAATTCAAATTTTAAATATCTCGTTCGGATCAAAACAGAATTTTTACTTTAAACACTGTTAAGATTTTTAGTCTTGTCACCAATCTCGTATCTAGAGCCACTTGCATCACAATGTTGCATTACACGGAAACCTTACAATATTAGCAATGTTTTTCATTTACATTATGTCTTGCACAACCTTATATTTAGACCTAGAAGTTCAATCTGGGCACGCCAAAACACTCGAAAACGTTAGCTCCATAAGAGTTTTTCAGCAGGTCCAGGGTGAATCCCACATCTTTATATCAGGTAAAAACCAGGATATCCCGAGGGGCTACAATCACATCTTTCTGCTCAATTCAACAAAACTCGCCTGCTTGAATTCGATATCGTTCATCAGATTTCCATGGTTACAGCGAAGCTGAACTATCATATCACCTTTTCATACAAAAATCTCTCCAAAAATCAATACAACAGGTAGAAACCACTCCTCACAATTTAGTAGCAGAATCATGATACTGGTTTCCATTCACTTCTTTTTGTTTCACTCTTTCCTTGATTCGAAGATGTATTTGTTCAACAATATCATCAAGATCGCTTTCAGTGAGAGGAGAGTCCATTAGAGCATTCATCGCGTCGCCGTTGTCGTGTTTCGCCGCTAAAAATAAAGAGAAGTTGATATAACGCCTTTTTACTTAATGGAACTTTCCCTATTGCTCGTGCGTAGGACTAGCCTACACAAAAGACAGGCTTGTCGGCCTTGCTCTTAATCTATGGACGGCACCACTAGTGACCCCCACGCCTACGCCTAAGAGTAGTGCGCATATCCTGAAGAGTAGATGTTTTACGCTCGGAGCGAAAGAAGATAGTACGTAGCCTAAAGAAAAGCCTAAATATCTCAAACTAGTGATGAAGAGACGTCGATACATGTTCCTGAAAATGGCGTATTATTTTTACAAGAGACGTTTACCTAATCTATGTCACTGAAAAACAGTAGGAGTCGATGTCAGACCAGTTGATCCCTTAGAAAACAAAGAACTGCCACTATAACTACTAAGCCACGAATAGTCACTTGAGCAAAAGTTATTTGAAACCAGTGAGGGCCCTGCTAGACCTCCTACATAGAGGACTGGTTGCTACCAACTGTAATGTTAAATTCTTTTTAATATACCGTAAGTTGGTCTAATGTCGACATCCGTCTTCTAATTTCGACACCCTTCTTTAAAGATAGGAACAATAGAAACTGAGGAAGGTCGGAATCGCTGATTGACTTTGATTAGCGCGATGATAGGAAAAAATCTTTAGTCTATCAGTGATTTCGACCTTCTTATTATTCCAATCTATAAAGAAGGATGTCAAAATTAGAAGACAGATGTCAACATTAGACCAACTTACGGTACGTGGTAAATGAAAGGAAAGAGCGTGAGGGAACTGGGTTCAAGTTTACTAGGAAGGAATGACGTCAAAATGTCAGAAGTCATTGCATTGATATTCTCAGAGTTGAGACATTATTTCCTTGTAAATTCATCACCAGTCTCTTAGTACCTGACTGCGCTGCTAAGGGTTCTGGAGAAAAGTTATATTTAAATACCTTTCATGCATTGACGAGTGAAATATTTGATAGCCAGTCCGACCAATGTAATAACGATTGTTATGATGACGAGAGAGATGATAGTCAACACCAACATTCTGGTGGAGTTAAAGTAGTCAGTGGAATCTGAAGCGGATGCGTCTAATTGCACTGGATGCTATGAACGGTAACAAAAAAAGATTTATTAGAATTTACTCCATAGTACTAACAGTTGGAGTTACTTTTATAAGCAAGGGGTAATTTTCATTTCTAATTGTAATTGATGTTGAGAACGGTAACAAAACAAAGATTTCTCAAACTATTTCAATAGTTTCCTTTATTGGCCCAGCGCTAGCGAGTGGGCCTTTAATGAGAGTCTCACTATTTTTTTGTCCGTGTTTCCTTCTGTCTGTCCGTTTTGGTAGAAACGGCGCTTAATACCAGTACCACACTTTTGCCGTCTGGACCGTCTGGACAGGGAAAAGCTTGCTAAAGTCGGGTACTGGCTAAAAAAGATATATTTTCTGATTTCGCGCTCCTTAAACAACAAATGTTTTCAAAACAAAACAAGATGGCGGTCGAAGCGAGGAAATTGATTCGTGTTGATTCATACTTTCTTGAAACATTTTCTTTGCTTTAGAGACTTTCAAACCAAAGAAACCTTTTAGTGATTTTTCTTTGTAAACCTTTTTCAACATTCTGTCATATCTTATAGTTTTTGCTCAAGAAGTTTTCATAAAGCTTTAGGGGTGAAAATTCTACCTTAAATCACTGTCATTTTTTAAGTTTCTTGTTTTCAAAAAGACTTTATTTTTAGGAAATAATTGCTTCTAATATAGAAATAAATAAACTGAAATGTGTAAATTTAAATAAGACACAATGTTGCTTCTGGATCTGTCGCTGTTAAACAACGGTCAGTACAGTGACAGTGGGACGTGGCTTGATTTTCAAACTCGACAACGTACTCGACACAGAATTATTTCAAGTAAACTGATTCTGGAATTTGTTAATGAACACTAAAATGGAGTTAATGTATAAATTGGAACAAGATTGGAACTTTTTCCATGATGCTACGTGTGAAAATGGTTATTTCTGGATCTGTCTCGTTTAACGATTGGTGGCTTGATTTTTCAAACACGACACACAGAATTATTTCAAATATATATACCGATTCAAAATGGAATATGGCAATGGAGACTAAAATGCAGCTCATGTGTAAATTTGAACAAGATTGGAACTTTTTCCATGATGCTACGTGTGAAAATGGTTGTTTCTAGATCTGTCTCGTTTAACGAATTAGTGGTTTGATTTTTCAAACTCGCAACACAGAATTATTTCAAATACCGATTATTAATGGATTATGGCAATGGAGACTAAAATGCAGCTCATGTGTAAATTTGAACAAGATTGGAACTTTTTCCATGATGCTACGTGTGAAAATGGTTGTTTCTGGATCTGTTTCGTCTAACGAATTGGTGGCTTGATTTTTCAAACTCGACACATAATTATTTTCAAGTCGAATTGACCTTAATGGAGGAAAGAGGGAGAAGATGAACAAAGACAATACAACAAAGAAACTCAATAAATCGATGGGGCACCATTTTTACATTTTTTGATGTTGTTTCTTATGGAAGTTGAATTTAATGATATTTTGAATTTGATTGTTTACCTTCGAGTAGAAAGTTTCGAGCTTTCAACATTCAATTCATCTTTGATTGACTACATTATGTTTCGTTTATTTTTTCACTTCCCTGTTCTAAGAAATGAAGAAAGGGAGAATTATCCTTGTCGACTTATTTTTCATTGTGTTTTGCTCGACGCAGTAAAATTTTAAATCCTTTGGCAATCCCTTTCCTGGGGGAAATTTGAAATCTTGTTAAACATTTTTTGGAATTTTTAGAAATTCCGAAATTCGCGAAAATCGCGCGCAAAAATTTCACTTTTGCTGGGCCTTCACGCCCAACGGGCTTCTTGTTTTACTATACTATATGCATAACATTTACAAGCATGAGCATATGCTCATTTTTTGATACCTAAATAATGGCTCTATCGTTTAAGAACGAGCCTGATACTATAGGGTTAGACACTTGCTTATTTAAAAAAACCTGTCTTTGTAATTTCATTTCTAATTGCAAAGGATGTAACAAAAAGAGATTCTTTTAAAATCTTATTTCCTCAGTACTGTCGTTATTAGCACTTTTGAGGACGGTGGAGTGGCTTCACCCTCTTCCCAAACCTCCGGAAGGGAACCTCCATGAAGCTTACCCCATGTCCCTCCATTGCTAACATTGCCATGACATCTCTCTGATCATCATTACTGTGAAAAAACGAATTCAAAAATTCCGTAACATTCGATTGATACGCCATTGCACCGTACGAACTGCCTGAAAAACAGAATAATTGCAGAAAAAAAATGAGTAACAGTTAAAATGAATACTGTAAAGAAAAATTAGAATTTTCTCTGTAAAAAAAAAAAGATGACATGGATAAACACTTTTTTGTCTGGGTGATAAACTTTGAAAGAAGCTTGGATATAGATTGGCCTTGAATTGACATTTGAGCTGACAGCAACGATATTATTGTAGAAGTAAGATAAAAAATGGAGCTGAGGTCCTCGTATATTACATTCGATGTCAACGTTTTCAGTATTCATATCCACACAGGGCGAACATTTCCAAGGGGGTGATTCGAGCAGAATTTCCAGGGGTCTAAAAGAGTTTTTTCATTTTCCAGGCGGATTACACAAATTTCCAAGAAATCTTTTTTGACTTGAAAAGGTTTGTCCCCTTGTATGGAAATTTTATGGAACAACCCAATAATAAATGATTAATCGTAATACCTGACATTTCCATGCGTTTATAGAGCGAAAATTTCTGTCCTTCTTCTGCGTCTTCTACTAAATGTTCCATGTAGTAATTTGCAATGTTCTCGTCCAATGCGATCGCTGCAAAATTGTGCGTAAATAAATCTTTGATACAAATTTTCTGTTTTTAGGCTTAAAGTCCATTCACTTTAAATGTGTACTCTTTTTTCTATCATATGGAAACCTAGCCTGATTCGCAGAAATCTACAAAACCACATGTAATATATAAGGAGCACAAAGTCTTGTCATTGGATGCCAGTAGCCTTATGGAAACCAGCTTCAATGGAAGACGTCTAATTACGTTGACATACTTTCCACACGACAGCAAAAGGAGTGTACATTCAAGCTTTGCGAATGGACTTTATAGTACATATACGAAAAATCTTGTCGAAGACAAGGTATATGGGGGTCTTCAATTCACACACTTTGAATAAAAAGTTAGGTTGAAGGATGAGAATGAAAACGTTTTTTTATTTTCCGAACCAATCTCTGAAGTTACATAAAATAAAGGGAAAATACAGGTATCTTCAATGAAATACCGGCTGTATCGAGTACAGGAATACAGGAAAGTCGGCCTTTTAATACCGGTCTAACTGTCATTTTTTCAGTCAAATACTGGATACCGGTCATTGTTAACCGGTTACTTTTTCAAAGAGGGCTACACGACTTTTTGCACAATGCAATTGGTTCTTTTCGCATGACGACGGGCCTACACTGTCCAGAGTTGCATAATGCATTCTCTGAAATCCACATAAAGAATATTCTTAATAATTTACCTAAATCAATCCTTATAAAATCAAACTTTCGAAGAATTTTTACCGTCAACTTTATTCTTTGCTAAGGCCTTGTTGATTTGCCCAACATTGTCGAATTCTAAATTGAATACAAAGGGTAAAATGATAGATACATTTTATACTAAAGTAATTTGTCTGAAGAAATGAGGTTTGTTGTATCTTTTAATCATATAAATAGATTATTACCGTTTGTCTTCCCACCCCCAAAACCAATTTTGATGGGGAAATGTTAGGAAGGTGCTCTATTTGGGTGAGAGGGGAACTTGTAGATAGAAAAGGGTCACGGGACACCAATTCTGATCACGATTATCGTTACTTCATTGAAGAAAGTTCTCACTAAGGAAGTCATAATGTCGTAATAGCTTATTCACCCTCTGGAAATACTATGGACTTACGGATAGGGATGCCATTGGTTTTGATGGTTGCGATTTGTCCGATGGTGGTCGTGTTTAACACCGCAATCTGAAAATACAAATATCATATCAGGAATCCATCGTGAAATTTACGGTTGGCAATTTTATATCTAGTTTTTCGAGTCGATAATTAAAGGTATGCTAATATCAAAGAGTTTCCTTCAAACAGATTCATATCTCTCAAGTTGGAGATCGCGGATAAAAATCAACCATCCACGTTTCGAATTGTAACAATACTGGTCATTGCCAATTTTGAAAAGATGAATAAATTTCAGCAACTACAGTCTTGCTAATGCACGAGACTCCCCAAGAGACCTTGGATCTAACCTTCTTTTGATAAAGGACCACTTCATGTGAGGCCATGACGGCATTGGTGAGAGCAGAAGTCAGTGAAGCAGTGTACATGGAAAACAATACATTTGAAAGAGACTCTAAGGGACATGGGAACCAACCTTCTTTTGGTAAAGGGCCACTTCATGTAAAGCCATGACAGCATTAGTGAGAGCAGAAGTCAATGAAGCAGTGTACATGAGAACAATGCATTTTAAAGAGACCTGGGAACTAACCTTCTTTTGATAAAGGACCACTTCATGTGAGGCCACAATATTTTTATATACTTTTTCAGCTTAATCTACTTCTTTTAGCGGGAGATATCGACCCGATATCGAATCCAACCCGGGGCCGAGCTGGGCCGAGAGAGAAAGATAACACCTTATCAATTTCTCATTGGAATCTAAACAGCGTTTGGGTTGATAAATTTTCAAAGATTGCTCAAATTACTGCCTTTCTGAGTGCTCATAAGTTTGACATCTTCTGTGTTGGTGAGTCGTTTCTTGATTCCTCTATCGAGAGCGATGATTCGAGGTTGAAGATAGAAAATTATGAGTTGCTCAGATGTGATCACCCATCTAACTCAAAAATGGGTGGTGTTTGTCTTTATTATAGAAGGGATCTTTCTGTTGAGAGAAGGCCTGAGTTGTCTTCTCTTGACGAGTGCCTTGTTTGTGAGGTTAATTCTGGTTCGAAAAAACTTCTTCTTTGTCTTCTCTACCGAACTCCTAGTCAAAATGCAGAAGAATTTTCTGCATTTAAACAAAAATCGGAGGAAACTATCAGAAACATTTATGATGTTTCTCCTACTTTAGCTATTTTCCTCGGTGACTTTAACTTAACGCAAGAAACTCAGTTTGGTGGATGGTGACATTACAAATTCTCAAGGAGAGGACATTAGCGAGTTAGCTTCACAATATGGGTTACATCAACTAATTGATGAGCCGACTCATCTTCGTCCTGGGTGTTCTCCTTCTTGCATTGATCTTATTTTTTCATCTTCGCGGACTCCTATTTTAGATTCCGGGGTTTTACCTTCACTCAATCCACGTTGCCACCACCAGATACCCTTCGTAAAACTAAACTTTCGAACTATATTCCCTCCAGCTTATAAACGCAAGATTTGGGACTTATCTCGTGCTGATGAGAGGGGAATCGTGCTTGCCCTGAATGCCATTGATTGGGAAACCTCCTTTCTGGGACTCAACGTAGAAGATCGTGTTGCCCTACTCTCTGAATATATACTTAATATTATTTCTAATTTTGTTCCAAATAAAACCATCACCATCAGAGACAAAGATGCGTTATGGATGACTCCTGAGATTAAGCAGATGCTTTTGGATAAGGCTAAGATATATCGTCGTTGGAGAAAATGGGGAAATCCTTTAGATGGTCAGACACTTGATGACATGGTTGACAGGTGCAGATTGGCCATCAAGACTGCCAAAGATAGTTATTTTTCTCGTCTTGGCAACTCTTTAAATGATCCAAACATAGGAAGTAAGAAATACTGGTCTACGCTGAAGCAGTTTCTGAACGTACGTAAAACCCCGAAAATTCCACCTATTCGAAATGAAAGAAACGTCCTTGTAAGTGATGTTTCTGAGAAGGCCGATATTTTAACTCTTTTTTCTCAAACCAATGCTCACTTATCGATACTGGTAGTGTTTTGCCACCTGAACAATTTCTTACTAACTCTAGACTGGGATAATCTTGTATTTGAAGAAGAAAAAAATCGAGTCTATTATTAATTCTTTGAATGTTAACAAGGCCATGGGTGGGATAATATTTCTACTCGTATGGTCAGAATCTGTGGTAAGTCTCTAGTAAAACCTTTGCTTAGCATATTCAATCTTTCTATCAACTCTGGCATCTTCCCATCACAGTGGAAGAAAGGTAACGTGGTTCCTGTCTATAAAAAGGGAGACAGGAGCATAGCCAAAAACTACAGACCAGTGTCTCTTCTTCCTGTGTTTGGAAAAATATATGAAAAGTGTATTTACGATACACTTTACAGGTATTTTGAAAACAATAACTTATTTTCTCCTTGTCAGTCTGGTTTTCGGGAGGGGGATTCCTGCATTTCTCAGTTGTTATCCATAACGCATGATATTTATACAGGGTTTGACAAAGATCCTTCTCTAGATACCAGGGGGGTGTTTTTAGATATTTCAAAGGCATTCGATCGGGGTGTGGCACGATGGCTTACTCTTTAAACTCAAATCTTATGGGGTGACTGGACCGTTGTTTTCCTTAATTCGCAGCTTTCTTAACGATAGGCATCAGAGAGTTGTGTTAAATGGAAAAACATCTGAGTGGAAGCGAATCAATGCTGGGGTACCTCAAGGCTCGATTCTTGGTCCATTGTTCTTCTTAATTTATATTAATGATCTTCCAAAAAACCTTGAGTCAAAACCGAAGATCTTTGCTGACGATACCTCTTTATTCTCTCTTGTGATTGATCAACTCTTGAGCCTTGAAGTACTTAACAGAGATCTCTCCAGGATAACTGACTGGGCTCATCAATGGAAGATGTCTTTTAACCCTGACCCATCTAAGCAAGCCATTGAAGTCTATTTTACCTGTAGACTCACTCCTCCTAATGCTCCAGTAATCTCCTTTAATAATTCTAATATCGCGACCAGTGAGTACCAGAAAACATCTTGGTCTAATCTTAGATTCAAAACTTTCTTTTGATCGCCATCTAGACGAGAAGATAAAAAAGGCCAATAAAGGAATTGGTCTTATTAACCGACTTCGCAAGGATGTGCCTAGGAGATCTCTACTAACCATTTATAAATCTTTCATTAGGCCTCATCTTGATTATGGTGATATCGTATATGACCGCCCGGGAAATGCTACCTTTGTGCAGAAGCTTGAATCTATTCAATATAATGCCTGTTTAGCTATAACAGGCTGTTTTCGTGGAACGTCTCAAGAAAAACTATATTCAGAACTTGGTGTTGAAAGTCTTGCTGACAGGCGCTTTGCTAGAAGAATGACATTCTTCTATGGAATTATTAACAATTTAGCCCCTTCGTATTTACGTAACTACCTGCCAGTAAGACTTACAGCACCAGGTGGCCTTAGAACAAGAAATCCTATTTATCTTCTTAATATACGAACTGAGCGTTTCCGTAACACTTTTTTTCCGTACTGCATATCTCAGTGGAATGTTCTGGGAGGTAATATACGAGATCTACCTTCAATTAAAACTTTCAAAAAAGCAATCTATAAATTTTTGAGACCCAAGCAATCTCATGTTTTTGATGTTCCTGACATTCAAGGAGTGATCTTTCTTAATCGACTTCGGGTCGGTTTCAGCCATCTCAACGAGCATAAATTTAGACATGGCTTCCGCGACACTTTAGACCCTTTCTGTGGTTGCCGAACTAACTCTGTTGAAAACACTCAGCACTTTCTTCTGCACTGCTCTATATATTCCCATGCAAGACAATCTTGGTTCGACAAACTTCAGACCCTAGGCATTATTTTTCATCCGCCGCTTAACCCTCCTTTTTTCTGTCGGCTTTTATTATATGGGGATGAAAGTTTGACTTCAAATCTAAATAAATCTATTGTTTGTTCTGTTGTTGAATTTCTTAACGAAACTGGAAGGTTTAGCGGTGCTTTATTTTAGGCTTTTACCTAACAATTGTAGCTTCCTTCTCCAAGATTTCTTCTTTATTTTACTTCTTTATTTATTTTGTACATGGTCTAGTACCTCTGGCGATATAACGTTAGTTCCTAGCGGGGGGAGGGACTATATTTTATGTTTAAGTAATGTTGTGTAATATGTTCGTAGTGTACACGTGTTTTTGTTTCAATAAAGAAAAAAAAAAAAAAAACAAAAAAAAAAAAGAAAAAAAGGTGAAAGAAGTCAAAACATGCATTTTAACAGAACTAACCTTCTTTTGATAACCATTCATGTGAGGCCATGACAGCATTAGTGAGAGCAGAAGTCAATGAAGCAGTGTACATGGAAAACAATGCATTTTAAAGAGACCTGGGAACTAACCTTCTTTTGATAAAAGACCACTTCATGTGAGGCCATGACAGCATTAGTGAGAGCAGAAGTCAATGAAGCAGTGTACATTGAGAACAATGCATTTGAAGAGACCTGGGAATTAACATTCTTTTGATAAAAGACCACTTCATGTGAGGCCATGACAGCATTAGTGAGAGCAGAAGTCAGTGAAGCAGTGTACATTGAGAACAATGCATTTTAAAGAGACCTGGGAACTAACCTTCTTTTGGTAAAGGACCACTTCATGTGAGGCCATGACAGCATTAGTGAGAGCAGAAGTCAATGAAGCAGTGTACATTGAGAACAATGCATTTTAAAGAGACCTGGGAATTAACCTTCTTTTGATAAAGGACCACTTCATGTGAGGCCATGACAGCATTAGTGAGAGCAGAAGTCAGTGAAGCAGTGTACATTGAGAACAATGCATTTTAAAGAGACCTGGGAACTAACATTCTTTTGATAAAAGACCACTTCATGTGAGGCCATGACAGCATTAGTGAGAGCAGAAGTCAGTGAAGCAGTGTACATTGAGAACAATGCATTTTAAAGAGACCTGGGAACTAACCTTCTTTTGGTAAAGGACCACTTCATGTGAGGCCATGACAGCATTAGTGAGAGCAGAAGTCAATGAAGCAGTGTACATTGAGAACAATGCATTTTAAAGAGACCTGGGAATTAACCTTCTTTTGATAAAGGACCACTTCATGTGAGGCCATGACAGCATTAGTGAGATAGAGCAGAAGTCAGTGAAGCAGTGTACATTGAGAACAATGCATTTTAAAGAGACCTGGGAACTAACATTCTTTTGAAAAAAGACCACTTCATGTGAGGCCATGACAGTATTAGTGAGAGCAGAAGTCAGTGAAGCAGTGTACATTGAGAAAAATGCATTTTAAAGAGACCTGGGAACTAACCTTCTTTTGGTAAAGGACCACTTCATGTGAGGCCATGACAGCATTAGTGAGAGCAGAAGTCAATGAAGCAGTGTACATGGAAAACATTGTGATTCCAATGGCAATCCAAACGATGGCGAAAACTCTGGCTACAACGCTTCGTGGCGATTTGTCTCCGTATCTGAAAAGAAGATGGAGTGACAGTTTAGTAATACAGTAGAGTCTTTATAACTCGAACCTCTTTAACTCAAATTCCTCGTTAACTCGAACAAGTTTGCTGGTCCTTTCAGTTAGCAATGCCCTATAAACCTTACTCCATAGCTAGAAATTTCTTTTACTCGGACAATTTAGTCCACTGTATCAGTTTTGGTTTTTTAATTCTACAGCTTTCCATATATCTCCCTCTATAATTTCCTAGTCCAAAGTTTGGGAGCCTTGTTGCGTTCTATTCTACTTCCGAAACTTGAGCTGAAGTTTCAAATTGAACCTATTTTCTCCAACTCAAATAATTATACACAAAGGGGTGCAGTTTCAAACTTACCCAACTGTAGTCATGGAAACAAAAGCCCACCAAAATCCTTCAAACGGTCCTCGAGGGAAAGTGTTTGGAAATTCACTTTCATTCCATTTTGTATCCTATGCAAAAAATAATTATAAGAGTTTTCGTGATATGAAGAAGAGAGTACACCGATTATCCCAATCGACAAAATTCCTTTTGATAGGATTAAGAAAATGTTAAAAAATCTATGTTGGTAAAATTCAGGATAGAGCTTAGTATTTTAAAGAAGAAGTTCATTCAGAATTTTACTTTGACAAATCAAGAATGTCAATGCATTAATCATTCATTCAAAAAAAGTTATATGTACATTATTCAGCAAAACTGAGGAAGAAAATTTGTCTTACCAGCAGCCAGATGGCGACACCAGCAGTCAAAGCCATAACAAGAGCAATGATAAACAGTGGATAGGTGTTTAATACGGAACGGGAGATAGTTCGGACCATTTTATCCGGATCGTGTTTGATAGGTTCCCCAAAGAAGCTAACAGCTTGGATTTCCAACATGTGGATAAAATAATGGCCGAAGAATTCAGTGTTGCTGATCGAGGTTTGTACTGGAATTACTAGGTCTGTGTTTTGATAAAACTTATCGAAATGATCGTATGGGCCTTCGTATTTGACGGAGTTACATCCGAAACAGCAAGACTCCAAAGCATATTGAATCATTGCTGAAAAATAACATTGGAAAGATATTTCATGAATGAAAATTAGGGGAAGATAGAGAAAGAAGACCTCCCAAATTCATGATGTTCATTAATTTTAGGCAATTTTTCACTAGCTTAAATTTCAAAAAATAGATGTCTGCAAACGTCATTTTTCCTATATACAATGTGAAAGAAATAATGAAGCCTTTAGGAAACCATATGTACGACAAAGCGGTGGTTAGCTAAAAAATAGGTAGAGCTCGGCGAAGTTTTTGCATCGCGTTCAAAAAAGAAATATTTTTGTAGAGGGTAGAAAGAAACAACTTACTTGGTAGAATTCCGGAAACTTTCCCATCTTCCAACATGACATACGGTGGGTGCAGACTGTAGGCTACAGTGTAGTTCTTGCCACAGATCGGATTCGATCGGATAATATCTTTACAAGTGCCGACTAATTTTGAGATTTGATGTCGATATTCAAATCGATTGGTGCACTTAATCCTTCCCATGTTATGGTCATCATCATCACCAAAGCAATGTGACGGATTGAATTGAGTGAAAACCAAAAGAACACAAATATACGACCAGTGCATTTTGTTAACAAGTGAATCTACATAAAAATCTGAGAGACAAAAAAATACATAATATAATCGAATGAAATTATAAGCGGATACTAAGTAGAGTGTAGTCCCTTTAACTCGAACCTTTATAACTCTAACATTTCCTTAACTCGAACAAGTTTTCTAGTCCTTTCAATTAACAATGCCATATGAACCTGACTCCATATCTCGAAATTTCCATAATTCGAACTGATTTGCACTCCCCGTGTTTATTCGAGTTATGGAGACTGCAATCGTATGAAATAAAAAAGAAATTATAAAAGGACTGGAGAGAGTTTCGAGTTCACTACTGAAGCCCATTCGCTTTAAGTATGTAGAATCTTTTTTGCTACGATGTGGGAACCATATCAGCGTAATTAGAGTAACTCCTTGAAACTGATTTTCACATGGTTGCATAGAGAGGTGCACACTTAAAAGCGTATGGGTTTTAAGTAGAAGTAATATTTCAGTATTTCCTAATAACTAGGACTAGAACCCCGGGGGGGAGGGGTACTTAGGCAAATGAAGGGTACGGTATGTGCCACCCTTAAGGGTACCTTTTTTGGATTTCCAAAGCCCCGCTAAGGGTCGCAAAAATCAGAAAATCAAATTTCAGTCCCACTAAGGGTAGGAAAAATAGGAAAATTTCAACTTTTTACCCCCGAAGAGACCGAAATTTGGTCAAATTTGTCCCGCTAAGGGTCGTAAAATTCACAACATTCTCCTTTGGTTTCTCCTTTTTAGGCCCGGTAAGGGTCCGAGGGTCGAAAGTCGGGCGGCACCCCCCCCCCCCGTCAACTCGCAACCCTATTTCCCCCTCCCCCCGGTAATAGAATTAACTAGTAAAATCTTTGTCAAAGTTCCCCGTTCGTAAAACTAGTCTGCACGTTAAAAACTTTTTAACATCTTTCTCGGAAAAAAGTCTACCATTTTCACAAAGAGAGATTCCTCATTGTTTTTCACAAAATGTGAGTGTGTGCAAATCTGTGTGTGAAATTGTTGACTGTGCATCGCAACTACCCAACTCAAAACTGATAGCAGACAGATAATCAATTACCATTATTTAAATGCGACCCTAATAATTACCGCGTCCCTACTAGCAACACTTAATTTGCTTCATATGAAATTAGGGAGTATCCCTCTTGTAATATATATGATGAAGAGTGAGTTGTAATTTGTGGTTCTTCTCAACTTTTGGTGGCGCCAGGGAGGGGGTTTAACATATTAAGACCACGATTTGCGTGACACGATCA
This sequence comes from Clytia hemisphaerica, assembly GCF_902728285.1. Lineage (NCBI taxonomy): Eukaryota > Metazoa > Cnidaria > Hydrozoa > Leptothecata > Clytiidae > Clytia > Clytia hemisphaerica. The sequence goes on from NW_027104057.1 coordinate 1,257,049, forward strand.
CTACAAGGAAGTGCAAAGATAGTTTCTTTGCGGAGATGGAACGCTTCGAATGATCTCCACCATGGGGGATAATTATAAAGAGAGTTTTAAAACTTGGACTTTTAAATATTCTTAATTCGTCGGTTAAGAATGGAGGGATTAAACGACAAGGCGGTCGCTTTTAAGTATCTTATTTATTTCATAAAGACAGTCAGGGTAAAAGAAATGACATAAAAATGTTCACAAACAAAAAGAAATCATAAATCATGTTTGTTTATCCCTCGAAAGCGAAAAAAAAAACAAAAAAAAAAATGAGCATGGCTTAAGCGAAAACAGATAAATAAAGGCAGCATCTCTCAAATGTTGCCCAAAAAAAAGACAAACAGCTGACGCTTAAAGGAACTTTACAATAAATTCCGATCAAAGACGGCGGGTATAGGTTAGTCCCTGAGCGACCGTAGTGCAGTGGTAGAGCATCAAGCTAAGGTGCGCAAATTGTGGGTTCGACCCCAGCCGGGTCATCCGAAAGATTCCCAAACTGGTACTTGATGCCTCTCTGCTTGATGCTCAGCAATTAAGAGAAGGAACACCGGTGGAGTGTGGAGAAAGTCCAGGAGAAAGAGTGGCGCCCTCCCCTACCTTCTGGTAGATAGCTATCAAAAGAGGAGCCTTCGGGTCGCCTCCGTCTGCGGTCGAAGACTTACTACTTAAAGCTTGGTCCAGGGTTAATCAGGATCAGTGAATATGACCTGTTTCTTGATCAGAGAGTTTTCGGTTCTCGAGAACTGGTTAAGCCGACCCTCAAGAGTACTTCTTGTGCTGCAAAGTTGATATTTTCTGTCACCTCATACTGCTACATAACATCAGATACAAATTTCATCTTTGCTAGTACACTGAAACTAGAACTACTTCACAGACAACAGGGTCATTAGATGAACCATTCATGATGTTTACGACGTTTAGCGTTTTATACGGAAGTACTCAAATAAGTCGGTCTTTTTTCTCTAGTTTTATTGTTTAAATAAAAATTTAGCGGTATTTTTTGGGTACTTTCGTATAAAAATATACGTCATGAATTTTATGAATCACATACTCAAGTTTCCTCAAATACTAGTCTAGGTTGACTTGAATGAACTTGTGTACAACATTGAGGATTGAAAACGACTCAAACAACGGAAAAGGACTCAAAAACAACTAAATTATAAAACCACATACATCTGTACTACAGCCAAAGCCATCCTGCGTGGTACAGATTTGTTTAACTGTACTTCAGTAGAATCTCTGTAACTCGAACCTCTATAATTCGAATGTCTCCTTAACTCGAACAAGTTTTATTGTCTCTTTAGTTAACAATGCCTTATGAACCTAATTCAATATCTCGAAATTTCCATAATACGAACTGATTGAGTGTTCGAGTTATGGAGATTCCACTATATTTAATCTCTACCTTTCCAACGATAAATGCAATTTCCGATTTCGTCTGAACAAACTAAACAAATTTCTTAGCAATTCGTGAGACACATCATACCACAGTGATAGTTTACTCACTAATGACATCCGTTTCATTAGCCTCACTCAAATAAAACCATTTTATGTTTGTCCGATGACCATTTAAAAAGGATCGAAATATAAAATGCTAATATGATGAAGTTTATAAGAACATCAAAGAGGATATACATCCAGTCTAATGTATGAAGTGTGTAGATATGAGGCTGAAACTTAAGTTACCGAGAGTGCTAGAACTTGCGAAAATAGACTTGCAAAGACAAAGATGAGGGCAATAATGTCTTCTTCTTAAAAATATTTTGTGTTTTTTAGATAACCTGCTCTTATAAAGCTTCCACCCACTTGATTGACCTTTTTAAATTGGAATTATACACGCGATAAGACCATAGGGATAGATATTGCTGACTTATTGTAAACCAAACTAAAAGCTAAACACCTTAAACAGCCCTGCTGGGTACGAAGCTCCCGACTGTTTACTGAAAACGACCTCTTCAAAAGGTGTATAGGTTTGTTATAGTTTTTCGCTCAGCAAGACTTTGTTTTTTTAACAAGATACCTCCGTTTTGCTCATTGATGCTGGTTTGAATACTTGTACAGTTCGATATTTTTTTTCTGAGGGGTTTTATGTATGGTAATGCAAAGATATAATGGACCGTCTCCAGAATAAGAGCTTCCTACAACCTATATTAGTGGAGTCTCCATAGCTCGAGCACGCACAGGGAGTGCAAAGCAGTTCGAATTATGGAAATTTCGAGATATGGAGTAAGGTTCATAAGGGATTGTTAACTAAAGGAGTAGAAAACTTGTTCGTTTTTAGAAGTCATTCGAGTTGTAGAGAGTGGGACCTTCTTTCTATCCAATATTATACGACTCATTCTATCATTATTTTTATCCATAAAACTTTGGCAGTATCCCACTTAAGATATCTATCATACACTACTACTGCTGCAACATTATTGGCTACCCATGGGAAAGTGAAATTAAGAAGTGGGCGCTTTCACCGTTGGTAATTGACTTGCTGTGAAAACTGCTGTTCTATGATATCAGATGCTGAGATATTGCTGTCTCAGTGTCTTAATTTTCTGGAATCAATATACTTCACTGTGATACCAAATAAAAGATGGACAGATTCAGATTACCCTTAACAACATCCAGTTGTAAACCAAACGAGGGTCCGTAACTTCACAATCTCTTTTATATATTTGTAGACTCCTCTCGTACGTTAAAAAACCCTTTAACAACTTCAGTAGCGGCCGTAGCATGAAGGTAGAACATCCAACTACGGTGCGCAATGTTGTGGGTACAATCCCTGGTCGGGCCATACCAAAGATTCCCAAAATGGTACTTGATGCCTCTCTGCTTGATGCTCAGTAATTAAAGAGACAGTCTAAGGGTAAGTGGAGAAATCCAGGAAAAGGAGTTGCGCTCTCAACTACCTTCGGGTAGACAGCTAGAGAAAATTGAGCCTTCGGGTCGCCCTCGACTGCGGTTGCAAACTTACTTACTAATAACTTCTCAACGAGAAATCAGAGATTCAGACGTTCTCATTACTGACATCTATTTACCTTATACCTAATCATTGCTGTATTGAAATAAAAACACTTGTGATATACATATACGTTATCGATAAAGATAACTCTCTTCTTGAAAAAGCACATTTTTATGTTAAATTTCTATTTCTAAACCTTTCTATCAATCTTAAAGTTTTCACCAAGATGGTCACGTAACCTCTCATATCATTGAAGTTTCAGAAGTTTTGAAAGAAATCTGGGTTGATATAATAATATGATTTGGATAATAAATAAAGATAAAGATAAACTCATAGACTTTTTAAAATATCATGTTTTGAGATAAAATTTTTAGGGTTAAGGCTAAAATCAAACTGGAGGATTTATTTTCTAAAGGAAATGTAAAGGAGGAAAAATTGAATTTAGTATGTTTTCATTTGGAGCTAGTGATATAAACTTCGTGTCCTCTTGACTGTTCAGAAAGGACACACAAGAGACAAGTCTAACTAACTTTAAAAAATGATTCTCTTAAGGACTTGAAATCTCTATACAAAGTCTTTTCAATTTTTTTTGACAGGCTGTTGATATCGATTTAGCCCATCGAGTACTACATGTTTCAAGCTCCCCTCTCCGTGGATCTATTTTAAATCGAAGATTTTGATACATTCCTGAATCCAGCTTGAAGATTAATATTCGGAGGTGGGCAAAATTCTGTTTAAAACTAGTGGCGGGCTACATCTCAATATATTTCTCCCGATTCAATGGTTTTTAAAACCATACGAGATTAAGACTAAGCATTGACTTAGAGAGCTTCATTATACTCATCCAGATTAAGAGAGGATTATACATCTAATTTAATCTGAAATTGATCAGATTTTGTTTTTCTCATCCTCTCATCATATCTCTAACACAAACAAGATTAGGAGAACATTCCATACCATTCATAATATCATGTGTCGGGTACTCGTTCGATCAGAATCGATTTTTGACGGGGTAGCCCCTCCCCCAAAAAAAAAACACTTCTAAGTCATGGCAAGACACGAAAAAGAAATACATCTCACCTTCGTAATAGACCCTAGCCTATTTTAGATTTAACTGCACAAAGACAAAAGAGAGAAATATCAATATTAAGGGAATTCATTTTTGCGAGAACTAATTTTGGCAAACATAGCAAAAATCTTGAAAATTTTAGATATTGGCGAGAACTTACTTTTGCGAATGACAGGCTATATATGTCCTGTTTTGCCTTATTTTGAGCAATTTTGATGAATTTTAGGGGTTATTTTGGCAAAATAAGTTCTCTTAATGTATTTACTGCAGTGTTTTTTGAGCTCATACAATAATTCTTGGCAAACTCAGGCCCTTGATTCACTTTTTTGATAGTACTTACGAAAGGTATCACATCCATCAAGAAAATCAAAAGTGTTGCAAGTGGCTCTGGGTAGGAGACTAAATTCTTGGACTAAAATTAAATTCTTACCAGTCGAAATTGTAAAGATTTAACAAAGTCTTTCAACCCACACTCACATCTCCGATTGCAAGCAACTTATTGAAAGAAAGTATCAAGCTTAAATATAAAGCTCTTTAGCAACTGTCAGAGGATTTCCAAACAGGGATAAGGGATAATGGGACTCCAGCTATCTGATTGCTTGTAATTAATCATACGTCATCAAAAATATGACGTCAAAATGTAGACATCACTGAACTCTCAATAATATAGGAAGGTCATCGTTAAACAGACTTCCTATTATCAATCATGATACTTTGAACTTGAAAAATCGATAAAATGATTAAAAGTTACATTTTCAACACAGAACGAAAGGAGAATTGCCAAATCAAATCTACCATACCGAGATTCAGGAGATGAGAAAACCGGAACTCAATCGAAGATCTCAGCTGGTGGGAAATGAACTTAAAAACGAGTGGCTCAGTTTTCAATTTCCTGTCTTAAACTGTTATATATTTTAGCTGAATTAAAATTGTCCTTCAGACATTCACTATTGGGTTAGGGGAGGATAAAACGAGACTTCATAATATTTTACACACTGACTACAAAGAGCTAGATTTAAATCCCTTGGCATAAAAATCTAGAGCAGCGGTGGTATATTGACATGGTGAAGAAAAAAGGTAGAAAAATTCTCAAGGAGATTTCTGCATTGTTTGTGTTTTCTATCAGGCTTAAGATATCACGATAGCAAGTCTTAATCCTTTGACCGCCTTTATGTTTTTCTCATATTGCCAAAGATTAAGCCCTCCTTAAGAGAGCTTAAGGTGATTAGTCTAAAACTTCCTATTCAGACGCTTGGTATAGACTTAGCTAACCTATATGAAAAACTCTAATACAATAATGTACGGTTAGTGAGGGCTGTACTGAGAAATTTTACCCGAGGTCAAGTAACGACCGAGCTTGCGAAGTGCGTTGATCGAGGTTGCAAAGATGTCAACGCAGTGTTCATTTTCCTTTGAACTGACGTCACAATGAATTTTCCTAACGACGGACAACTCTGTGCAGTGTAGGCCCGTCGTCATGCAAAATGAACTTGCATTGTGCCAAAAGCCGTGTAGCCCGCTTCAAAAAAGTAACCGGTTAGCAATAATAAAATAATGACCGGTTAGTGAGGGCTGTACTGAGAATTGTTTCAAAGCGGGCTACACGGCTTTTTGCGCAATACATTTGGTTCTTTTTGCATGACGACGGGCCTACACTGTCCAGAGTTGCCCGTCGTTAGGAAAATTCATTGTGACGTCACTTTTTCAAAGGAAAATGAACAATGCGTTGACATCATTTCTCTCAATTTTATTTCTGACTTCAGAAATTATAATAATTTTTGATCTCTATTCGCTTGTTTTTTTCGCTTTATTTCACTATTTTTCCTGGATAAAGCGCTAAAAATCAATCGAAGCTGACGGAAACGGTTAACAAATACAATAATGACTGGTTTTTTCGGGCTGTACTGAAAATATTGCCCTCGGTCAATGCAACAACTTCGCAAGCTCGGTCGTTACTTGACCTCGGGCAATATTTCTCAGTACAGCCCTCACTAACCGGTCATTATTGTATTAATATTGCCCGAGGTCAAGAAACGACCGAGCTTGTAAAATAATGAATACCCTTTCTGGTGACCTTCTAGCTAATGAGATGCGAACTCTTGCTAACTACTTCATCGACTATGATTGACGATAACAGGACCAAAGTTTTTATAGTGTAGTACAGTAATCAAAAAAATAAAATAAAGTATTTTTATTTTGCAAAATTGGCGTCGAATGGTTCACAAGAGACCTACTGAGTTTTTAATGGTTGGCTTTTAATTAAGAGACATATGGTATGTAAAACATAAACTTATCTACCCAAAAGATCAGCCATTTCACAATCGTCCAAAATCAATCTTTCATCAAGGTGTTGTGAATTATTGTCAAAAATCAACTTTTGAATAAAAAACTAAATATGTCATTAAACTTTTGTAGGTTAAAAATAAAAAATAAATAAATATAACTAAATAAAAAAGTTATATCTAACTTTACTAAAATCAATTATAAGTTAAAAGAAACAATTTACATATGGCTAATGTCTTCAAGCTAAGTCGCTGCTTGAATATAAAGGCTCTTCGTGGCCGAACTGTGGCCCAACAGCGTCTAATCTATGGCCCACCCATTGGAATAGGAGTGTTAATTTGATATTCAAATTTTTACTTACTATAAGGATATCGTCTGTATATCTTATGATTTGGTTTATAATTATAACTTCAATAATCGTGCGAGCTCTTCGTCATGTGATATTGCCAGACAAAACCATCTTCTCCCATGTGAGTTCTGTTTTGATAGACTAGAATGGTCCATTTTTCACAAATTTCCAAGAATCTAAATTTACTAATGTAGACCCACTTTGATCCATACCAACCGAACCCAATCAATAAATATCCCTAAAGAACCATTTTTTATTCAATTTAATCATCATTCAAACTTCAATCAATTCACCAAACAGTTTCTTTTTTTAACAACTCAACGACGGAGTGCACTCCAATTACAAATAAGGTCATACTATCTATTGGGTAAGCTTGGTGGTCTCTCCACCGTCGCTTTCAATATCTTCTTTACACAAATTGTTGTTTCGTTGATGTAAGGAATTGATGAGACTCCTCAAAGCGTTGAAGTCCTCTTTGCTGAAATCACCAAGATTCAAACCTATGGCAAATCGAAGTTGTAGTTACTTAATCCCATTAAGAAAAAATTAAAATTCATTTTTTTATTTTTCATTTTGAAAAGTGAGTGTAAAATATAAGCGTATTTGAATATCTTTCCAATGATACCAAACTTTTTACAAACTTTTTACAAACGACAACTGGCTGGAAAGTTATGGTCAAAAATAAAAATATTGTACGCCTTTTTGACACAGGATTTGGTCATTTAATCGACAAATTCAACGATACAGGCATTTGATTTCATTCAGCCATGGTAAAATCTATTTCATTATCGTAGGTTTTTTTACAGGGTTTTTCAGTTTCACATCTTCATGGTCTTTTCAGGTGTTTGCAGGTCTATCGCTCGGTCTATACATTTTTTGAGTTTTTTCATTGATTGTCTATTTGCTCATTATTACCACTTATTCAACCAGTATTTATTTCCGAATTAATAATTAAAAAAGAAATCATTATCGTGAAACTCTCAGTGATAGATGTATTTAGTTACCCGAACGGTAATTGCAATCGGATCAATCGAACATAATCGAACGCAGAAGCAAACGAATGGTCGATTGCGACGTCCAAATACGTTCGATTGGTTCTCTATCGTAGAAAAAGCAGGATTGCAAGGGTTGAAAAAGCTTAGTATAAGTAATAGTAGCAATCAACCTATTGAGATCGGACAATCGCATCACAATCATTTGATTACGTTTGATTTCGTCCAATTGATTCGTGATACTCGTGACGTTTACGGAAGCGTCTAAAAGAGACCGGGTGCTTGCCACTAATTTTGAATTTAAACAATGACACTAGTCTCGAACGCCTGGGCTCTTTTGGGGTGCTCCCGTATATCATAAATCATATCAATATTCGATTTGTTCGATTAACACCTTCTGGGGGTAAAGAATATTTTCTTACCATCTTCAACTCGATGTCCTTCATAATGTTTCTTCAGACAAACTCTCTTGATGCCGACCCCAATTAACGTGATGACAATGCAAATGGCCACCAATGAAATAACTGTCAGAATGTACAATGGTGATGAGATAGTGAAAAAAGGCTCCGCTTCGATCGATGGGTCCATATCTACGATGTGCTGTGGAAAGAAATTAAGACTCAGATTTCACGTTGTAAAAACTGACCTTCATATCCCCTGGACTGAGCCATATCCGCCGTCTTTGATCGGAGTTTTTAGAAAAGTGGTACCCTAAATGGTACCACTACTCGATGTGGGTCAATTTATAAACCAATGAAAGTTTTTGTTTTGATTTTTTTTCACCTACATTGAGTAGTACTACCATAAGGGTATCAATTTCAAAGAAAATGATCAAATATTTTGCTTGATCGCCGGGATCGAGAAACGGTGTCCATAGTTTATAAAAGTCAATGGTTGTGAACTGTAAGAATCATCAATGGACTCATTGCTCGAATTCAAGTCATCACTGATTGCTGTAAAGGTCAAAACGTTAAAACATATGAAAAAGGAACACCTGAATAGGACTGAAAATTCCAAAACCATCAGGACTACCTATTCTCCCCATATTTTTGTACTTTACAATCATGCCTGAGATTCGATGGAAAACGGTAATCTAACCAGTGGAATATCCCCGAAGGCAATACCTCTTTTACCATGTTACCCTGAGTTCTCTCTTAGCTGGCCTAGGGTCCCTTTTAGCTAAACGCCAGAATTAGCTTATTGCGTTTTAAAACATAACATATTACTTATTGAGTCTTTTGTAATCCGTGGAATACAATAATATTTGTGTTATTTATTAAATACCAGTTTGTACAAACTTCTAGGTCAAAGTGTGTATGTAAACCACAATGAAACGACCGCCTTCCATCACGCATCATGCACGCGAAAGAGCGCGCGCACATTATTAACGCCTACATGTCATTTCCAGTACATTTTAGATTATTCATTGAAAACAGATTACAATATAGTCATTTTTCATGTCTCGATTATTCGATTCCGAATAAAAGACATTCAGCGAAAAAAAGAGAAACACCTGGGTAATCTAGTTAAAAAAACCGAAAGTAAATGGTAGACAAAGTAATGAGCCAAGGCAAAACGAGATTAGCGTACCACTATGAAAGAAACCGCCTCCGGCGGTCGATAATTTGTCCCTTCTATAATTTTTTGCTTATTTTCTACTATGTCTGGTTGCAAAAAGAACACTATATTAACCTGGTGTTCAGACATGGCCATGTACGCCATCAGATTCCTGTTGTCATCATTGGCTCGAAAGAAAGAACGAAACATCAAGGCATCTGATTGGTTGAAAGTGACCATACCAAATGAGATGCCATCGATGCTGATCCTCTCCAGTAAGCGATAATCACCGAGACCGACTTCACTGAGTTGCTCTTGAAAGAAGTTTGTCATGTAGTCGTCCAATGCAAATCCTAAAACGAAAAGATTTTTACTGTAGTTAGTGAAAGGACAACATTTAATGTATCTCCTCTACTATTATGCTTACACCAGCTCACACAGCATTTTTAAACAAAAGAATGAACAACTTTCTCCCTTTCACCTCCGCGCGAGCACAAATTTTGAATAATTCTTTTGTTTATTTTGCTTTGTCACCATAATAGGTATCCCTTCTCTCTATATCATAAAAGAAACATCGCTAGCTTATTTTCTAACGGTAGTAAAGATTAGACCTAATTTCGACTTGATAATAATACGTCAACAGAAGAAAGTGACCTACCTTCAGCTTCACCGTTTAAAACACCTTTCACAAGCTCGTCTAAATCTTCGTACACTGAAAAGAAACAAGTACAAAAATCTCAGTGGCGCAATCGGGTTATTCATAAAAACTATGTAAAGTGGATGATTCTTGATGGGTCAAAAGGATCCCTTTAGAATTAGCTATAATATCCGGTCAAACTATGACTGTCACCCAATGGGAATTCTGCGATACACATACCTTACAGAGGTTTTTCCAACTTTAGGGTTTTAGCGTGTCGAATAAGAATTTCTACATCAAATGCCACATAAGACATCATTCTTTTTTGTTTGCCAAAAGTTCCATCAAAGATATCAAGCATATTGTAAAATATTTTAAAAGGATTGTAAGTCTTACCAACAGGGATGGCATTGATTTTTGCCACACCCACCATGCCAATCGAAGTTTGGTCCAAAATCGCAATCTTTTGAAAAAAAGAGACATTAAAGAAAGAAGTAAGAAAATAGTGGTTAACTGTTAGTTGAAAAGAACGAGGGAGCATGGGTCATGGGGTCTAGGGCGTCAGCGCCACAAACAAGGGATTTTTATCAGGGAAAGCAGGGTCCCTAAGAAAGCTGTCGTCAATATTCATGACATAGGCATAACCGAAGTTGCTGGTTATGTTTGGAACTCAAGTGAATACTTTTTTCCTTTTTTCTAAAATGCTTTGAGACTTGTTAGTTTGTTGTATTTCTTGTTTTTACCATAGGAAATTTTGTCACTTATGGTGACAATTTCCTAATCAGAAAATATATTTCTCTAGAAAAGAAGAAAAGGAGTTACGTTCAGCTCATGAAGAGCCGAGGAAGTTGGCCGTGGGCCCAGTAAAAATAATCGAAAGACTGTCTAAAAGTCATAGGTCACTGGGTATAATATCAACTCTCTATCTATCTACCCAAAGAATTATGAGCCGGATTACAGTGTTCAAGATAAAATTTGGCAAGATGTATAGAAGATAGTCGAACGTGCGCACCGCACTGGGCTCAACTTCAGATTTTCCCGTTATTAGAAGGCCCAATTGTAACATTTCAAATATTTAGTATTAGGTAGCAAATATACTTTGTCCGTTTTGGCTGAAATTTGGTACACTTGTTCCTTGGGTGAATACCTGGGGGTGTTTTTATCTTAATTTTTTCATTTTTTATGTGCGTTAGAATAGTGTCCTCGTCCTAAGAGCCTTTCAAAATAAATAACTTAGGAGAAAGTTCCTCAAACCTTTTGTGGCTTTTGTTCACACGTTGCTCTGAAAAATTAATTTCCCACAATTTATCATATACGAAAATTGATTTTAAAATTTATCAAGATATTAAAGTTTTCTTGGGTTCACAAATGTTTACATATATCCCTATTCTTAAAGTCTACCATCATAGCTTTACAGTCACTATCCACAGACAAGTTTAAAATATCCCGATCAAAGGGTCTGACAATTGTGAGATCAGCCAATCTCCGAACTCTGCTCAATGGCACATAAACAAAACTCAAATTGTTTCTTTTCATTCCTTTTGGAGGGATTAAATCAATTATTATTTTGTTTAATGTTTGTCCTTGACTCTTATGGGCAGTGCAGGAAAAAGCAGGAACAAGCGGAAAGTGGTTTCGTTTAACAGCAATGCTCTTTTTTCCAGATTTGATGGAAAACGAACCATGCACAGGAAAAACAGGAACATGACTTTGTTTTAATCCATTCAATGGATTCAACGATATGTCGTTAAATTCAAGTTCAACGACAACATATGGTAGAGATTCTTTCAAAGAAATAATGCCAGATGTTTTTGGCGATATATTTGTTGGTAACGGGATAGATCTTACAACCCCGGTAGCGCCATTGGTCAAGCCTAGTTCTGTTGAAATTTTTAAAGATTGTTGCTATTTTCATAGCGTGCTATCAGTGGTCACCAGATTTTTGCTGTAATTTTTTTAGAAAAAGGGGTTTAGTTTTAAATATGTAAATGATTCGATTTATATTCGATAAAAATTTTTTCGCATAAATAAATTTGAATATGATAGTTTTAGTGATTTTTCTTTGATTGTAATTTGGTTATAATTTGGTTAGCACTGACAGCTAGAGTACATACCCTTTGAATAACTGTTTTAAAACAGTCTTTTATCGAATTTGATCTAGATTAATTTTGTCTTTGTTGAAGATGTCATATATAAAAAAGATTAAATAATTGGTTGATTAGTTGGAGCTTTGATTTTTTCTTTTTTTATATATATAGAAGTATGGTAAATTTTTTCAGTAAAGGGTGTTAAGTTTTCTTGGTATATCATGTTTATGTTTTCTGGTATAAACTTATTTAAATTTTTTCTAATTTCTAACCAAATTATAACCAAATTACAATCAAAGAAAAATCACTAAAACTATCATATTCAAATTTATTTATGCGAAAAAATTTGTTATCGAATATAAATCGAATCATTTACATATTTAAAACTAAACCCCTTTTTCTAAACAAATTACAGCAAAAATTTGGTGACCACTGATAGCACGCTATGAAAATAGCAACAATCTTTAAAAATTGCTGCTTGCTGGTGTATCCAAAAAGAGTGTATTTTATATCTGAAAAAGATGAAACATAATTATTAAAAAATTTGCATACAACAATATAAACTTACTGTTTACTGCCAAATTTCAGCCAAATTTGACCATTTTTGCAGTCTCCAGGCTGCCCCAAAGTCTTAGCCTCGTTTTGGCGAAAAACTCGTCCCCAGGCCCCAAAAATCAAAATTTTCAAAAAATGAAAAAAACACCCCCAGATATTCACCCAAGGAACAAGTGTGCCAAATTTCAGCCAAATCCGACCTTTTTTGAAGTGTCCAGGCTGCCAGCCTCGTTTTGGTGAAAAACTCGTCCCCAGGCCCCAAAAATCAAAATTTTCAAAAAATGAAAAAAAAAACCCAGATATTCACCCAAGGAACAAGTCTGCCAAATTTCAGCCAAATCCGACCTTTTTTGAAGTGTCCAGGCTGCCCCAAAGTTTTAGCCTCGTTTTGGAGAAAAACTCGTCCCCAGGCCCCAAAAATCAAAATTTTCAACAAATGAAAAAAACACCCCCAGATATTCACCCAAGGAACAAGTGTGCCAAATTTCAGTCAAATCCGACCTTTTTTGAAGTGTCCAGGCTGCCCCAAAGTTTTAGCCTCGTTTTGGCGAAAAACTCGTCCCCAGGCCCCAAAAATCAAAATTTTCAAAAAATGAAAAAATCACCCCCAGATATTCACCCAAGGAACAAGTGTGCTAAATTTCAGCCAAATCCGACCTTTTTTGAAGTGTCCAGGCTGCCCCAAAGTTTTAGCCTCGTTTTGGCGAAAAACTCGTCCCCAGGCCCCAAAAATCAAAATTTTCAAAAAATGAAAAAAAAACCCCAGATATTCACCCAAGGAACAAGTGTGCCAAATTTCAGCCAAATCCGACCTTTTTTGAAGTGTCCAGCCTGCCCTAAAGTTTTCGGACGGACATACATACATACATACATACATACAGACATTCTCAGATTATAGCTCAACTGAAGTTGAGAATTATGAACTTCATTGTTCTTGTAGAAGTGGAAATGTTCCTTTCAAACGAAACATACTTTTTTCTGATAAAAGGAGACTTCATTTTCAGCCGACACTACCGACATGAGAGCGCCAGTCAACGTAGCTGTGTAAATGGAACAGATTGTTATGCCGATCAACATCCAAAACGCAGCGAAAGTACGAGCGATCGGACCCTTCGGCGTCTTATCGCCGTATCTAAAATGAAAGTTAAAATGTTGTAAATCGAAACAAATACTATAAATCATTTTGCACCTAGTTAATAAAGAAATTACAGAAAAAATCCCCTTATAGTCATTGCAATTACAAATGAATTAAACCCAGCAAGTCACCCAGCAAAATTTAAAGACAAATTAATGGGAGAACCTCTTTCTTCCAATCAAAGGAGATAAAAAGCACAACAGACTTACCCCACAGTTGTCATGGAAACAAAAGCCCACCATGTTCCTTCCAAAATTCCCTTGGGGAAAGTATCGGGAAAATCGCCTGCATTCCACTTGGTGTCCTAAGAGAAAATAGAGAGATTTTTGCGGGTTAATACGTGTAACTACGGCCGTGGAAATGAAAATATAGGATATTAATAAAGATGATACTTAGATACCTCAGGGGAGGCACGTCCATGTGTTTGAGATTTTGAGGGTGTTTAGCAGTTATATCAATAGATAAATTGATACCTAACATTGTGTTGCTAGCCGATACCACCCCCACCGACCAGATTTGCAAAGAAATTAGGGGGCCACGCCCCTATACCCCATGTTGACGGGGCCCATGTGATTGATAACAAAAATCCCCGAGCACTTACAAGGACCCACACACATACACCGGCAGTCACCGACATTAAAACCACCAACAACAAGAGGGGATATGTATTTCCAATAGAAGCCAATAGCAATGTTCCTCGTTTGATGACATCAGCTTTAGGTGGGATAGCGAATACACCTAGACAAAACAATGCATTGATACTTTATACACTTTTTTATATAAGAACAAACTGTATAAGAACACCAAGCTTCGATAGCCAACTTTTTAAAGCTTTGCAGAGTCTTAAACACCCAATTTCTTGGAAATGTACAAAAATACTCAAAATATGAACATTGAACATTTTAAAGAACTCAAAAAGTTCAAGACCACCTGAAAGCTTCAAAATTTTTGGACGTTTTTATAAAAAAAACGTGTATGATCTTTCAACGTGAGATCTAGTCGATATGTTTATGGATAGCCCAGTAAAACTTTTGATTGTTTTCACAGAGTCTATTATCAGCTTAAATGAACAGAACATTTGAAGGAACGGCAAACCCCTAATTTGTTGCGCTGACACATTAATCCTCTCGCTTTACCTAAATGCATGACAGGTAACATATGGATATATTCTTGTCCGAGATATTGTATGTTCTGAACAGACGCTTGCGTAGGTATTACGTAAGAGGCGTTGTCCAAGAAGAAGGGAACCATGTGATGGTAAGGGCCATCGTATTTGACAGAGCTACAGTCGAAACAACAAGATTCCAAAGCTAATTCCAGCATCGCTGTGGAAGAAATGGAAAAGTCACTCTTTTAAGAAAGAAGTCATATTTAACATGATTTGCACTGCGAGGAGTTGAAATTATTTAAATAGGAGAGGGAGAATTTATCCAGCTGCCACGCAACGTTGCTTCAACGTTCATCAAATGTTTATAACGTATAAATAGCGTTAGATGAACGTTGAAACAACGTTGTGTACCAACTGTGTAGACTCACGCACTCTTAGATAAAGCTAAAGTATTGGTTTGTCCCATATCTGAGGAATAAAATTTAGGACACCCCTTCTCACAGACCCGGTGGGATTTTATCAGCCAGTGGGGGGTAAAAAAACGGACCAAAACTCGATGGGGTTGATATTCCACTGTTTTTTATTGCTGGAGATTTGAATTACATTGTTTTCTAGCCAGAAAATTCAGTGAGGAGAGAAGAAATAGCACATTATTTTGCAGTGAGGATTTGCTCATCTGATTATTTTCAACGGGGACAAAAATCAGAGCAGAGTATAATTTACCACTGGGGACGATATTCTGCTCAATTTTTCCAATGAAAAGGGTTCCCAGTGGGTCTGTGAGAAAGGGATGTTTTAGGGGACTTTGAGAACAACAACAAAAAAGGATCAACGCAGAACATTTAAAAATAACACCAGAAAGATAATCATACTTACTTGGTAGAATGCCTGACACATTTCCCGTGTGGTGGTTATAAAAAACATACGGTGGAAAGCTAGTCCAAGCCACATGGTGCGTTTTTCCACAGTAAGGATTGTCTTTAATAACTTCTTCACAAGTTGTGAAACGACGCTCTCGGATCTCATGGCGGAATTCCAAACGATTGGTACATTTCACTTCGCTGATGTGGATGCTGGAAACAGGTTTGATGGCAAAGCCGATAGACGCTACTACGGCTAGCAAGTTGTGTAAAGACGTCATGATGCAGACTATGTTGTCAAGATGAAAATTTCTAGACCTGTTTTTTTTAATCTTAAAAATTTCTGAAGCTAAATAATGTAGGTCAGAGGTCAAGAAACACAGCTTGTGTTATGTTTAAAGACCTTTCAATAAAATAAACTCTCAAAGAACCACTAAAGATGGCTTGGTGTCACCAAGAGAAAGAAAAATGGACTTCTGCAGAGAAGCACAAAAATTAAAGTGAGTGAAAAATTACTTGGAGAGTAAAACCAGACATAATGAGAGGTCTGACTGGATAAAGAGGTAACGTCAGAAAGTCTTGTTCAATTCTTTTTCATTTTCCAAAGTTTTGGTTTCGATTGATCTTTTTGTGGGAAAATTGGAAAAAGGGTCATACGATTTTTAGGGGAAGTTGCTCTAGATAGATCTTAAATAGCTTTTTAATACCACATACAGCGATATTTCAACTATTGGAGTCATAGTACTTCATAGTTCTTCTATGGTTGATTTTCTTCCCTTTTGTCAATGAAAATTTCATTCAAAAATTCGATCAAAAATATTTTCTTGGAGATTAATAACTTTTATTTATTTTTATTTTCGTTCGAACTTTTAGTATATTAGCTTTTAAATAATGATTAGCTTGTGCTTTTTATGTACATTTTATATATAGTTTTTAATAACTTACATATCAAATGATTATTTTGGAAATATTTTTCCTTTCTCATTTTTATATAATATATAAATAAAAAATAAAAAATGAAAGTCCTTAAAAATGTTATCGAAGAATTTCTTTTCACCTCTGAGCTCGCACAACTTTAAAACCCCCCAAAACAAGTTTTAGATTTAACGAGGGGTCACAAAATCCAGGGCCAGTCGAAAGTCATAAAATTTGCAAAATCTTCTACTGACTGTTTCACAAATAAATATTTAGAAAACATGGAAAACATTTTGACACACCTCCATCTATATACAAAGCTTTTATGAAAATGTGCAAGGGTGTAAAATAATATGTGTGTGAAAAAAAATTTTAATATTGAAAACTATATAAATAGTCAGGCTAAGACCAAAATTTTCAAAATATTGTAGTATTTCACTGGCCCCAAGTAAGATTTGAAGTGCAAATTGAAAATAAGTATTCTGAAAGTACAGAATCAGATCTACGGCTTTTCAAGGTCAAACTGTGCCAGCTCTCATTTGCTTTCTTCTTGGCATGCTGGGAGGATTCAGTTTTTTTATATAAAAAGGTCATTTTTAATTTTCTCCCTAAGATTTTCATTGATGAAGACTTTTGAGTGAGGAGAAAAACGACTTCTGAGAAAAATCTGATCAGTCTGAGGTTTAATTTTACTTCCCCAGCTTTATGCAAGTGGTTTAGTGTCTAAGGTTTTCTTGTTAAGAATTCAAAAAAAGCAACTTCTTCTTTAGAACTTTACAACTCCAAAACGACTTCATTAATAAATTTCTGGTAGAATACTATCTACTTGTTCAGAGGTTTGATTATCTTGACAACAACTTAGAAGATGATTCAATTTATAGTGACTTCAAAAAATAATACTAATTTTTATAAACTTTGACAGCCAGTGGACCTTTTTGTGAAAGTGTTATTGAAAAATTGGTGCATTTTCAGAAAAATTAAAAAATTAAAAAAACGAAAGATACCTCTTGCAACATCACTGTATACTACAAGCTGTACTTGACTGGATCTTCCCCTTGTTAGCCACTGCATCTTTATTCAGCTTTTCGCCTTGCAGTACAACGCCAGCAGCTGCATGAAATCTTTGCATATCTTTCTTGTCAGGGCCTTGTAACAAGGATTCCAAGTCATTCACCTAATGAAAAAAAAAATGATGTGGTAAACTTTGCCCATATTTTTACAAATTTATATACCTTATGATTTCTAGTGTTATATTTCTGATTTCTAGCTAGATTTTCGCACTGCAAGTAAGCATTCGCAGAAAAGTTCAACGACTCCAAACTTATACTGAAGTTCTGAGTAGAATGATCAAATTTCGATCATCCGGCTCACAGCAACGTTATTTCAACGTTCATCTAACGTTATATGGACGTTGTAAACGATAGATAAACATTGAAATAACGTTATGTATCAGCTGGGCACCACCTAAACTTTTGTTTCCGGTACTCGTCTGGTTATGAATAGCTAACCAAACTGAGGAAAAAGACGATTCCTTATTTTTCCTTACCGATAAACTGGGTTTGTTTTCTTTCTTCAGTTGGTCTACCAAGTCGTTAATTCGTTGCTGAAAAGATAAAATCGATTTTTCACAAGAAAAAAATCAAAGAAGGAATGGTCGACATAGCTCCTATGCCGGGATAGTTTGCCTAATCTAAGATAGGAAGAAGTGCTTACTAGACAACGTTAACTGTGTGCGCACGACACAACAGAGCCATGACGTATCGACTACACTACTCAAACAAACGTGTGAGAGCTATTGCATACTGGCGAATGCTTATTCTTGTGAGAAGCGCAACCATGCCAGATACAATGTAAGGCATACTTTTATGGCAAACCACATTTTTATATAGATTATGGTACCCATTTCACTTCACATGGCATGGGTTGACTTAGACGAAAGTATATTCACTTGCCAAGTGAATCGTAAAACCGAGAGGGAGTCGAACCTTGTCGCCTTCCGTGAAGGAGTCGAGAACGATAACCACTACACTGAAGGGAAAAAACTTTTTTTTTTTGAAAAACTTTCGAAAAATTCAGTCCATTCTTCAATCATTTACTGAAGCAATCAATTGTGGATTCCGATCAACGGAATAAAAGACTCACCAGTTTTTTTGCATTTCGTTCAGCTCTTCTTTTCTGTGTGTTTATTTCACACAACATTTTATATCGTTCATCTTCATCTCCTATGGAAAATTGGTAAAAACGCTCATAGTAGGGGAGGGGCATTCTTGGAATTTTTTTGGCTCATTCGAACGAGGCATGCATTTCAAATCTTTTTTGGGTTGATCAACAAGTAAAAAGTCAGTTTTAGACAGGCAAAAGTTTGCCTTTTTTTCCCTTTCTGATACGAGTCTAGTTTTGTTAAATTTGGCAGGGAAATTGCAAAATCTAATCCCTGCCAAAATAAACCCATATAAGCTAAATAAATTATTCAAAATTTGATCCCGGGGAAGTTAAATTTTCACAAGAATTGAATTAAACAGAGACAATGGGAAGGAAATTAAGGATTTACCTTTGACCATAGTTTGCGTGCGTCCACGGTTCAATTGTTCTACATTCATGAGTTGTTTGGTGCTCACACTGGCCTTCTTACCGGCGTCGTCTGATTGTTTCCCCCGAACATCGATCACCAGGGATGATTTCATCAGGTAGTCTACAAACTATGAAAAAAGAAAGTAAGTACAATATGGAGTCTCCGTAACTCGAACGCGCATGGTGAAAACGAGTTAGGAGACATTCGAGTTAGAGAGGATCGGGTTATTACTCCAATGTATATTAATTTAGAGGCTGTCGGCGAAATTAGGAATCAGTGATCCCCTTTTTCCATTTTAAGCAAGACCTGAGAGATTTAATGCTTAAGTGGAGTGCCACACCTAAGCTAGTCGTTCGGTGAGTTGACGATGACAGAGGATCGAATGAACAACCCTTGGATTACAAGGCGAATACTATGCCCGACTTGGCTACCCGGCCTAAGAGAATAAACATAACCGCTACATAATTCTTAAGATAAATGGTAACTAGCGCCCCATTTTCAAGAAGTGAATTTATGCGCAAGGCTAGTCAAGATAAAATGAAGGAAAAATAACTGAGCACAAAAGTTTTCGTAAATCCTTAAGAAATATATTCCTAAGAAGTGCTAGGAAATGATTGTCCTCAATAATTCCCTACAAACCTACGATAACCCTATTGGGAATTATCGAAACATGGGAAATCATTGATCAAAACTTAATTTCAAATGGGTTAATACGACTGTATATAGAGCTGCCTATACTTTATCTCCAAAATAAAAAGGAGTTTTACTTTGCGAATTTAGATATTTGAGATTAGGGTGCCCCTGAGATCAATAAAAGGTCGTTTAATTTTTCTTATAAAAAGATTTTACCAATTGGGTGACAGGATTGAAGGAGAATATTTTTTCGTGGTTGAAATTGGGATTGATTGTGTTGCTGATACGCTTCGTTTCGTTCTCAGATTCGTCAATGTATACTTTGTACTTGCAGAACGATTCTCCCTGTTAGTGGAAAATTGAGTTAACAAGATATATAAGTAAATTTGCGACCGCAGTCAAGGGCAACTCTTTTCGCTAGTTGCATTCTACCCATTGGATGGATTTCTCATTTAACCTTAACCCTTTTATTTAGTTGTTGGACATCAAGCTCGGAGGCATCATACCATTTTTTTTACGGCGGTACGATATTTAGCTGGGAGCAGAACATACAACATTACCGAGTTTATGTATCGGAGGATATCGAAGGGCGACGGTAAGTTAAATCGATACAAAGCAAAGTCGATAGCTGGTGTACGGCACTACATCGCCTTTGCTCACTTAAACAGACGGCGGTATCTTGGTGTTTTTACCGTGGTCGAGCAAAGTGAACGGTGATTTTGGAGACATGTCAACTTTGCTTCATACCGTCTCCCTCGATTTATCTCGAATACATAAACTCGCTATTGCATGCCGTTTCACAAACGCAAGGCGTAATGGGGACTATTAATCAGGACCACTGCGCGCTATTAACGACTCACTATTCTGCCGCCCTTTGGCAAAAAGACGTATGTGACCAAGAATTTATTATAGGCACTGGATAAACAACGAGCTATATTTTCATTGATTTCTCATGTTCTAGCCTTGTCCGCATTAATGACATTATTGTTCACTCTCCTTCCGTCATTAAACAATTTTTCGTAACATTTTATGATTTTTTCATCTTAACACAGTCATTTCCATTCCCAAATGAAAATTAAGTTTTCCATATAGAGTCGAACGCATCAAAATAATTGCTGTGTATGTCGTTATGACGTTTCAAGTTGCAAGAAAGATACGAAAAACATGCTATGTATGAAAAATTGAATGTTGACACCAGAAATTTTCAAACTTTAACCTCAACAAAACCACCGATCCACCACGAGCCTCCAAAATATTTGCATACCACGGTGAAGACACTCAAGTCTGATATATGTCAATCTTAGCTCTTCTCAAAAAGATGTTAGAATGATATCGCCAACTTAAAATTCTGTGTCATTTTTGGCCTTTTGTTTCATTTTTCTTGCCTGGTGATGTTTTTGTCACAACAGATGTAATACATGTATCCGTTAAATATTTCAGCATTTATTTCCAAATTTTTGGCACGTAAAAGTAAAAAAAGATAAAAATAGAGGACTTTTTAGAAATAAGATTATTAATCATTTTTCAAAATCAGAGAACTTCGAGCCGCCATGAAAGTTGTTTTTTGCGGACAAAGCTAGATCCTCGATTGTTTTATACGTTGTTTATCCAGTGTCTATATTAAAATCATGATGTGACAAATTTTTCAAAAAAGATTTTATTTCATATTTTGGGGTTTTCGATGGTGCTCTTTCCAATGGTGTTGTCCGTTTTGCTTGATTCGCTTCCGGATGTCTGTTTGTGAGGCGGTGAATGGACGTAAGTAACACTTTTTCGTCTTTGTAATTTGAAAAGAGACGTACAGTATGTCAGTTTATTTGAATTAAAAAGACGTATGTTACAAACGAGAATTATAGATACCCCTTCAATGTGATGTCAAAAAGACATATGTTACATTTTTATAAGAAAATATTAAATTAAACTAAAATTTAAATTGCAAAAAAAGACGTAAGTAACAAAAATCAAGCCAAAATGTAAAGATTTCCTATTTTTAAAAACACCATCGGAAAGCCGATGAAAAATTAGACCGGAGTGTGAAAATCAACAAAAATAACCATTAACGGGCCAGCCGGGTGTCCTTCAAACACGTTCTCCTCGTTTGTCGCGTTTTTTTTAAATCAAAACTTCTATGTCACATACACCTTTTTACCAAAGGACGGCAGTATTAGTCCAAAGTTTCGAAATTTTTTGAAGATTATTGCGTCTACCCAACAGAGAGCCGTTATGGAGGCGCAATCAGTCCTGATTACCCATAATCAATTTCGACTATGAAATCACCTAAACTTAATCCTTGCACTTGGACATGATAGACCCTTATACCGTGTTGAAAAGATTTAAGGAAGAGACACCTTGATGAACAAACATATTAAGCTTTCAAATCCATTGGGCTTTTAAAGTTAGCAACGTTCCACAAGTTACTCAAACTCAACCATAGGGGTATAATTTTTTACCTTTGAGAATTTCTTTGGCAGCCCTAAAGCTCCTTTGATGCTGACTTTGAAATGTAAAGCACCACCGATCTGAAACGCAAATAAAATTATGCATACGAGTTTTAAATATTCATTAGGACTATTTGATTCTTCATTTCATGAAAACTATATTCCAGTCAAAAAATAAAAAAAAGAATAAACTTAAAATTACAGTTGACGCTCTCTAATTTTGGCGGTCTCCATTCGATAGGCTTCATTATTCGATAATATCGAAAGTCATCGTCAACAAGAAATTCTCATGAACAACGCTCTGCTATCGAAAATCGAATTCCCCTTGAAAATCGAATTAGAGAGGGTCAACTGTATGATAAAAGTAATTGAATATCACAAACCAGCTCTTTGGGCTCCTCAACAAAATCATCATCATCTAAACATTCACCGCTTGAAGTACATGGTTCCAATTTGACAGTAAGTTGGCCTTGTTCGTTCCCTTTGTAATCAGTGATGGCTATGTTCTCATCCAACTCGATCTATTGGTAATAAAGGGTAAGCAAAGGAGATTATGAGATGTCTATTTGATTGAATTTGTAAGCAATTGGCTATCGATGGAGCCTAAATGTAGTAGAATCTCTCAGCTTATTATTTTTTGTTCAAAATATCGTCCCCGGTGGAAAATTATCCTCCTATTTTTTCCCCATTGAAAGTAACCAAATAAAGAAACCTTCACTACAGAATATTATGCAATTTCTTCGATTCCCACTATATTTTCTGACTTGAGAAGGGGGTGTCTCTTTCTACACAATATCGTATACTGGGGTTTAGATAACTCGATTTAAGCTACCTATTCATTTAATTGTCGGAGGCCGGCGATCAAACCCAATGACTTTGGATTAAAAGGTGAATGCTCTACCAACTGAGCTATCCTATCAAAGAGAGCCAATGAGAAAATTTCCCTTTAAAAACATACCTTGTAAGCTAAACTTTGAAGATAGACATGCACTTTTCCAATCAAAACATCTGTATCTGTTGGCTCCCAAAATGGATCTTTCTCCTGATAAAAAGATCATAAATGACGAGTTACAAAAAATATAAGAATGTCATAAAATGATGAATTACAAAATTATTGTACGTTCGTGAGTGTAACATATCGTTAGCTTGAAAGTCACTCAGTCATTTGTGGCAGTGTCGGAATATTTATTAAAATGCAGAGAAAATGGTAAACCTATTTGTATAACTAGTAAACCTTTACGGCAAATAATAAACCATTTCATTTGAGAACAAACCACAAACCTTTTCGACGTCCCAGTCAGGATCTCCATCGACAAAATTTTGATAAATTTCTTGCATAATGAATTTCCGGTTAATGAATTTATTTTTATCCCACAACCATTCGTTATCATTTGTTAAATCCTTCATTTTGACGTTCACCTGAAAAGAAAGCAAACCGTTTAAATGAATCCTTTTAGGAATTCGTGTAAGTTACCCTTTCCCATGTGCAGTTTTTGCCTGAGTTCCAAGCTAAAATAATTTACGTCACTTTTTTTTAAATGAAATTAAAAAATGAATATAATCTGAGCCTAAAGGTTTTTAAAAATACCAATTTTCAGAACCGTTGGGTATAAGTTCAGTCTTTCATCATCGACTCCACACTGGGATTTGCTCCTCAGACGGAATAATGACGGGAAGTTATATCGATGAAGTAATAAGGGAATGGTTACGAAGATGAAATCGTTTTATATAATCCACGACAATATACCTCTGTTTTTCCTTCTTTTTCACCTCTAGCCTGAGGACTTATGAGAACAGGTTCGAAGGCTACTTTCTTGTCCAGTTCTTCACTCATAGCGTTGGCTTCGTTGATCATGGGAAGAATTTTCAACAAGTCTTCTTGTAAAATCATGTCCTCTAAATTGAAATGAACGTAAAAATTGTTGTTAAATTTTCTTTTTGTTTTAAATCGGAAGAGCAGGGTGGAGCAGGGTGGAGTGGGCTTGTAGTCTTTTCTGCTTTTTACAGTGTCTCAAAAAAAGCGGACATATTATATAGAGCTAAACCCTCATAATTTGTGTTTTTTACGCATTTTACCTAGATATTCTTTTTGGAGAGCCTAAACATAAGGCTTTTAGACAGTTTTTAGATTATTTACATCGGGTAATAGGCAGTCAGTTCGAGTTTACGTAAACTGAACGGTACATTAAAGAAGCGGAGGGTAAATTTAGTCAGATTGATTTTCGCGAGTTTTAGTTTCGCGTTTTCGCGAGTTTTCAATTCATTTTTGTGAAAATAAATCTTGCGAAATCGGGTGAGATCGCCTCGGTGACTCACCAAATCGAATCAACTTGGCGTTTTCAAGGACACTTTCAACTAATTTAGGCTGATTCACAAAATCATATCCCCGCGAAACTTAAAACACTGTTTTCGCGAAAATTAATTCGGTTAAAGTAAACAGAAAGATCACCAAATTTATATATAATGAAAAAAATATTATCCCACCTTTACTTTTCCCAGAATCCTTTTTGTCCGTGATATCCCCATAATTCAACAGTCCAGAATTCTGTGCAATTTCTTCTTGTGCTTTCTCGAAATTTTGTTCGGGATCCACAAAGGTTTTGCCTTCTTTTTTAGCAGCATCTTTTTTGGCTAGAAGATCTTTATCTTTTGGATGGTGCAGCACGAATAAATGATTATTCCCAAACATCACACTGTAGATGAATAAACGTTTGAAATACATTTTCCGAAACAGAAAACCCTGATTATTCTTAGCTCGATTTTTATGAAAATGAAAATTAACCCTTGAGCAGACTAGGTTAGCCCGAAAACCTCGTTTCAAAAAGGATCGTTATGTTATTGGAATCGACGAAGGAAATATTTGTCATATCATTTTTCCATGATAAACACTGAGAAAATCTTTTTTTTTTTTAATTTTGGCCATTAGAGCATTTAACATCAAATCTTACAAAGCAATTTTGCGTAAATTACAACAAATACATTTTCCCGAAAACAATCCCAATATGGATCACAGAGAGATTTTTTTCATTTCTTGTAAATTAGATAATTTCCGTCATAGTGGAAGTAAACGTTCGCGTATGAAGGGGCAAATAAAGGGGCAAATCTTGCGCAAATCGAAAAACCTCTATACCAATCACATTTGACATCCGATGAGGGAGGATTCAAATGCAATCCAACCTGAAATAAAATAAGTGAGACAGAACAACTTACCGATCACCATGATGTAATTCACATTCATCAACACGCGCCACACCGTTGATCAAACATTTGGCGCCCGATGAAGGAGTAATCCGAATGCAATCCGTTGAACCATCATGTATGACTTTAGCATGGTCTTTTAAGATGCTCAGTCCGTTCAAAAGGATCTCCGGTGCAGGATCAGCTTTTCGGTTCCCAATACGATATTCACCTGATGGTAAAAAGATGATTCAAATGAAAACATTTCTAAGGAATCACGGGGGTGGTCTAATAAAGTATGATAACATTGACAATGGAAGAAGTTTAATACAAAGGAAAAAACAAGACGGGTTTAATGAGGTTTTTGCATCATACAGTACCGTTACTCTCCTATCTTTCACTTAATAACCATCATTAATTCATCAGTTTTAGCTACGTCCTTGTCTAACAATTTTGGAAAAAAGTGATGTCTGATTGATGAAATGAAACTCCCCATGAGAAATACTCTACAATTGACATTATGGAACGGCATTAAATAAAGAAAGTACACTCACCAGGCTGCAAGAAATGGTTGACCATGTTGGTGAGTTGTGGATCTTCGTTCAGATTCCAAAAATGAGCCGTCATTTTTTTCATCTCATGTTCTTTTTGAAGCTCTTCTTCTTTAGCCTGATGAAAAAGGAGTAGTGAAATAATTGGTCAGCCTAAGCTGAGCATTCAAATAGGTAAAATTTTCTTCCATCATCATAAGACGACAAAAAAAAAATCCGATTTTCCGATCTCACTTTTGATTTCTAAACTTTCTTCCAATCGGGTTAACTTTTTGGGTACTTTTAGCGTGCGTTGTTTTTACAGATCGTAATGTAGTTTCAAGATGGCGGCTCAAGCGATAGTCAGATGTGATAAGTCAGTGTTGTACCAAAGTATTTCCAGTGTAAATCTGTTGCAAGCTTCAATTTCTGTAATTTATTTTTTTAACTCGGCAAATCAAACACATGATTTTCATCAAGGGGATTCTTTTTCTACATCCTTTGAAGGTTTAAAGCCGTTTGCTCAAGTTTTTGTTTATGTTGAATTTTCTGATATATACTTTTTAGCTGCTTTTTAATAGTTTTTGCAATAAAAACATATTTTTCTTGTTTGCCTCTAGGGGGATTGATGGTGTTATAATGTTATTGGGATTTGATAAAGTTTACAAAAGTACAGCTACTGTATAAATTTGATATAAAGACTGGATGCAATCGTGCTTTTTTGGACTTGGACGTGTTTGTGATAAAGGCGAATCGCAAAAAACTGTTTGGTTCCGGTCATTTCTACTTTAAAAAGTGGGAGTCGTTCGGCCGGTCAGTCGAAAATATTTTTCTGTTAAGAAGCAGCTATAATCTTGTTGAAAGGGAATTCGTGTGGACTGATCTGAATTTTAAAATTGAGAAACCGTGGATAAACTGGTGTTTTCGGTTTACTCTCCATTAGCATGCGGCTCTGTACTTCGATTTGAAAACTTTTAAACACAGAGCGTGCAGAGGTCGACAGTGGAAATCCAGCAAAGCAGCGGAAAAGCTTTCCGACTCTCCAGCTCTACCTGCTGACCGTAAATCAGATGACGGGAACCAAATGATGACATCACATCTCCTATTATTGGACTTGTAAAATTATGACAAATGGTCTTTGGAATTTGATCATTTATATTAATATTAATATATACAGTTCTTGTTGAAATTGATCAAACTATTTTTCACGCAGTTCCGGACGCAGATTGTGTTTTCTAACCTTTTCTAACCTTGGCGCACATTTTGACTGAATGATGGAATGGAATGAATGGCGATAACAGTTTATAGATATCTCTTATTAGACTTGCCGAAAGCGGGCTGCCGTCAAGTTACACAACATGCACACTCTCGTCACAACTTGGACAGCCATAACAAACAGATCAATCTGGTCTTCATTTAACATTGTTTTAAAGTTTAAAAAACACTGCCAGTGCTTGGCACAGAAGAAAAGATTCCTAGTTGAAATTAATTGCTAAACCGCTGCCCTGTTGAATTTATTTATTATGGTTGTGTGTTTATTCTGCCAAGGCGGTAAATCAATCGCCCAAATTCATAGACCAATCAAAAACGAGTTTAAAGCAAAACGGGGGAAAATGAGCTTCCCCGCATAGTTATGAATTTTAAGTTTTGCTTTTGATTACCGTGAAAAAGCGTAACTTGCATCAGTGGAGGCTAACATGCATAGCCCTCAAATGAATGACCTGGCTGGTCATTAAAATACAACTACGCTGCTCCGCTCGCAGCTCTACTCTACCATTTTTGTTTTGATTTATTTTTGTATTTTAATGACCAGCTGGGTCTTTCATTTGAGGGCTATGCATGTTAGCCTCCAATGATGCAAGTTACCCTTTTTCACGGTATCATTTGCGACCAGCAAAGTCTTCAAGATGGTTGTGTGCATGTTGTGTAACTTGACGGTTACTAAACTACAAAATTTATTTACCCAGACTGGAGGGGCCATCCATTAGTACGTACACAGTGAAGGGGGGAGAGGGGGTTCAGCAAAAGCGTACATCTATTGTTTAAACAAAGTCATTTCTATTGTTCTCTGCGTACAAGGGGGGAGGGGGTGTCAAATATTTGGAAAATCTTTGCGTACGTACTATATGGACAATGCTAAAGAGAAGTATACTTTGAGCTTCTCGTGGGGGGGGGTTTGGAGGAGCTCTCAGGCTTGTTTTACTTAATTTTAAATCAAGTTATCAAATGTTTCACATTTTGTACATTATTCAACATATTTATTAGGCTACGTCATATCTTCCTTCGTTTCCTACTCTTCGGGCTATGAGCACTGTTCTTGTTTTGAATATTGAAATTCTCCAGATAAATCGCATGCGCACTGAAGTTTTAATGAACTAATAGAGAATTTCGAAACCTAAGCCAATCAGCTGTGTTTTAAACATTCTTTTATTTAAAATCTCTATTGATAAACATCTTTTGTGAATGTTGTCTATTATGTTTAAACCTATTAATAAGCAATTCCCGGTGGGGGTCACTAGTGGCCGCCTATAGCAGTGCCTATAGACCAAGAGTAAGGCCTAAATGCCTGGATCTGTCTATTGTGTAGACTACATATTTATTTAGTCTACTCTGTTTCAGTGCATCTCTTACATCTGTTAACCCACTTATTAAGTAAGTAAGTAAGTAAGTCTGCGACCGCAGTCGGAGGCGACCCGAAGGCTCCTCTTTCGATAGCTATCTACCCGAAGGTAGGGGAGGGCGCCACTCTTTCTCCCTGGATTTCTCCACTTACCCTTGATCCTTCTCTTAGTTGCTGAGCATCAAGCAGAGAGGCATCAAGTACCATTTTGGGAATCTTTGGTATGACCCGGCTGGGGGTTGAACCCACAACCTTGCGAACCGTAGCCGGATGCTCTACCACTGTACTACGGTCGAAGAAAATTATTAAAGCTATCTAGCTAAGCTCTATTGGCTGACCTTCCAGCCTCGGCTGGTTTATTAAGTTTTAGATTCATTCACTTAATACTTCGAAGAAATTGTAACCACGCTAAAGTGGATCCTAGCTGAAAATTGAAAGCATTTTGTCAACCAAGAAAATTTTTCAAAATAACCAAGTGCAAAAACAGTCAAATTAATTCACCATACTCCATTGACAAGTAATATTAACCCAATCAAAACTCATTTTCCCTGCGTAAGTCCATGCATGATAAAATCAAATAAATAACATATAGTCATCACCTTTGAGGCGTTATGTTCCTCTTTGAGTCGATCTTCCCAAGATTTTTTCATTTGTTCCATTTCTTCTTGGTTTCGCTTCAACTGGAATGTAAAGTGATATATTTACTGGTCAGTTTTTAATAAGATTTTAAGAGATAAAAAGAAATAATTACTGGTCATTTTTTGATCAAGTTTCAAGGGTTCAGGTGATTTTAAGAACCGGACCATCGTTACATTTTCAACTAATTTATTCAGTCACATTTTATGATCAATAAAATATGATCTTGATACACGGAGAGGGATCAGTTAATACTCAAAAGTGTGCAAATCAAGTAAAGTAGAGAACTTCTTAAAAATGAATAAAGACCTTACCCTATCCTCCATTTCTTGCTTCATCCTTTCAACCTCTGAAATAAAACAATGTGTTACAGAATTCAGATACATGAAGATCACATCATTATGTGTAGTTTAGCATACTAAACAACTAAATGCAGACATAGTAGAAAATGAGCAATAAAAATACAAGGGACAAATTGTAGTCAAACTGATATGTAATAGTTATCGCATGGCTTCGAGTGCAATACGACAAATACTTAACGAGTCCCGAGATTTTTCTGTAATATTTTCTCGAGCCTTCAGGCGAAGAAAAATATCGGATGAGGGACCACAATATATGCAAGAACAATATAAACCAAAGTTTCATATTACCTGCTTCATCAATCTTATTGCTCGTGTCTTCCGCCTCGGACGGTTTATCATCAACCGGCTCACCATTTTGTTCGGCTGCGATAGCGGCAAGCTTAGCTGGATCTCCTTGAGCTTGTTTGAGACGCTCTAACAGTTTAGCGTTCTCTTCTCGCAATTCACGAATAAGTTTGTCGGTTGGACTCTCGTTAACGACAGCTTTCGTTTTGATAGCTTTGGCACGGTCGGCTAAATACGTTCAATTTACATAGCTCAAAAGAAGGTTTCATTAGCTATAAGCTTTTACATGAAAATTAGAGAAAAAAGCTGAATAATTCATAAGTTTAAAGAAAGTATCATCAACATCGACTAACATTTATTCTTGAAAGACGTCCCTAGCGCCCGATTCTAAGAAGTATTGAATTAGAGTATATTTCTTACCGAATCTCAAAGTCGATAAAGTTTCATCGTAGTTAATGTCTGCTGGACTCAACGCTGCTATCTGTGAAGAAAATAATTTGAAAGCAAGATGAAAAGTTTAATTGAGAAATAGTTATTTTTTATGTACTGTGGACTTTCGCTAAGTAGAACTTCTATTATCCGAATTTTTCCATAGTTTGAGCTAATTATAATAATCGGGACTACGAAAAAAAGTCAAATCTTACCATGATAGTTTTACTGTTTCCGCCCAAAGCGTTTTTTAACAATTTCGTCAAAACGGAATCACGAAATGGAACTAAAAGCAAACGAAAACTTGAAACAAGATGGGAGAAGATACCCTTGTTTCTTTAAGGTTCTTCAGTTTGACTAAACGTCAAGTTACATAACTTCCACAATTAAAGGGACATTAAAGTAGTAAAATGTAAACATTGCACGAGTAGTTTCAGACGAGTCGGGTGTATATAACACCGTATAATTCCTTTAAGCAAACATTCGATTTGCGTAAACAACCTCCTCTTCGATTTCGTATATTTGATTCCATAATATAGCTTGATTTTGGCAAAACCAGAAAAACCTATATATATTTTAAAGCATAATGACACACTCACAAACAATTAGCTCTTACCTAAAGTCTTTTTGCCTGAACTGGCATCAGCAAGCGCTAAAAATGAATGAAAGACGTTAGTATTTAAGGTATATTATGTGACTAAGAAATAATTCAACATAAACAACACTGTAGTTAGTTACAACAAGAAGGCTTATAAGTTGATCTAAGTGCTGGTGGGAGTGGATAAATTCAAAAACATCCTTCAAAATCATATAAAATAATTAACATGGAAGACAAAGCGAATAATAAGGTGAATTATTTAAAAAAATTATTTCAAAACATTTCAAAAAATATTTACAGAGATATATAAATAGCTTTAATAAATCTTGTGTATCATATACATATTCAAGAAGAAAAGTGATTATGATTGCAAAAATTACTGAACTCTTCAACGAGAAACTAAACGTTGCTTGGGAGAAACACCCAAAAAGATATGATTCAAGACTATGAGTAAAATATAAACAAAAATTAGCAGTTCTCGGAGGCCTTCGTGTGCCTAGAACTTTGTATACATTACAGTCAAAATAATAATGATTTACCTTTGATCACATTTCCAAGTGTGGATAAGGACTTATTGATAGCAGATCCTTCCTTCAACCGATCACCAGTCGCTCCAGTGGAATCAGCACGTTCACTACCAGCCAAATCCACCAAATTTACAATGGAGGTTTTTGTTGTGTTTTGTCCTGTATTCTCGTTCTTACCTTTCTGTGTAAATGTCAGAGCAACTATAGTGTGTGCACGGCTGATGAGGAAGATAGAAAAGAAATTAAAAGTAATGTTGAAAACCACAAGTATAAGTATCTTCACAGGAAAAAGTAAGAAAATTAACAGGGTGTGAAAGTACAATCTCCAATCTCAACATCTGGTGCTGCTAATCAAAAATTAACCCCTGTTCTGTGACATTTTTGATGTCATCCACTATTTTGCTCAGAGAATGAGGCCATCATGTGGCTTACATGACAAAATACATCCATGGTTAAGCTGAATAATTTATCTACCTGTTGCAAAAAGAACGAAATTTTGTGGCTTACTCAACTTAAATATATTAAAGCATGAAGTGTGAATAAATTATGTGGCTGACAAAAAAGCCACAAAAAAGTACATTTAACAACGCAAAAGTATGTACATTTAACACTTTTTGGAAAATTCAGCCTTTCTTCTTTCAAGTCTAGAAGGTCCCATTCAGAGATCACTTTTCAATATCGTGTGGCTTACACTTAAAAAAAAAACTAGAATTTTTGAATTGCAGCCACAATTTTGACTCAAATAACAATTTTTTTTTTTAATCATATCTCCACGTTGAGGTAGGTCTATTACCCTGTGAAATCTCTATGGCTGACTCAAAAAATATGAAGAGTTATTCCAAAAAGTTGATTTTGAGCATTTTATACAATGTCACACTATTTTTGATTAGCATCTGGTGATCTTCAAGTGTTTTTTTTAAAACTCATTGCCGAGATTAAAAATCAAATCGTTGACACTGTCTTTAAAATTTGATCTCAATTTAAAATTTCATTCATTCTAAGCCCAAT
Organism: Clytia hemisphaerica; assembly: GCF_902728285.1. Taxonomy (NCBI): domain Eukaryota; kingdom Metazoa; phylum Cnidaria; class Hydrozoa; order Leptothecata; family Clytiidae; genus Clytia; species Clytia hemisphaerica. The sequence continues at coordinate 1,289,385 of NW_027104057.1, forward strand.
CCATACTTTCTGATATCAAAAGTAGAAGGGACCCCTATCAAAAGCCAGAAAATAAAACCGTAAAACATTTTCATAATCAACCGTTTCAATTCCAATTCACATTCTAAAAAAAATCCTATTGGAAGAATCAATATCCTAGCAATAAAGTACAATACTGCACAAATACGAGAAAATAACATATAAACAACTCGAACCTGCTCGTCGCGTTCATGTTTGTAGAAGCCACAGTTCGATTTTTGGTTCCCTGCTCAATTTTGGCATTAATATCTTTGTAACTTCCAACCGGTAGCAATAACAAACCATCAACTGCAAAGAGAGAAGAGAATAGTCAATATTGTGAATGCTTCTCAAGAGCTATTGTCAAAGTATACAGTAAAAGTATTTTTTTCAATAAAGAAAGGAGCCTCTCTACTTATGCCAGGACTTTGGTGATAAAACAGTTACCAGAACATTTTCCCTATGAAATTCTATAATTATCATCCGTAGTCGTTACCCTAGAGATTCATCAAAACTTTTCAAAAAATCATCAATTCGATTGGAAGGTTATCTTTAATGCCCCTGAGAAAAACTGGTTTACGAAAGAATTTAGAGGCATCTATCGTAGCCCTCAAGAGACAGTCTTTAAATGACCAACTAGATTCAAATCGATTAATTCTTTTTCGAAATGGAGTAACTTAGTCAATTATTTTAATTACCTTTTTACATATTCTCTTAACATGCATCTTGCCTTTTGTATATTTTTATGATGTTTCTTTTATCCAGTTTTTTATTACATTTAATTGCTTTTATTAAACACACAAACTTTTTTGATTTCCAACTTTTAACATCGCTTGTAGCACTGAAGATGATTTTTTAATCGAAAAGCTTTTGCTCAATTTCAAAATAAAACTTTGTTGTTGGCAAAATTGACCTTTTTTATAACCATTTTGTGAGTATTTTTGTGGAATTTCTTAAGCAATTGGGTGTTTTGCATTCTACAAAATCCTTAAAATGTTCTACCTGTTCTTAATATCTGCCATTTTTAGACTTGCTTACCTCTGCAAAAGTGTTGCGCAGCAACATCGTGAGGAGGTGAACTTTCTGTTCTTATATAGCCTTTATGTTCTTATATACTTTGTTCTTATAAAGAAAGTGCACAATATTTTTAATTTTATTAAAAGAGAGATATTTATAGTATTTGTCTTACCATAAAATCCTGTCTTTGGGTTCTGCCTAACCTTCATTCCACCTTTGATCTTCAGAGTTGATGGGTTTAATAAATCACGAACCTGAAAAAGTGAAAAAGTTAAATAATAGAGAATTAAAAAAACATTAAAAACATTTTTTTATTTAAAATGGGCCATTAGTAGCCATCTGTAGGAGTAGATATGGACAAAGTAAGACAAAAAGCCTGGAGCTGTCTATATATTGTGTAGACTAATCGTCACTCTATGAATATTTAGTTGTTTTACATATATCGAATATTAAATAAACACACGTCTTCTTTATGATTAGAGCAAAAACACTAAAAAGGAAGCTCAATGGGAAATTAAAAAAAAGAAAACTTGGAAGCTCACCTGTTCATTGTAGATCTCAAGCATACTCAAGCTGACCTAAAATTTAACCAATATAATAACATGTTTATTTTAAAGTATGGTCAAGTAAACCTAAAGATGTAAAACAAAAATTTGAGGGGGGAAATCTACAAAAACCAGCCCTCCAAAATTTTCACATATTAAACAGGAGAATGTGAGCGGAAGCCTTGTTTACTTTTTCATATTATTGTAATTGTTAACCTGGTATTCAGTTTTGGATCCTTCTTTCTTTTTAGCATCAATATCTTGAAACAGTCTGTCGCAAGTGATCGGAATGACACCTGAAATTAAATTTAAATCAAAGAATATTGTCATGCACAAGTTGTAGCAAAAAATGTTAGTAACCAGATCAAATATAGATTTTTTTAATAAGCACAAAGGCGGAGAATGGATTTCAAAGGTGTGTAATTTCATCTAAAGAACTAAGGATGACTCTCACCAAAATGATGAATATAGTGTTAGCTCCATTAAGAGAAATATTACCTTTATTGACACCATATCCAACCATTGAATATGATTTACCACTCCCTGTTTGCCCGTATGCAAATAATGAACAATTATAGCCTTTCCATGCGTTTGCTAGCACACCCTCACCCAAATCTTGGAAGACTACTTTCTAAAAAATGAAATCCAAAGGTTCAATAACAGGTGCAGACAGGTATGTTTGTAAAAGAATATTCAATATTGGCAAAAACATTTCCAATTTCTGCAATACCTCGAGAAAAATAAAAAATTAGTAAGCAGAATCAAAGATTTAAGATTTCTTCAGATAATTGTTATTTCCTGTCAGAATAAAATCACCTGATCTGCATAAGAGGGATTTGTTGGTGACAGATAGCCATCTTCTTCCTCTTTGTAGCCATCGTGAGACCAGTAACTGTAATCGAAAGCAAACTTGCGTGGTTCAGCACCCATGTTTGCTGGATCTGTAATATAGGTGGAGTCACCCTGCATTTTGATGATGAGCTTTGCATTGCGCTCTTTCTCTCTGGAATTGTGTTGAATTGAGTCAAGGACGAATTTGAAAACAAGTATTTAAATAATGAAATCAAAAGCTAAGATCAATACTTTCCATATTGACCGACAAAACAATCTTAATATTGTATCCATTAACTGGTGACAGAAGAAAGATGTTAGTAATTTATTTATAAGTTTGTCTTCTTTTTCTTCTGTGACTTTCACTAAATTGACGTCAACCCTTTAGAAGAAGAAGTGAAACTCCTGTTCAAACTGACGAAACTATTAAATTCAATGAATTCGACCAAGGCTTGCATCACTAAATAGCAAAGCCTTTACAGGAAAAGTTAGACTGGTAGAGAACAAATCAGGGCAAGGTATTTTACCTGTATTGGAACGTTCACGTCACAACCAGTTAATGAAGTATAATAATGCTGGTATTAATAAGAGAAACACTTTTCTGCGTTGTGGAACAATCTCATTGACATCTCTATGCAAGAGTCAACGATGTCATATTTTGAAAATTTATCCAGACTCTTTAATCTTTATCCAGAAATTTTTCAAATTGATGACAATAACCAATTGATAACCAATCAATTGATTGGATATTGATTGATTCTGATAATCAATAGACAAATCGATAATCAGGATTTCAAGGAAGCTCGATTGCCTATTGATTGATGAAATTATTCATTGATTGATTGATCACAATTGATAGCCAATTGATGAAAAAAAACAATCAATGATCAATACACCTTATCAGAAAGTTCACCTCCTCGCAATGTTGCTACGCAACACTTTTGCAGAGGTAAACAAGTCTAAAAATGGCGGATTTCAAGCATAAAGCCTTACAAAACAACCATAATATCAACGCCAAGCGAGCCTTAAAAACAGCTGAAGTGCTATCAAAGTTATTGTTTTTCTTTTTCTCATAGTTTCTGCTAGCAACTTAGATTCTTGGTTTTTAGTATTTTTCTTCAGATCCAGTAAAATACATGTGTATTTTAAGCAATATCTTAACAAGGTAGATAGGGACAAATTAGCCCAGCATTGAACTAGCAATAAGCAAAAAGCTTGTCCCAGCAAGCACTATAGCTCTCATCCAACAAAATTGTCAATTTTGAAAATTAGATATATTCAGAATCTATTTAAAATTTTGCTTTCAATGATATATACTGATATATATGGTTCTAGAAAGGTCAATAAATGGCCCATTTTGGCCCAAAATATGATGAAACAGTGAAAATCACAAATATGAATAATATATTTTCTCATGTTGTCATCAAAATTGTTATTAAATCTTTCCTAAGGCATGTATCTTCCAAGATCAAAAACCATATACTGAAAAATTAGCACTGTTTTAAAAAAATGGACATTTTTGGAAAACAATTGGAATGAAACATTTTTGAAAAAAAATCTGTTAATATTTTTCCCTTGACTATTTCTAAGGTATGACTAAGTCTAAAATTAAAGTTTGATAGCTAAATATCATCAGATGACTCTTGTTTGAACATGTCATATAAATATCAAGTTGATTGATGAACAAGCTTTGGAGAAAAGATAATTTTAAAACACCGACCTGGATTTTCCAGGCGCAACACAAACTTAAAAGTGCACTAAAAGATTACCTTGGTGTTTTTAAGTGAATTCTTTTAGTGATTCTCAACAGCCCTATAGGTCTAATATTTTAAACATTTAAAAACTGAAAAAATTCTGCTTTGTTCATTTTTTTTTTAATTATGATTTTCCGTCACGGCACAACGAAATTTTAGACCCCCAAAAAACTTCATTGGACAACTGAAATGACTTAAACTCTTCAGTAACATCCAAATTATCAATATTTAAAAACATTTGGTAAGGTAAACTACTTTGTAGCCTTTGTATGCCCATTTTGTAAAAACTTGATTTTTGTTAACTTTCCAGGGATTTTAGCCCAGAAATCGGAAATTTGGTCATAACTTTTCAATGGAGCATGTTCCTGCTCTGATTTTTTCACAAATTATTCATGAAATGATATCCTTTATGTCTATATAAAATTTTTTGACTTTCTGAAAACTTCACTTTTTGCCATTTTTCAGACTTTTTGGGACGAGCTTTTTGCTTTTACACAACTCTAAAACTTACTGGTTAGGGCGTTTCCCGCCCCTTCTTCAGAGGTCAGTGTTTGTTTACCTCCACATCTTGATAAATTCATTCAGTTAAAAAATGATCCAGGAGTAATGGATGACGCAAGCAATCAACAAAAGAAACCAATAAAAGATCAAAGAGAAAAGCCGTAAGTGGAATGAGCTTTCCTATGGTATATATATATATATCTTCTACTGTCAGTCTACCTGGAGTTTGTTGTCATCTTGTACAGGCCGCTGGGGTAATGTCACCTGACTGTCTTGAATGACAGTCAGCCTGTCCCAAGCCAGGATAAAGACAGAGGGACCCAGAGAGGACTAATTACCCTTTCATTATAACATCGTCTCTCTAAGAGGAAAAAGAATTCGGCCATTCTTTGTTGTTTGTAGATCTGACAGGAGAAAACATTTTATTTTCATACTATATATATATGAAAGACTCCGGTTTGGCGACCATGAAGAAATAGAAGAAAAAATTAAAATTCAGCCCCTTGAAAATATTTAGATTGTTTTATTTTGTTTAATCGTAAAGACTTGTGAAAGCCCCAAATATTTTGTTATCCAATCACCTTGATGTCGATATCAATTGTTTTATTTTGTCCAATCAAAAAATTGTTGTGCGATTGTTTAAAAAGAAGTATGCAATCAAATGCAGATCATCCAATAAGAAAGGACTCTTTGAAAAAATAACACTCGCATCGCATCAAATTCATGCTTTGAGAACTGAAGATAAGAAAAAGTTCAACCCTTAGAATCAACAATTGAAACAAATGAAGTTATATGACTGCTTGTCATCCAGGGGCGGATACAGGTTATGTGAATTCACACACTCAATTTTCTCGAGATTCGAAAAAATAAAAACACTAAAATTGTTTTCTATAAATTTTTTCTTGTGGAAAAAATATTTTATTCTTTCAAAGAAACTTTAAATGCTTTCTGTACACAATGTTCAAAAGGTGCATCTGTCAGTCTGTTAACGGGTTAACGGACTTCCAGATTGGGAAGAAGCAAGAAATTAAGGAGAACTCGATCGGCTTGGAACTTCCCGTTTGGGAAGTTTACGCAGTTTTTTCACAATTTAACAAGATTTCTACGGTAAAGTCTACTTTTATTTTGGTGAAAAACCTTAAAATTTGATGCTTTTTCACCTCCAAAAAGTTTCAACTTTCGCCGGTCATCGTACAGCTTCGCCGAAGATTCAGTCAATTTTCAACTTCCCAAAGAGGAAGTATCTTCCCAAATGGGCAGAAAAAAATAGAGTAAGTTCTTCCCGTTCGGTAAGGTTCTTCCCATTTCGGAAGAATCTTCCCGATCGAGTTAGTGGCACAGACTGTCTGTTGATACGCTTAAACTTCTGTGTTCAAAATGACGTCAAAGAAGCTTTTGTTTGTGTGAGAAAGACTCTCCATCGTAATAAGTTCTTTCAAGGAGTCGCATGATTCATCTTGTTATCAAACCTCAACAGTGGAGATTAATTTGGCAGAATTTCGTGAGGATAATTAAATAGTTTTGCATACTTTTCACAAATTTTCGATTTTTGTGTAAACAAATCACGAAGTTTTCTCTCTTTCTGAGTCTGATCTAAAGTTTTTTACAAGAACATAAACTAACATGAGGACTTTTAGAGGCTATGATTCTGTGAAGTAGAGTGAATCAAAGATATTATATACGTGTGTGGCATGTAGCAATGGGGTAGCCGTTGGTTTGAAACGCAGGAGACAGGACGCAGGAGACAGGACACAGGACATACAAACTACAGACCGGAAAATTGTAACACTTGTAATATATAATTCATAAAATGTTTCTAAAAACATTATACGCAATGGAAAATAATATATTATACAAAATACGTCATTTAAAAGCCATCAATCCCAAATATTGACAAAATGACATTTAAATTATGTAAATGATGGCGCTATCACAAAATACAAGGTGTGTACATCAGTTTACAACAAAATGTTTTTTCAAGCTCAATAGGATGCTGACGGCGCATGCAAGTAGATATAGATTTATATATTTTGAAAACATTAAATGCTCCAAGAGAGCTGTTTTAAAGATATGAAAATAGTGACGTCATTTTCATCAAAAATAGGAGATAAGGAATAAAAATATTGATATATTAATAAAATACAAACCTTTGACGCTATTATAGTCAATTTTTGTTATCATACCCAAGGTGATGCAGGAGATATAATGAGATATGATATAGCGATTGTAAAATAGCTATTTTCCTGTCAGGGGGCTGTTGAAAGATGAGATGAATATTTTTAACACATGTATTTTGTATATATCGGGCCTAATTGTTTCACTTACTATAAATGCTGTAGATGCTATTTGCTAAAAGTGCTATGAAATTCCATGAAAACTTTGAAAATGATAGCAAATATTGCAAGTTTTGTTGTCTGCTATCTTGATGATCCCTGGTTGTGCTTTAAATTTTAACAAGCAACATGCTGAATGGACCTACCTAATGATTAACATCAGATGAAAATAAGAAAAAAGTGACAATAATTGTACAAAAATTCAGAATGGGAAAATAAAGCTTGTGTGTTGAATAATGTAAAATGGTAAAAAGGAATTTCCTCAAATACGAAAATCACTTAAACCATTCAGCCCCAAAAAACCTTTTAAGCTGTTTTTGGCCCAAATTTGCCCAAAAAAAAATTCCTTAAAAATCTGGCTTCGTCACATTTTGGGCATTGCCATTTTGCATAATTGTGCAAAAAATCAGAAAAGAATTATGAGTCAACATTGAGAAAAGCTATATTTTCTTATTTGGTTAAAGGGAATTTCCCCAAAATACGAAAATCCGTTTTTTAAGGCGAATAAGAATTTTCCGGGAAAAACCACTTCAGCCATTCTTTAGAGAATCTTGTCCTCCATCTTTGTACAAAAAATCAGAAAAAAGTAATGACAGGATTTTGCACAAAGTCCAAAATACCCTATTTTTAGGTAGTTTTTGGCCCAAATTTGCCCAAATAAATTTTTTCTCAAAAATTGGGCTCTGTCACGTTCTGGGCATTGCCATTTTGCATCATTGTGCAAAAAATCAGAAAAAACTAATGAGCCAATCCTGAGAAAAGCTGGTAACAGACGAACGGACGAACGGACATGGGTTAATTTATAGAACCTCCACCGGGGTAACCGGAGGTAGGTCCAAAAAGTATTTTTCAATCCACTGTTTATTCACGGCTGTGTGGCCACTATCCCACCATTTTGATTTCAGATGTAGACCTGTTCGTGGAGCAAGCTACAGTTTTTGCTCTTCACTTCTCTAATTTCATTGGTTTAAAATTGGCAATCAGGCTAAGAAAACATCATCCAGTCTGATTTTAGATGCAATTTTTACTGTGAAGAATTTGCAATCTTTGCTTTGCTTGGAGAAGGTTGAGGTTTTTACTATTTCTGCTGATAGGGAATTTACTAGTTTATTTACAAAAAGTGCTAAAGTTTTGGACAGAAAAAATTGAAATGAGTGTTCTTGTAGTAAATATAGCAAAAATAGCAATGAAACAAATAGGCCCAACATATGTAACATGCCAATGACATTGAAAAGATAACTGCTATTATACATGCGTGATTTATGTGTAATATATAATACAAGTATTACAGGTCCGTGTTATACACGGCACAAAATGCAAAAGCACGTGGCAAGCATGTGGATAGATTTTGACCTTTAAAAAGGTTCTAGACCAATAAAATACACTCAGAATGATATTTCTAACAATTACAAGTGTTTTTCAAACATTTTCTTTGCCTTTTACAGCAATTAAAGCTGACCTGTCAGCACTGACCTGCGTCCTGTGTCCTGCCTCCCGGGTCCTGTCTCCTGCGTTTCGAACCAACGGATGGGGTAGAGTATTCCTTCAATAATTGGATTCAAAAATTGAGATTATATTGGAAAATCGGGGTAAACCGGAATTTTCACACAGTGATAAAAATTCCTGTATCGGGCCCTGTCATCCAAGGTGCCAAAAAGCCATTAGCACCAAAAATTAGGGCTGGTCGTTTACCTTCATCATACACTGCAATCTCAATGGCTGAAATTTATCCGTATGGAACAACTCTGATGGAGCAGCTTACGAGAGCTACTGAGAAGAAGAGACCACCTTCAGAATAGGCTCGATTACCTATCGATATCTAATCAATTTTTTCAATGCCTTGCCCAACGGGCTATTGTAAAATCTCACCCTTCCTGGTACCTCTTTTATTTGTTTCAATCCGTGATCCTAAGGTGTGGACTATTTCTCATCTTCAATTCTCTGAAGGAAGCAGAAATTTGATGCGAGAGTCAGATTATCAACAAAGTGCCCTAAAAAATCATTAAATAAAAGAAGAACTTAAAATCTTATATATTTTCATTTTGAAGAATTGGTGCAAAAAAGTGAAACATAGAGGAGTTTCATTTTTTATTGCCCTAATTAAAATGGGAGATTTGGAAAATTTTCTACGGTTGGACTTTTGCACAAACCTTCATAACTATGGATGAGCACTTCGTTGCTAAGATTTTTGCTTATAAATCGATAACTTAAACAACTGAAAATAGAAGTAAAATCGACCCGCACTCGAAATCCCTATGTCTGTCTGACTGCCTGCCTGCATCATGTATTTTTAAAACCTGTGTTGCAACGTGAACAGAACAATTTTTTGATAGTCACCTTATTGATTGGTCACAGATTGGGAAGAGTTATTGATTGTATCGAGTGGGAGATTGGATTTATTGAAAGCGCGAAAATCCGACACAGGGGGGGGCTACGGTGTTTAGTACTGATCACTAAGTCCAGAGTAGCCTAGTCTGCTTGTCTTGAAATACATAACCTGATAGCAGTTGTGGAGTTTTCTTAACGTGACACGCTGAAGCTCTAAAGATCGCTAAAAACTAACATCTGAGGAAAATGGCCCTATCTCTACAGAAAATTTGAGTCAACTTTTTGTCTCATGCCGAAAACTTAAAAACTAAAATGGCGCTCCATGAAAAGTGCGTTTTATAGATAGGAATTAAAATTATGTCCCACAATGCTTTGTGAGTGGAAAGATTTCAAATTGGAGGCGGAAGGTGAAAATGGATGTTTGTTATTGTTTTAAAACTCAAGCTTTTTGGTCTTTATACTTTATAAACTTCATAAAAGTATTCAGTAATGGTTTGTATTCATTTTCTGTAGCTTCAGTTTTCTTCTACTGATAATATAAAGATGTTTGTTTATATGATTTCTCTCTTTTTAAGTGATATTTGGCAGTCAGGCACATCCTGGCAAATGAACGGGGTATTTTTCACTTGCGATTGGTGGCAAATGCAAGGGGTCGAAAACAAAAGTGATGTAATAGCACTGAATACCCCACGCAATTGAACCGGGTTGGAAATATTTTGCTTCATTTCAAAGAACTGCATATTGATGAAATTTGTTTTCCATGGGTCAATTTTGTCTTCGCAGATTGAAGAAACTTTTAACGAAAAAATAAAGTTCCCAGTTTTCTTCCTTTTTTCCCATTTTCAGTTTGAAGTTCATTTTGATTCATTTTCACGCTTTTAGCCTGAGACGTTCTACCTATCTCATTTACACAGGGTGACGAATACCCCATGCAAATGCTCACCCCGTTCATTTGCCAGGATGTGCCTGACAGTTACATCAATATGCCTTCTTACCTGTCTTTAAAAATATAAATAAAAGTAATCACGAAAAAGGACGCGAAAAAAAAAGACATAAGTGTGAGAACAGAGTAATCAAACTCGTTAGAAAAAGTACCATTAGAAGTCATAAAAAATCAACCTGAATAAATGCAATCGAAATTCCAGAGAACTTCATAATTCCCCAAACAACATTACATTACTATGTCAAACTCCCATCACATAAATTTTACAATTACGTCAGAGTAGACTACGCTCGCCACCGAAGAGGTTTATTTGGAAAGGGTAATTATATTTTATTGTTCGCTTCTTTTTCAAAGATTTGCCGGGTTGGAAAAGTATGAATATCTTTGTACATATTTTAACTACTCCAAATATTTAGGAGGCTGAGTTTTAAAAGAATCGTCAAGTTGAAACGAACGATAAATGTATCAAGGCCTGTTTTATTTACCCCCTGGTGACTTAACAAAAGAGACTTAACTCGATGTTACAATCCAATTATTGAAAGTTTGTCTCGGCCTTTTTATAATGAGCGAGACATACGTTCTCTGATTACGCAATTTTCATATTGACACATACATCATTTCGAGGCATTTTGATGTAACTGCCTGACTGTTTGTGTATATGATGTTATTATACTTTGTTTCCTCTTGTGTGATCCGTTTAAAGTTTCTTTTTTGAGCATATTCATCCATTAAAGAACCTTGTTTGTGAAATACAATAATGTTTTGCGTGCTTCTTTTCCAAAAAAGTTCTGAGTTTGCTTTGAGAGAACTTGACATATCTCCCGCCCACAAGTTATCGGCCATGACACCCTTCCCTGTCGACATTGCACTCGGACCTCAGACCTCGGACTCGTTTCTTCTTGGAATTCGATACACTCTTCACTCAAATTACAATGAACACTCAAATTACTTTAAAAAAAAGCATACCAAAAAATATAAATTTTCAAGTCCATGTTTGTTGTAAAATAAAAATGAAAAGGATATGAATGGACGAACTCGAACAGCAACCTTTACGTTTTCAGCCATAGTTGTACTTGATAAAATTTGATACCAGTATAAAGTTAAAATTGGTTTAAAATCAGTAACATTTTTATAATCTTTCTTTCTCGCCTGGATGCCATGGAATGTGATTACGCCTGACTTTCGAGCATCCTAGTATGAAGACCTTGCAGAGGAAATTCATTGAGAAACATGAAATTGAGACATCCTTTTAGAATATTGTTTACGATGTGTAGCAACAAGAATCACTTTCGATTTCTCCATTTTGAATTTTCAATGAGCTATCCTAGCCTGGAAACCAAAAACTTTTCCCGCCGTAAATTTCTGCTCACGTGGGTCGTAAAAACTTTTTACAAAAAACGTAAACAAACCAAACTCCAGACCTCCTTCCAGCTTCTACTGTCTGGTGGACCCTACTGTCTTGCAAAAAAGAAATCAAATGGTGGTTGTTAGAAAGCTTTAGGCAAAGATTAACAAAATGTCAGAAAGTTTTAATTACCAGGTGATCCTGAAGCCAAAAGATGTAAAATTTACAAGTACAGAGATTCCATCTCGTTTCGATAATGGGACTTCTCTCAGAGAGTTGCTAGAAGACCTCAAATCTGGAAAAATTTTATCCAAAGATATCCCAGCTGCTGAAGTAATTTGGGATTGTGATCGTTGGGAATGGTATACCTTAAGCAATCGAAGACTTTGGGTTTTTAGAGAATTAGAAAAATGTGGTAAGATCACATTTATTGGGATGTCTCGTGTTGAAAGTGTTGATAAAGCAATTGAAAAAACCCCTGAACTTTACTCAGATGCTCAACTTTATGATCCTGATTGGGATATTACGATTGATTCTACCAAGCCTCCTATGAAAAACAAGGTAATGGCAATCGATGTTTCTTCCCTCCCAATGGTTGGTGAACAGGATGCAGAACCAGATGATAGAGCCAGAAGGTCAGATAAAACAAATGAAAAGGACAGTGACGGTCGCAAGGAAAAGAGATCAATGAAAAGATCTCGATCTGAACAAAGTAATGTTGGTGGAAATGAAGATGAAGAATGGATTGAGAAAGTGGTTGAAAAGAAAAGAATTTCACACTACAGCAGCAGTCAATCCCTTTCCTCCAACACCTCATGCTCCTCACTCGCAAGAAGTGATCGAGTTATTGATAAAACGTCTGGCCTCCACGGATATGGAAACTACCATCTTTACAAAACAGAGTATCTGGATAAAATCAAAGCTGAAAGAAAAGCTATTCTCAAGAAATTCAAGCCATACAATGTTGAATCCTCATCGAGAGGAAGTATTTCTAGAAGTTCCAGCTTTGGTAAATTAATTGGCTCCTCAAGATCCTATTCATCCAGTTCTGTTTACACAGAAGAACAAGTTACAATAAAAAGAGAACGCCGTTCTTCGGTTAGTAGCAATACAAGTGAAACAGGGTATATTGAAAAAGGCACTAGAAGGTTACGGTTATACTCTGATGATATTGAATCAAGTCACACTTCAAAAGAAAGCAGCAGAGATTTGGTTCCATATCGTGATCGCTCTTCCTCGATGGATTGTGTTGTTTCATCAGGAATCAAGTTGCTTGACCTTTATGCCATGTGGCAAAAGCGTAGAATTGAGTATCTCCGATCATGTAGATATGCAATAAAGGATAGCTCACCCGATCCATTCATTTGTGGGTTATGCTACAAGCAGTTTCGTACTATTGTTGATTTACAACAGCATTGTGAAGCTCTTCTTCATTATGCTTGCATCACTTGTGGAAAATTCTTCACATCTTATGCCTCTTTGGGTCAACATGCTCAAAGGTTGAGGCATCAGAAAGATTGAAAATGATCTGAGATGATATTCGTTAGAACTACATATTGCATGAATTTTGTATTCAAAGTCTTTATTTTCGTCTTTGTAATAATACATTCATTGAGTTTCTTAGTTCATATATTTTATATTTTTCTCTATATTTTTATTGTATCTATTGTACATAACTTCTCACAGACAAAGAGTCAACTATTTATCAAAGTCGTTTTCTAAAAGACCTTTTCCTTTTGATTAGCCTTAATAAGTATGCTTCTAGGTTAAAAGCACTGTAGGCTAGTTAAGATGTATGTATGTTGAGGTGATTTGTTAAGTTGGATTTTCAGAGAAAATTTTGAATGTAAGATTTACTTGATTTTTGCATGTTTTTATTTCATCTTGCAAGACGTTACCATTTATATGATATAAGGATATGAAACCTATAAATGCAGAGAAATTTATTTTGTTTCCAAGAAATCTAAAATTTGTCTAATTTTTGCTTGTACTTATGTACTCTGTATGTACTTATTATTTTACTCTATAGTTGTTCTTTTTAACCAACAATTTTTGATAGTTTTTTTTACTTTGTTTTTTACCTAGTATTTTCATAGTATTTTTTGTTGTTTTGTTTACATATTCGTTGTATATAAATTCTTCAAAGTTTATTTGTTTTTTTATCAAAAACGAAAGAGAGCGCCGTTATTTGAAATTGTCATTTCCTCTTAAAGTGTTAAAAGTTCTACCGTCTAAACGAAGTATACAGTGTGTCCCGAAAAAAGCGGACAATGATCCTCGATTTAAAGAAATTTTAATGACTTGTTCAACTTAATATTTCAATATCCAAAACTTATTCAATCATATTGGCAATTGAATATCTATTGATTGAATAACAGAGAATTTTCTTACTTATTCCAATTATTCAAAAACCTGTTTAGATAGGGGTTAACTTTTTAAAAAAATTGTCCGCTTACAATTTTGCCTTAAAACCCTAAAATCGCAAATTGCGCAAAAACTGCGGGTTTAAAGTAGTTTAGGTATAAACTTATTTCTTTTTTTATGATTTTTGTTGGCGCCAACAAAAATCATAAAAAAAGAAATAAGGTTATACCTAAACTAGGTTTAAAGCTTGGTAACATTCAAATTCGGAATCAACACTCTCAACTTGACTAAGAAACATCAAAAAGTTGGTCACGGACATTTTGAATTTTTTCTTTTTTTTTGAAACTTTAGCAATCCACTGGCCACGGCCTATAACATGATGCAGTCGGTTTCTTAGAAAATTATTACACATAACTGCAGTTTCTACTGTAGCTAGAAAAAAAAAATTTTCTTCTTTCATTTCCCAGAATGATAATTATGTTGAATTATTTTTTTCACAAATTAGATAGTGCTCTGAATTATCTTTTCAACGGTATATACATTGTTAAATTTATGGCAAGTAAAACAAAATCTCGTGGACACGTAAAAGTAAATTGAACTTAAGACAAACTTTCCCTGCTATACTTGCCAAAATGAGTACAGTATATGGCTCCCAAAACGGAGGTTTTGCTTTAGTGAGCCATATTGGTTCTTTAAAACATGGGAAAGCATATTTCTCTTGATTCCGAAAAATGAAAAATACAAAAATTTCATCCGGTGCTTTGCAAATCATACAAAAACCTTTATTTTAGAAAATTATCTTTTTGGAAAAGAAACTAGACATGCTGAAGCTTAATTTAAAAAAAAATTAACCTTCCCTATTTTCTGAATTCATTAGAAAGATTTCAATTTGGATAGACGTTGTTCCGCCCTTAAGATAATCTATGATGAAAGTATATTACTTCTGCTCTGCGAGGCCTATGAGTCTTTTGTGTTGCTCAATATTTTCAAACAGAAACAAAAATATTTTCAATTTGAGTGTAGCTTAGGTTCCAAGCTCCTTAGTTTTAGTATGGTTTTTAAAGATGCATGTAAAAATTAATTTTCGAAAACTTGATAATGATGTTTGAAAAATATCATTTGTCAGAAAAAAAGGTAAGGTTCGAGGAAAATTGACAAAAAACTTTATCAAACGAGAAACAAGAACAATGAAAATAAAAATTTTTATAAATTTAGAAAAGATTTGACAAAAATGGCGAAAAGTATTTTGACGAAAATTCAGGAAAGACGAAAACTGATGAGAAAACTATTTAATGACGTTGAGAAAAATATCTGACGAAAATTGAGAAAACTATTCGACAAAATTTAGAGAAAAATATTTGACAAAATTTAAGAAAGCTATTCGACAAAATTTAGAGAAAATTATTTGACGAAATTTAGAGAAAGCTATTTGACGAAATTTGAGAAAACTATTCGACAAAGTTTAGAGAAAACTATTCGACAAAATTTAGAGAAAACTATTTGACGAAATTTGAGAAAACTATTCGACAAAATTTGAGAAAAATATTTGACGAAATTTGAGAAAACTATTCGACAAAATTTGAGAAAAATATTTGACAAAATCTGAGAAAGGTATTTGACGAAAATTGAGAAAAATATCTGACAAAAATTGAGAAGACTTTTTGATGAAGCTAAGAAAACTTTTTGACGAAATTTGAGGAAAATATTTGACAAAATCTGAGAAAAACTATTTGACGAAATTTGAGAAAACTATTTGACGAAATTTGAGAAAAATATTTGATGAAAATCTGAAAAAAATATTTGACGAAAATTCAAAAAACCATTATTTGACGAAATTTGAGAAAAATTTTTGACGAAATTTGAGGAAAATATTTGACAAAATCTGAGAAAAACTATTTGACGAAATTTGAGAAAACTATTTGACGAAATTTGAGAAAAATATTTGATGAAAATCTGAAAAAAATATTTGACGAAAATTCAAAAAACCATTATTTGACGAAATTTGAGAAAACTTTTTGACGAAATTTGAGGAAAATATTTGACAAAATCTGAGAAAAACTATTTGACGAAATTTGAGAAAACTATTTGACGAAATTTGAGAAAAATATTTGATGAAAATCTGAAAAAAATATTTGACGAAAATTCAAAAAACCATTATTTGACGAAATTTGAGAAAACTTTTTGACGAAATTTGAGGAAAATATTTGACAAAATCTGAGAAAAACTATTTGACGAAATTTGAGAAAACTATTTGACGAAATTTGAGAAAAATATTTGATGAAAATCTGAAAAAAATATTTGACGAAAATTCAAAAAACCATTATTTGACGAAATTTGAGAAAAATTTTTGACGAAATTTGAGGAAAATATTTGACAAAATCTGAGAAAAACTATTTGACGAAATTTGAGAAAACTATTTGACGAAATTTGAGAAAAATATTTGATGAAAATCTGAAAAAAATATTTGACGAAAATTCAAAAAACCATTATTTGACGAAATTTGAGAAAAATTTTTGACGAAATTTGAGGAAAATATTTGACAAAATCTGAGAAAAACTATTTGACGAAATTTGAGAAAACTATTTGACGAAATTTGAGAAAAATATTTGATGAAAATCTGAAAAAAATATTTGACGAAAATTCAAAAAACCATTATTTGACGAAATTTGAGAAAACTTTTTGACGAAATTTGAGGAAAATATTTGACAAAATCTGAGAAAAACTATTTGACGAAATTTGAGAAAACTATTTGACGAAATTTGAGAAAAATATTTGATGAAAATCTGAAAAAAATATTTGACGAAAATTCAAAAAACCATTATTTGACGAAATTTGAGAAAAATTTTTGACGAAATTTGAGGAAAATATTTGACAAAATCTGAGAAAAACTATTTGACGAAATTTGAGAAAACTATTTGACGAAATTTGAGAAAAATATTTGATGAAAATCTGAAAAAAATATTTGACGAAAATTCAAAAAACCATTATTTGACGAAATTTGAGAAAAATTTTTGACNTCCCATGAGTGAACATAAAGTTGATCACTTTTTCCCATTGCAACCAAGGAGCCGTTTGCTTCGATGATTATGCACAATAAAGCAAAAGGAGTTGATTCTCCATCTATTTCTTATTACCTCCATGGTTGGATGGAGAATTTCATTCTGAACAAAAAAGTTGTGTAGGTCTATTAAAAAGAAACAAGAAGCCCAGAGGGCATAAAGGCCCAGCGAATAAAAATATGAACTGAACAAGACTTAAGAAACAGAGAGGATTTGAACCTAAAGTCGCTAGCACAAGCCAAAGACGCCTTAAACCACTCGCCTATCTCTTATTAGCAAAAATGAGAAATAAATCAAAATATTTAATCTTATATACAGAACTGTTTTGTTCCTAGCACGTGAACAACTGAACTGTTCACTGAACTGTTCACATGATAGAGAAATGTAAAATCAACTTTTTTAAAAGAACACATTCCTAAAGAGAAGAAGGTTTGTAAAGAGGCCCGGAAAACCCGAGTTACAAAAACCCGAGTTACGACGAATATGACGTTACAAGTCTCAAATTATGGCGTCACAAGGGGACTTCTTAACTCGAAAAAGTTTTTTACTGTTGTTTTGTAACTCGAAATATTTTATCAAATTTTGCTTTAGAGTTACGTAACGAAAATAAAATTTACAACCTAAGTTCATTTTTCGAGATACGTACTAAACACATAAAAACATATTTTCGAGTTATGTTAAGCGCAACCAAGTGGCCAAAAATTCTAAAATGCTATTTTCTTTTAAGTGGAATGGGTTTTTGATCTATAAAACTAAAAGGAAGAGGAAGAGAAAAAGGAACGGAACAGCACAAAAGGTAATTTCTGTAATTTTTCTTGAACTTTGACCTCTTTTTGGGAATTCTAAGGTTTTGGGCTGAAGTAGACTAAATCAAAGATTCATTCGAAACAGGGGGTAATCAGTACCCACGGGCTACAAAAATCCACAATCGATATTGGTTAATTCAAGTCAGTGGCCTGCGCTAGAAAACACGTCGCTAAACTTGTAGTTCTTACTTACACCACATTTTTTTAAGAACAACCATGAGAAAGAAAGTTCGATGGCTAAGTTAGTAACAATAAGTTATGAACAGGCTAAGGCCTTATGACTCAAAACCCTATTTTTTTAGAAATTGAGAAAATACTTCCTAATGCGAATAGTGAAATAGGAACATGTAAGAAAATTTAAGGGTCAACTAAAAAGCTAAGATCGGAAGGCTTCGAATTTTAAATGTTCTTATAAAAAACACAACACATATTTTTCGTTGAGATTTCTCGATTGGCGCAATGTACAGAAAAATATAATGAAAAATAAATCAAGGTTATGACCCGGGGGGGGGCACTCAGTAATGACCTAACCAGACTTCGGCCCTAAGGGAGACAAGTTCAGCTAGTACAAAGGTAGGGTGGAAATTACAAAACTGACTGAACTGCACTGTAAGGGTGGAAATTGTGAAAAAGCCAATTTTTTGATAAAATTGAACAAAATTGGTCTTTTGGGAAAAATTCCACATTTTAGGAAAATTGCAAAATTTCGCCCTTACGGGCGAGAAATTTTGAAAAAGTGCACTGTAAGGGTATGATTTTTCATGGAAATTCACTGCACTGTAAGGGTCCGATTTTAGAAGCCAAATTTTGGGCCGAACGTATGGTCGTTTTCAGATCGAGTGCCCCCCCCCGGGGTTTATGACGCCTGCTTTGTTTTGTACATTAGATCTTTTGACATTGTTCTATCATTTATGTTTTAAAATAAGTTTCTATTCTAATCTGATCTATTGATTCTTCTCAAAAAAAATGGTGAATTCTAGTATTTTATTTTCACCTAGAGATAACTCGAAAGTTCAAATAATGTACACGTTTTTTTCTTTATTAGAACCCAGTTTATAAGAACATTTAGGCTGAAATTCGTCGAAAAATTAAGAACATCGTAAGAACATGCCCAGCCTCAGTTTAAAAAAATATGACAAGAAACTACAATTTTTTCCTCTTTTCAAGCAGTTTTAACCAAACTTAGGGATGGATTTTCTAAAATCGAGAGTCAAAAATTGTCCAAATTTTACCAACTTTAAGTGCTTTTTATTTTGCATGATGTTGTCGATTTAAAGTAGTCCGAAAAATTAAGAACGCATTTAAGAACATTTAAGGCTGAAAATTGCTAAAAAAAATAAGCACATCCACGCTCAGCCAAATTTTAGGTGTTCTAATAAAAAAAAAACGTGTACTACAATTTCGAGTTACGTATCTAGAAAAATGAAATTTAAAATTTATTTTCGAGTTACGTAACTCGAAAATTGAAATTTGAATTTTATTTTCGAGTTACGTAACTCTAAAGCAAAATTTGAAAAAAATATTTCGAGTTTCAAAACAACAGTAAAAAACTTTTTCGAGTTAAGAAGTCCCCTTATGACGTCATAATTTGAGACTTGTGACGTCATATTCGTCGTAACTCGGGTTTTTGTAACTAGGGTTTTTGTAACTCGAGTTTTTGTAACTCGGGTTTTCCGGGCCTCGTTTGTAAATCACATTGTTTTTCTTAAAACGTACTACATCTGTTATATTCTTATAGTTTTAGTAGTTAATTGTATTTTCTCCTTTTATGTTTTAAACCAATAAAGACGATTGCAATTGTTTTTATTCTGCCAATCATGTTCTAAAAGAGACATGTTTCGGCCAATCAAATTTTTCACAATTTGTACTAGCCTGTGCTTGAAATAAAACGCGTATCGACTAGTAAATTGTTACATACTGACACCGGGCAGAATGCTAATGAAAGGCCCACTACGCTAAAGCTAGCTGGGCCAATAAAGAAGATTTGCATAGACAATCACATAGCTTTACAAAGAATCTTACAAATTGTCTTACTTGTTGAGGATATTTTTAGGCGACAAAGATTTTGTAAAGTGAGAGTTAAAACCGTACATTACTCTTGTATTTTTGTTTTTAAAGTAACCAATACGGATTTCGAATTACTTTTCGAGCGAAAAAAATTGGGTTATGTTTTAAATTGCATTCAGCTAATTGGTCATGAGGCGCACAGTTAGATTACCATTCGAAACTGCTAGATTGTCATGAAAAAATTGCAAACTAGATTTCAAAAAAAATTACCAAAATCTTATTGATGCGAGCAAAGCGAGCATGAAAAATTTGAAAAATTATTACACCAACATTGATTTCAGGGCGCAGTTTAAGACGCACAAAGTCCAACTTTTAATAAGATTTTTAATAAGATTTAACAAAATCTCCTCCCAAAAAGCCAATTTAAATAACTTTAGTGGTGCATCATCGTTTTCATCAACAATTGGAAAATATTACTTTTTTAGAAACAGAAACATAGGATTATCTCTTTGAAACACAACAAGGTAATATTTTCGAAGATAGGACGTGATATTTTGAAAAACTTCAATGGGTGTATTCATAAAGCTGGTGTTTTATAAGTGTCTCATAGGAACCAGTTTTTAGACGATAATGCTTTTGGCTTTTAGCCAAACTACTCTTGGGTACTTAATAAGTGTACCCCTCGCTAATTAATTTTTTGAAAAATTTTCCACCCATGACATTCTTATTCCACCCCACCCCCTGCTAATTAAGTTTTGGGAAAATGTTTTTGATAGTTCAAGTTCAAGTTTTCCCCCCAGGCCAGGGCATTGTAATTCCAACCTCCCTGATTAGATTTTGAGATTTTTTCCAACCGCTTAATTCCAAACCCCTTCCATTGGTACCCGAGAGTATGCCATTATGTTTGACGATTTTGACAATATTTATGACTTCTGCAAACACATATATTAGAATACAGAAAATAAAAGCAATAAATATCTCATCAGAATACAAATTCCTTCACGCTTGATCGCTTATAGAGAAAGGTTAAATTCCAGGACTAACAAGGAAAAATATTCCAGGACTTTTCCAGGACTTTAATCAATTTTCTGAATTTCCAGGACGCTTTTCCAGGACTAAAACAAAATCCAGGACTTTCAAGGACTTTCCAGGACTAGTGGCCACCCTGCCTTGACCTGGCAAACCTAGTACTCGGGAGCGTACGGATATCATTAGGTATTTCGGTTGAGTAAAACATTCAAAATTTTTTCTTTTTCTAAGTAGTAAAAACAAAAACAAAAACAATTCAAATAGGATTCAGTATATAATGAATTTATGTACAAAGTAAATATATTATCTATAAATGGGTTTTTCTAAGTCGTTAAAAATTCAACTTTACAATTAATTTACTAGACTAGGCTACTAAGCACAACGGAAATTTTTAAATAAACTAAAAAATTGATTTCTAAAGATTGATGTTTGTCTAAGAAAACGAACCCCCTTTAAAGACTAAGTCGTCAAACTGAATTGATTCACGTATTGCATTAAAGGGATTTCAGTAAAGATCGTGTTATAAAAATCTCGTTCTGTGAATTTGAGTATCAATACAACGTCTATTAATAAGGGCACGACGCTGAATCTAAAAATAGATTTTATTTTTGAAATAATCATTACTCTCGATGTGTTTGTAAGAGTTCCAATACCATCAACCTTTGCGTTAATCTCTTATTTCCACGTTAATTGCATTATTTGACAAAAGATATATAACAACTTGCACGTATCTTTAATTAAGCCACATTGAATTGTGGAATTGCAACTCGTTCAAATGTCAAAAAAAGTGAAAAGTAATAATTATGACGTACGCGTTGCAGAGCGCTATTACAATTACTGCAAACAAAACTTTAGGCCTCTTTAGTTAAACAAGTCCTAAAAAATCAGAAAAATTTTGTGTTTCCGTAGGATTTCGAATTAAGGTTAACCCATTGTAAATAATTGTGGTCTACGAAACATTTCTCGTTCTCAGGCATTATATTTCCCCGTCACTATCGTTACGCAAAATTCTATTTTTTGAACGTCTGGATTCTAATGTTTGACTTTTCAAACGACTTTGTAAATCTTCTAATTTCCTCATATAGCTCTTCAAGTCATCTTGGCTTTTCCGCCCTTCCACAAAAGTTGACGTATGCGAGGGTTGACTACGTTCTAGTGATACGTGTTCCCGTCTGTTTGACATCCGCTGGTTACGTTCTCGAGTTACGTTTTCGATACTCCGCGGCTGATATTCTTCACGTAAAACGTTCGATTTTGGCCTTGGGTATGATTTGGGTGGCGGAGATATCAGTTTACCGTCTACATTGTTATTGTTGTTAAGCGGCGTTGCTATGGAGTTCACATTTCTCAACGAATCAAATCCGCGCCCACTTGAACGATGATTACGACCTGTGAGTCCGGAACCTTCTATTGACGCTTCTCGGTACGATCTCGGTTGATTGTTGTTTCCAAATCTTTTGGTTGATATGTCGACAGTTTGATTAGTAACTGGACGAATTTCAATGAATTTGTTTTCATTTTCATCATATGTTGTTGGACTACAGGCTAAATCTTGTAGAACCAAAGGCTTTGTTTTGTTAACATCTTTCACGTCTTGTGGGCTAGTGTTCACTTGAGGGACAGGATACATATCACCTGTACTAAAATCTGATGAATCATTACCCCCGTCTTCGTGAGCATTCTGTAGTACAGAAGTCGCGGGTGGGATGGATTCTGACGGGGGTAAACGACGCGTGCTACTTCCTCGTTTCTCTTTGTACTCATAACTGGGGGAAGATTTTTGTAAATACCTTTGATATTTTCGAACGAGATATTTCATTCGATTCATAGCGATAATCGAAAGGGCTGCGATTTTAAATCGATTCTTTTTCGGAGTTTGAAGTGGTTCCTCAATGTCATTGTCCAAGGCGTTCAATCGAATCGAGAGATATCTTTTCTGATAACGTAAGGCTTTTCGGAAGCTTTCGGCACGAATATACTTAAGATAGAGCCTTTGCACCTAAAAAAAAAAGTAACGAGTACATTTTGGAAAAAAAAGGTTATATTTGGCCAAATACAGCCCAGAACACAGGAATGGTTTCTTCGGTTTTAGTTTTTCGTTTAAACTTGCCACTACTGTTGAAAAAAGGGAAAAATATTTATAAATAATTACGCTATCAATGTGGAAAGTAACATACCTTAGCCACAGTCCAACCAGCGTCCATTAATTTCTTGGCATCTTTTGTTAAATCTGGTATTGGTTTTTTATCCCTCAACTGATGATTCTGCTTCTTCGACTCTCTCTCACGCTGCTGACCTTCTTCAACTTCTTTGTTCAATTTACTGACCAGACCACGCAGGCTCGCTACTTCACGCTGCAAGAAAAAGTAACAATTTTAAACAGATTTCAAAAAACAAGTCCAAAACAATCAGAAGTCCATTCATTATAGGGATGGGGATTAATGCCCACTTGCATGGGTATCCAATTCTGAAAAATTGCAAAGTCTATGTGAGAATTTCTAATGTCTAGATATAAACGTCAGTGTCCAGTGAGTGACTTCTAGGAGAGCTCGTTGCCTTCTCTGGCTAGCTGTATCTTAGATAAGCAAAGGATTATTCCAGCTGCTGACGCTTTAGGGAATATACTACAGTCTCCTCATGTACCTGTTCATAATTGGTCTGCGAATCCTGCTTCGGTTTTTCATCCTTCGATACAGAATGTTCAACAATCAATTTCTTCAGCTTTTCTGTCTCTTCTTCATGTTGTTTATGAGAATTCCTCAAAGCACGTTCGAAAGCCTCTTTGTCTGTTTTCGCATTTTGTAAATCTTTTTGGAGATTTTTCAACTCTTTGACTAGCGTCTTTTGATCTGAAGTCATCTCTGAGTTCTTCTGTTTTTCGGCTTCCAGTAAAGTTGATATTTTCTCATTTTCGCCTGCAGCCACTTTTACTTTTCTTTCCAACGTATCATTTCTCTTTTCTACATTTTGAAGACTTTTGCTACTTCTTTGTAGAGACTTTTCTAAAGACTTGTTTTCGTTTAGAAGTTTAGTTTCGCGTTGTGAAATTTCCTCGATTTCTCCACTTAATTTAGATACGAGATCTTGCAGTCCTGAAATCTTTTCCTGTAACAAAAATAAGTTGAAAATTAATAAAAAAGTGCACCTCGCGATAATGTATCACAATTCTAGATGGGATTTCTTTAAAAACACTACTGGAGTAGAATTTGAGATTAGAAAGATAATATTTTTCTCCCTCGGAACAAAAGTTTAAGAATCTAAACATACCTCAGAATTAGTTTCCGGTATTTTTTCATTTTCCTTCAGAAGATCTCGGATCCTGTCTTCCAAATCTTGTTTATCTTTATCGTATGAAGAAACCATGTCATTGAAGGAATTCTGAAGCCTGGTTTTCATTTCGTTCGTATATTTCAGCTCGTTGGAAACTTCATCCAATGACTTTTGTAGCTCCTCTTTCGCTGTGCATTGGCGCTGTAGCTCAGTTTCAAGTCTTCTTCTCTCCTCCTTAATATTCTCGTACTCGCGTGTCGCATTCTTTCTTGCCTTTTTCTCAACGAATAGCTCGTCGACTATACTCTCTTTCTCCTTTATAACATCATCCAACTGTTCACGCGTTTCTTTCAAAGTGTTTTCAATCTTTCCTTTAGCGTCTCGTTCATTTTTCAAACTTTCGAATAAAATTTTATTTTCAGCTTCCTGATCAAAATCGGGTTTAATATTTTGCAACGGTGTTTCCTCGAGCATGCGTTGTAGAGCTTTGTTTTGATCATTGACCATTTGTAGCTTGTTTTCTAGGTATTTTTGTTTCTCCTCTTCACCTTCTAGTTTAGTGATAAGATCCTTGGCTAGAACATCTTGTTGTTGCTGTGATGTTTTGAGCAGATTTTTCTGTTTGTGGATTTCATCTTTCAGCTTATTTGCATGCTCCTGTGAAACGGTTAGATCGTTGGACAGTTTCTTTAGCTCCTTGTCCCGTGTCTCTAATGTTGCCCTGGATAAAAAAATACAGATAAACAATTAATTGAAAATGAGATGATTTTTAACCATAGCCTTCAACCTGAAGGGGTTGAAGGCGAGCGGCCAATTTAAGTTTTAAAATAGAACTTTAATAAAAGCTACTAATGACAACGAACACATCTAATAATTATCTCGGTGTCATCTCCCCCCTGCTTCAAGGTGGAATCTAGTACATGGTGTCCGGTTCAATATCAAAATAATTGAGTTGAGATAATCTATGTACTTTGTATTATGAGGCCCGGAAACCCCGAGTTACAAAAACTCGAGTTACAAAAACCCGAGTTACAAAAACCCGAGTTACGACGAATGTGACGTCACAAGTCTCAAATCACGACGTCATAAGTGGGCTTTTTAACTCGAAAAAGTTTTTTACTGTTGTTTTGTAACTCGAAATATTTTTTTAAAATTTTGTTTTAGAGTTACGTAACTCGAAAATAAATTTTAAATTTCATTTTTCGAGTTACGTAACTTGAAATTGTAGTACATTATTTGAACTTTCGAGTTATCTTCAGGTGAAACCAAGTGGGCCAAAGATTCTAGAATTCATATTATTAATAAATATACACCATTTCTTTCGAGAAGATTCAATAGATCCGATTAGAATAGAAACTTTTAAGCAATTATTCTTTGAACATTTATTTTAACGATTACAATTCATTATATCATTTTTGTACATTGTGCAGTCGAGAATCTTTTCAACGAAATATGTGTTGTGTTTTTTATAAGAACATCTAAAAATTCGAAGCCTTCAGATCTTTTGTTTTTTAGTTGAGCCTTAAAATCTTCTTAAAATGTCCCTTTTTCACTATTAGCATTAAGTGAGTATTTTCTGCAATTATTTGAGTCCATAAGGCCCTAAAATGTCAAGAAATGTTTCTTAACTTATTGTTACTATTTTAGCCCTCGAAACCTTCTGTTCTCGAATGGTTTGTTCTAAAAAATGTGTGAAAAACCTAAAGAAACTATACAAGTTCTACCGAAGTTTTTAGTTTTTAGCGAAATGACAATGAATTTGAATTTAACAAAGATAGATTTTGGAATACAAAATCTATTTCGAGTAATCGAATCTTTTAGATTTTAGTCTACTTCACCCAACAAAACCTTCAGAAATTCCCATCAAAATTAGAGGTATATAAGTTTCAAGAAAACTACAGAAAATTAAATTGTTTACTGTCCCCTTTCATTTTTTATTCCCTTCCATCCTCTCTACTTTTAGTTTATTAGATCAAAAACCCCATTCGTAAACTAAAAAAAAAACAACGCTTTTTAGAATTTTTGGCCAACTTGGTTGCGTCTTAACATAACTCGAAATATTTTTTCAAAATTTTGTTTTAGAGTTACGTAACTCGAAAAATAAAATTTGAAATTTATTTTCGAGATACGTAACTCTAAAACAAAATTAAAAAAAATATTTCGAGTTACGAAAGAACAGTAAATAACTTTTTCGAGTTAAGAAGTCCCCTGATGACGTCATAATTTGAGACTTATGACGTCACATTTGTCGTAACTCGGGTTTTTGTAACTCGGGTTTTTGTAACTCGAGTTTTTGTAACTCGGGTTTTCCGGGCCTCTTGTATTATTGTGTATTAAACAGAAAAAAAAGAAGAAAAGAAACACAATATTTCTACTTTTGTATCTCTGTTTTGATATGATATTTTTCTCGGACACCCTGTAATACAGGATAAAAAAAAGTCAACATACTTGAGCTGTTGACATTCACGTTGACTTGCTTCATTCAATTCCTTCATCACAGCCAACTCATCTAAATGTTTTTGTTTCGGCGTCAAATTCTCTGCCTTCCATTGACACAACTTCTCTTCAAGTTTCGAAATTTCATTTTTGAGGTCTTCATTTGATTCACTCAACCCCTCACGATCGCCTTGTTGTCGTCGCAAAGCATTGTGGAGATTCTTGATTTCCTGGATTAGGAAATCACGGTCTTGTGTCACTAGCTGGGAAATGGCAGTTGATTCGTCCTAAAACAAAGAAAAGATGCATCGATATACAGTTGACTGTATATTCGCTAATTCGAACTAGATCGGGAAATAATTATTTGTTCGAATTACAGAGAGTTATGAATCATAGAAAGTATTTTAAGAGGTTTTTCCCTTGACGGGGAATGGGTATTAGTTCGAATTATAGAAAGATTCGAATGATGGAAGTTCGAAATAGCGAGATTCTATTGTATTGGTTATGTAAACATAGTCGAAAAAAACTTGACCAAGTATTTTAATTCTAATTTATTTCGAACGAATCATTATTAGCGTTTTCTCGTTAGTTCTGAAACTTATATACGTCGTTAGAAATCCGAATTTTGCTTGTGAAAATACAAACTATAACCCTAGTGATCATATTTTTATTGGTAGGAGTCATCAAGAAGCAACGTACAGTAGTCGTAGTAAGATGAAACTTGGTAGAAATTTCTAACATTAAGCAGTTATTGGACAAAGTGGAATTTTTTTTTTTTTTGAGTTATGAAGTGAAAGTCTAACTTAAAAACGTATTCCGACTATAAATTTGAATATAAATAAAACCATAATAAAAACATTCCTATAACAATCATATAACTCCGGAGGCTTTCCCGGCACGCTATAAAATAAATCTAATTTTTTTATAAAAAATATACTAGTCCCGTTTTAGACAAATTCTAGATATATGTGTTCCTATTTTTGGCCATAAATATTTCAATGTTGTCAATTTCATTTTGTTGTAATAATGCTCTTGGAATTATTGGACGCAGTCTCATCCAATATGCAAAAATATTGGGCGTGCGAGAATATCTTTTCTCGTAGCCCAATATTTTTCATATTGGATGAGACTGCGTCCAAATAAATGGTTTATTATCCGTTCATCGCTAATATATTTCTCGTTTTCAAGCATAATTCCAATTTAAAGACCGTAAATGATTTCTTGGTAGCTTTTTATTCAAAAGTCTTATTTCTATTTTGTGACGTAACGCCAAAAAGAAGATGCTCAATTGTCATTGAACTCGTTGTGTGACGTCAATTTTTGAAATGTTCTTAACCTTTTTGGGTTATAAGCCTAAAAATGTTTTTAACAAGTTTTTATTTTGACCATTTTGTGAATATTTTTGACCATTTTCCTAAGAAATAGGGTGTTTTTGAGTCCACAAAGCCTTAAAATGTTCTTAACTCGTTCTTAACACTTCGCCAGCGAAGCCTTATGCTCTTATATAGTTTGTTCTTATAAAAAAAAACGTGTATTTGAAATCCCCTTCCTCTTGGAGCCTGAACCTATCATGTCAAAAAGTCCCGAAAACACTGAAAACACTTTGTCTGAAACACTTTTTCTGAACCTTTGAAGCTTTTTTGGGGTGTTTTTGGCAAAAATCATTTGCCAGAAACACCTTACCTCTCGAGGTGGTGTGTTTTCAGCATTTCCTGTGTTCCTGGGATTTCCATAAATCAACTCTCAAATTTCTCAATAAAATCCAAAACAAAATGCATTACCTGAAACACCGGCAAGTTTCTGAACCATTCAGTGTTTTCTCTGGTGTTCAAGGTGTTTTTCAAGACGATTTTGAAGCTCTTGCAGTGTCCTGTCGGAACCAATCAGATAAAAATCGGGTTGAAAATCGGGAAAAAATCGGGAAAATTAGCCAGTCGGGACTTTTTTTAACAGTCGCCTTCAACAGGACATTCGGTGTTTTTAAAAACTTTGAAAACTGAACCATTCGTGACCAAAAGTGTTTTCTGCAAACCAGGTAAGCAATGTGTTTTTAAAGACATGAAAGGTTCAGGCTCTTGAAGACCTGCGTGCTTTACCCTAACCCTCCTTTTCGAGAAGACTCTAAAACCACGGAAGGAGGGTCGCAGTAGAAGATAACAAATCGTCCTAATATTTAATTCATATCATATGGAAGAAATTATTTTCAAAAATTTGACAAAAAGAGAGATTATTATAAAGCGGAAGTAATCAAAACAACGTCAAAAATGTCATTAACAAAACTGAGTAATTATGATTGGAGTAATTTCTATTTGAATGTTTAAAGTTTGAATCGTAGACATCGCATGTTTCTATAAGGACCACAAATTCGTTAGAGGATATGCCGGTAGCCTACGGTATTCAATGACGTATAAACGAAAACAAACAAAAAAGGCAGGCTGATTACTTCCACGGGAAAAGTGAGTTATATTTTTAAACCTTCTGAACATATATTGGGTTGATGATTTTTTACACTCCTTCCCCTAATCACATTTTTTGAAGATTATCAAAATATTTTCAGCACGGTTTGTAAGGTCTTTTTTAAATCTCATTTGTTCATAGTCCTGCCCTGGTTGAACAAGCGCCCGGCATAAGCATTGTATTTTGAGAGCTTTTTGAGATGGCCAGGCTCGGATACAGAAGGAGGCTATAACCAATGGAGGAGAGTGCACTTTATTATCGTATTACCTTATATGGAAACTAATTACTCTCCATGAATAAGATAGCCTACCTCCTGTATCCGACCCTGATGGCACTCATCTTCCATTTACTTTGAAAACTTAAAATACCTTTATAAACCGACAGTATTTGACTTTATAGGATATTTTTCCAGTGCTTGCGTATTAGTATAAAGTAGCTTAATTAGGCTTTCGAAATGCATTTTAAATTTCAAATGCAGGCCAAATGCAGAGTAAATCAGTTGCCAATAACTGAAATTAAAAGACATTGAGTCCCATCGTCTGTTATTGAACACTATCTTTTTGGCGAGATTAGAGGCATATAACTTCGCATGTGCTGAAATCAATATCCCGATAATAATATATAAAAAAAACTGGGTCGTAATCACATTTTTCGAAAAGAAACGACCTTTTTGCGCGATACGTCAGAAATACGTCAAAATATTGACGTCGCATCTTTGAGAACGGTCGCAATGTGCTTTTATTTTCATTTTAATTGATGCTAAATTGTTTTAAAATTTTCTAATGTAAGATCAATTAAAGATATAAAACATACCATTTAGTCTAGAAAGGCATGGCAGCGTCCACTTAAACCAAAAAAGGATTCTATTCTGCTGTCTTTGAATGAGAGTGGTTCAAATTACCAGACCTAACTAACTTACAATAATCAAAATTTTTTGAAGTTTCCTTTACAGAGTTTGAAACAACAAAACAATATTGCAGGCAAAAGTAACAAAGTAATTAGTTCCATGAGCTAAATGATGACAGCAAGAAGTTATAATTTCTTCCTGCTTATAAATAACATACAGAGAACAAGAAACTTTGTAAACACTTTTTGTAAATTGTGATAGTTGACTCAGTAGAGTCACAGCTGACAGTGGCTCAGGATGAATTCCTTCAATAAGCTAACACTTGCAGCTGGAAGCAATTTTATCAAGATTATCATATTAGTTTTGGTGTTGTTATTTACATACAAGTTTATTTCATACTCGGATGGTGACTTGAACTTAAACGCACCAGCTTTTTTAGACAAAACAGGTGTTATTGAAAGTTTGGGAGACTCAAGGAACATTAAAGATAACGAAGATGATAAATCGACGAAAAAATCTGCTATCGACAAGACCAGAACTCAACCTCCATCTACATCTCAACAAACGAAATCAACTGCTGAGAAAAATAAATCTTGGCCACCAACTACACCTCAACAAACGACGGCTAAAGTAACACAAACCCAAACAAAAGTATCATCTTCGCCAGCCAAAACGACCATCGTGAGCACAACACTTCAATCTAAAACCACAACCTCCCAACAAACGACAACTGTCGCCACCATAGCCAGTACCAAACGTAGAATCAAATTCGCTAAACTGAATAACGGTTGGAATTTACGTAAAGATCACATGCCTGACTATTACAAACGAAAATTATCTACCGAACAATCAGCTGGCGATATACACTTGCTATGATTGGGAATACAAGCAAGCTGACTATACCTTAATTTACAAACCTACAATGAAACATCAAAATACTCCTTGCTCTTATCCTAAAGATGAAACCGTCAAAAAAATCATAACCCAGGAAAAAGAAGTGATCTGGAAAGGTTGCACAAACGAAACAAAATCTTGCTCGGAAACTCCTTATTTTGATAAAAGGAAGAATATACGCATGAATGTCCCACCATGTTGCTTGAAACATCTGTTAGAAATGTTGAGAAACATAGACCAAGAATTTAACAAGAATAACATCACTTATAGTGTAATCGGAGGCGCTTTATTGGGGTGGTACCGCAATGGTAAAATTGTACCTTACGACAGAGATCTAGATCTTCAAGTTGACGGTGCCATCTTCAAAACCAAAATCTGGTTCGATGTTTTTAAAACACTTGAACAAAAATACGGGTACATTTACAGGCCGGTTGAAGATTTTAAAATCAAAGTTCAATACAGTAAATATAACAAATTAGATATTGATATCTGGCCGTATTATAATATTCGATTAAGAACGCCATATGGTGAAGCACAACCGGGCGAATGGATTTCATTCATTTATCACTCAGACATGACCTGTATGAAAACGTCTGATTTGTTACCGGTGCGACGGGCAACTATTTCCGGTGTACCTTGTTACATACCCAACAATGTTCTTCCATATTTTTATGGAAATATGGTACCAGATCCAAACAAATGGATACCTGAATTAACTTGTAAGGACAAAAGTGGAGCAAATTGCGTTTCTTGAATGATTTCTTTTATGTGGATATTTGTCTTGATAATACCATCGCGTTTAGATAAATGCAATGCATTCTGGTTTCTCGGGGACTCTCAAAGGAATTATAATGTCGATTATATAATGATCTGGAATAGATTATAATTCCCTTGAGGGTCCCCGAGAAACCAGAATGCATTGCATTTATCTAAACGCGATATCGTCTATTGTAAAACATTGTTAGTGTTCTATACGCTCTTTTCGAAAATGCATAAAATAATTACAAACCACGCTATCAAAACCTTGTTGTCAAAGATACTTCCATACTTCTTTCAGACATAATTAGTGTTTTTAAGTGTTTGCGTAAATATTACTCGGCTTAAAACGTCGTTTGAAGTAATTATTCCGTTTGAAAAAAAGGCCCACCAATGATGTTGATTGATGATTTGTATTTTTGCCCAGAACCAATTCAACTTTCAATTTATAAAAGTTGAAAATTGGAGAAGAAGAAAAAAGAAAAGGATCTTCCTAGCGATCACAAATTCTTGAGTGGTTATTGAATTTAAAGATGGATTTAAAACCCGATCAATATCAATTGCATTTAACAGATGTAGGTTGATACAGAAAATGCAAAATAACTTTTTCCTAAGGCTATATTTCTTAAGCAAAAAAATTGGAGAAATTTTGATAATATATTTTGAAATCAAAAGTTTTAGCTAATCACTTTGTACAAAATCTTTACAACTGAAAAAAGTTCTTCACTATTTTCCTTCCTCTTTTGTTAGAGAAATTTTTAAATGCACCTAAAATTTAAAATATCTTTCCAACGAAAAATGAGCGAGTGGTGAGAAATAATACGAAAATGACGGAGTCTGAGGCAGAAAGTTTTTACACTGTAGGATAAAGTCGGAATGAGCAAAAGAAAAGTCCTAAACAGCCAAAAACTTTTTAATTGAACCTAGGTACGCAGACTTGCCAGTCAAACACTTTCCTTTATACGTAATATGATTAGCATGTGTTATAACTTCTTTGTCAATTTTCAAATTCATAATAATCACCTAGTATTGTACAGTTCTCTAGGTTTGGGTTTTGATAGTTACTTGACAGTTAGTATTAGAGGTGGTCTTGTAAAACAGGTGTCTCGAAAGGTGTACTAACCTAACGAGGCGATGGGATTGCACCGTTGAGGACACCATCCGGACTCTTAGACTATTGGAGGTGATAAAGGTATCAGTAATAAGTATTTAATAGTGAAGTTCTAAAATCTTAAAGAGTCAAAATGGTAATCATAGCACGATTCTTCACGAAGTTGATTTTTTTCTTTTTCATTTTCAATTTCATCCATTTTACCAATCTTTTAAAAGGGTTTTTCTAGGTTGGTAACACTTCACTCTTAAAATATCTTTTCAACAAGCACAAGATCGCTATTCAATTAAAAATTTATCAAAAATTACAGCTTTTTTTATATCCGCTGCAGATTATAATTAAAATAGACTTTAGTTTGAGGATGACAAAAGGCAACCGGTAAAGGTAACCGCTCAATTAAAAGTAATGGCAAAGCCAATTTAATTTGCAGTCTTGATAGTTTAACTGAAAATTTCAAATTACGCAAGACTATCAATCATTATATATCATAACATAGTTCAAAAAATGGACGGAGAAACTTTCCTGCTCTTTCAAGCATTCATAGAGCTTCTAACTACTTCTAGATCCGGAGATATAAGCCTTTAAAGTTTGAACTAGCGATTTTCTTACATTTCATAATATATTTAAAATGCTACGTCCATTTCGCAACGGTTGTAATTATACTTCAATTAGTGGCATGAATAAACAACTACCTCATCCATAATCTCTTGCTTCCGAAAACTCAAACGAATGTTTTTTCTATTGGTATAATATGTTCAGTATAGCCACGTTGACAGTTTGGAAGCATGAATTTTTTTAAAAAGCTTACACTTACAAATCGAAGTGGTATTTTCAAAATTATATTAATATTGTTGGCCTTGTTACTTGCGTACAGAGCAGCTATCTTCATCTCCAAAGGAGAGTTGTTTGATAGTTTAAGGAGAGATAAAACAGCCTCATTGGATAAAGCAGATAATGTTGTGAGTTTGGGAGACTCAAGGACCATTAAAAGGACAAATGAACGTGGAAAATGGTTGAAAAAATTACGTGAGAAAGCTCAAGAAATTCATGAGAGCATCAAAGAAAACAAAAACCAAGCTGCAGTTAAAACTAAACCTCGTTCTTCAATAATATTTACCCACCAACATATTGCAGCGCATCCAACAAAATCAGTAATTTCACTGATGAAGGAGTTAAAAGCACGTAAACTTCATACCAAAACCATCGCTCAAAAGACAACATCTTCTTTGGGTTTACAAACTGAGATTATTGACCAATCAGAAGCAACGGAGGACGAAATGGACCAATCAGAAAGCACCTTTCTATACACAGGTGACAAAAATACCCAATCAGAAATCTCTCAAAGAAAAGCTATTCCATCGAATCGAAATTCCTTTGACAGAATTCTCAGACCGATGTTATCAGACAATGCAATGTCAGGTATAAATATACCAAAACAAGAAAATGAATACAAAACTTTAGAAGAAATGAGGATCGCCATGAAAAGGCAGCGAAATTTAAATGGACCTAAATTCGCTAAAATGAATGATGGTTGGGGACTGGACACTGATGGAAAACCTGATTATTACGAACTAATTATGACAACTGAAAAGCCAGCGGGCAATAACACTTGTTATGATTGGGAATACAAGCAAGCTGACTATACCTTAATTTACAAACCTACAATGAAACATCAAAATACTCCTTGCTCTTATCCTAAAAGTGAAACCGTCAAAAAAATCATAACCCAGGAAAAAGAAGTGATCTGGAAAGGTTGCACAAACGAAACAAAATCTTGCTCGGAAACTCCTTATTTTGATAAAAGGAAAAATATACGCATGAATGTCCCACCATGTTGCTTGAAACATCTGTTAGAAATGTTGAGAAACATAGACCAAGAATTTAACAAGAATAACATCACTTATAGTGTAATCGGAGGCGCTTTATTGGGGTGGTACCGCAATGGTAAAATTGTACCTTACGACAGAGATCTAGATCTTCAAGTTGACGGTGCCATCTTCAAAACCAAAATCTGGTTCGATGTTTTTAAAACACTTGAACAAAAATACGGGTACATTTACAGGCAGGCTGAAGATTTTAAAATCAAAGTTCAATACAGTAAATATAACAACTTAGATATTGATATCTGGCCGTATTACAATATTCAATTGCGAACACCCTATGGAATGTTACAGCCGGGCGAATGGATATCATTTATTTTTCATGCACATGAAACGTGCCTTAGAACGTCTGACCTACTTCCTCCACGACGTGCAACTATTTCCGGTGTACCTTGTTACATACCCAACAAGGTTCTTCCATATTTTCGCGGAAATTTTGGATCAGATCCGAACAAATGGATACCAGAATTAACTTGTAAACGAAAAAGTGGAGAAAATTGTATTTCTTGATTTTATAAAATTTGTGGAAAAAACTTTAATTTTAGCCGAAATGTAATATATACATCAACTTTTTTGCTTATTATTCCTGCGAAAAGAATTTTAAAAGGAATTGGTTAAGACAGTAATTTAAGACCTAATCGCAAGATGGGTTATTTTTTCTTATTTGACGCGCCTTCAGTGTAATTTCCTTCCATTGTTTTCATGATAAACAAGCTACATGCTGAATGGACCTACCTGAAGATTGATGTAATAAGACAATTGGAAAATGAGAACAATAGTATGAAAATGCAGAATAATACGAGAACAACTCAAGAAATTCATGGAATCCGGCGATTCTCGGCTGTTCTGGCGATTTTCCTGTACCAAAATCAGTTTCATTGAAAATTGAACCATGCTTAATCGTGGACATTCTTACAAATGATGTTTTTGTTTGAAAAAAACAAAGACATGAAACGAAAAAATCCAATGAAAATCTGCAAAAACGGAAATTTCCGGCTTTTTTGTCTGGAAAATTATTTTCTCAAAAATCGAACTCGGTCATGTTCTGAGCATTGTAATAAATCAGAGAAAAATAAGGATGAAAATTCAAGAAAATGTCAAAAAAAAAAGGTTTTTCCGGCATATTTCCGGCATTTTCGGCCGGAAAAAAATGTTTTTCGAAAATCAGGCTCCGTCACATTTTAGGTATTGTCATTTTGCATCAGTGTGCAAAATTTCATAAAAAAATATAAAGTACAGCTCGAGAAATTCAAGAAATACTGTCTTTCCGGCGAAAATAGGTTGTTCCGGCGATTTTTGAATAGTTCCGGCTTCAAAAATCAATTTCATTGAAAATTGGAACATACTCGACGGTGGATATTGCTATTAATAATTTTTTTGAATGAAAAAACAACCAATTATAAGGAAAAAGTCCAATGAAAATCAAGAAAAACGGCGATTTCCGGCATATTTTCGGCATTTTCGGCCGGAAAATTTTTTTTATCAAAAATCGGACTCTGCCATGTTTTGGGCATTGTTAATACGCATCTTTGGGCAAAAAATCAGAAAATACTAATGAGAAAATCTCGAGAAAATGCCAAAAATCAGTTTTTCCGGCATATTTCCGGCATTTTCGGCCGGAAAAAAATGTTTTTAGAAAATCGGGCTCTGTCACATTTTAGGTATTGTCATTTTGCATCAGCGTGCAAAATTTCAAAAAATAATATAAAGTACAGCTCGAGAAATTCAAGAAATACTGTCTTTCCGGCGAAAATAGGTTCTTCCGGCGATTTTTGAATAGTTCCGGCTTCAAAAATCAATTTTATTGAAAATCGAAACATGCTTGATGGTGGGCATTTCTATTAATAATGTTTTTGAATGAAAAAACAACCAATTATAAGGAAAAAGTCCAATGAAAATCCAGAAAAACGGCGATTTCCGGCATATTTCCGGCATTTTCGACCGGAAAAAATTTTTTCTCAAAAATCGGACTTGGCCATGTTTTGGGCATTGTTAATACGCATCTTTGAGCAAAAAATCAGAAAAAACTAATGATAAAATCTCGAGAAAGTGCCAAAAAAACAGTTTTTCCGGGATATTTCCGGCATTTTCGGCCGGAAAATTTTTTTTTCCGAAAATCGGGCTCCGTCACATTTTGGGCATTGCCATTTTGCATCATTGTGCAAAAAATCAGAAAAAACTAATGAGCCAATCCCGAGGAAAGCTGGCAACAGACGAACGAACGAACGGACGGACGGACATGGGTTAATTTAAAGGACCTCCACCGGGGTACCCGGAGGTAGGTCCAAAAAGAAAAAGTTCTGAAAATTAGCTTGTAATCCGTTGTAATCACATAATAACTCGTGAGCTTTATTTTTCTCTTCTCTCTTTATGTTTTTCTTTTTGTTATTTTTATTGTTTTTTTTTTCTCACAAAGTAACATTTAAATGAAATCAACACGTTCGATGAAATAAATTTCAAATAATATCCAGTGCTATGGCATAAAAGTCAAATTTTGTACCCTTACAAGTTGCTTACACGTTTATAAGAACAAACTTTATAAGAACATTAAGATTTTCATGGTCAAAATATTAAGAACAAGTTAAGAGCATTTTAAGGCTTTGGATGAAACTTACCTTATAGTTAATAGAAAACCAGTAAACCACTACTCAAATTTGAAAGTTTATCAAATGAACAAAGTCAACTTCGCTGAATTTTTTGACATCAAGTTCTTACAACTGTTTTTTATATGTTTTGATAATGTAATATAAAATTCTTTCTATGATAGTTTCATAAAACTATAGAAGGATTATTATAATACTTAAAGTTGTTATCAGCTCTCTAACTAATAATATCAGGCTGCGTTGTTTTACTTTTGATTTTTTTTTCGGGGGGGGGGGGTGAACTATAATTGTCGGAATCAGGTGTAGTCTAAGGGTGTAAAAAGTGCAAGGACCTTTTGGAAAAACATTTTCAAGAAAATGCTAAGGTACAAGGTACGAGGGTTTTTCGCAAAAATTTACTTAAATTTGGTTTCAATTTCGAGACCATGATTTTTTGATCCGCATATACGATAGTTTTCAGATCCACAGACCGAGTATCCCCGACCCTCCCCCCCTGTGTTTATTCTGTTAGGTCAAAAAGGCGAATTCGATTCATTGCTACGATGACCATTTCTACAATGGAAGAAACTGGTAAAAATAGTTTTCACTATAGCAAACTTATCAAAACTCTTTTTATTATAAGAAAAAAATAAGACCAATGAGGCCTAAAAAAACAAAAGAGAAAGATTTTTAAGAAAAAAGCTAAACCTAAGCCAGCGTCCGAGCTTCATAAAAGGCCATAATAAACAGGTTTTCGTAGGGCACCCCTTAGATCAGGACAAATTTTTGATATTATGCTCCTAACAGGGCTGAACAGGGTGTTGAATTGACAAAAAATTTGCCCTTTGAATCTCCTGCAGTTTTTGAGTGAATCGATTTTTAGCTAATCGATGTAGGGAGATTTTGTAAGGAAACGTCTGTCCTACAGTATCAAAGAGTAAATTTCGCACTTTTTATAAGTATAAAAAGTATAAAAGAACAGAATACTTTGATGTAAAAAAATAGGAACATTCCGATACTCTAAAACACCTTTAGACTCTAAATCACCTAATTTCTTAACTCTTAAGAGATTGTACCAGAATATACCCTCAAAATGCCGTAAATAGAAATATTATAAGAACATATATATGGGTTTAAAACCCAAAAAAGTTAAGAACATCTGAAGACTTTAATAATCATTGACGTTCTTATAAAAAACGAATAGTAGAAATGAGGTTTGAATTCGAAACGCCTTTTGAAGAGATGTTCCCTCTATAACACAATCAGAAAGATTTTATAAGTAAAGAACAAACCATGATATCATCGGACAGGGAATGCAGCATGTCTTCCTCATTTTCAGTCCATGTTCCATCTTCGGACACTTTTTGTTCGTTTTTCCGGACGTTTTCTTCGTCGGCGAACACATCTTTCAATGCTTCGATTATTTCAGTACGACGCTTGTGAGGTTGTAAATGTCTTGCCTCCTCCTCCTAATTGGTGTCATTAAATAAGAAAGGTTTTAGCAATGAAGATTCAAAAGATGGCATTCAAAAATTGTGTGAGGTTTTCAAAAACAGCAAAAAAAAAGAAATTTGAATATCCTTTTTAAAAATAACTCTTTTCACAATATTGGTTCTAAAGGTGATATAAGTAGGTTGAAAAAAAAAATTTGTAAAATGGGCCAAAATTGCGGCACAAATCAAGAAAAACACTATGTTGATAAAACAGCAGCCACAAATTTGTTCAATGAGTAAAAATCATTTTTTTCAGATGAAACTCGTTGCAAAAGGGTTTATCCACAAAATATCAAAAATGGAACCAAAATTATTAGGTCATTGGGCTAGAAATGCGGCTCAAAGTTGACGATTTTTTTTATATATGCTTTGATTGAAGCCACATTTTAAGCCCATTTAAAACCCTGGAGCCACAATTAAACCCATAAGTATCTTTATCAGACCTTAAACTACCAATTTCAAGAAAAATGGTTAAAAAATATTAAAGTCTTAAAGCAGGACAGCACATAAGCCAACCCTAAACATGCCAACTAATACTTATATGTAGAAGATTATATGTACAAAAAATGGTATTTACAGCCACAAAATGTACACTTTTTCTTAAAATAACACTGTATTGTGTCAGATTGTGTTTGTTTTGCATTAGGCTTTGCAAATATTCATGTTTCGAAAACAAGACCCAACCTGGAATGTGTAAATTGATAAATCAGTGATTGAAGCCACATTTTAAGCCCATTTAAAACCCTGGAGCCACAATTAAACTCATAAGTATCTTTATCAGACCTAAAACTACCAATTTCAAGAAAAATGGTTAAAAAATATTAAAGTCTTAAAGCAGGACAGCACATATAAGCCAATCCGTTGAGTGAGCCACAGTGACATACAGCCACAAAACCTACCTCTCTTCGCCATCTTATATTTCAAGACTGAATCATTCAACTTCAAAGGAAGCCACATTTTTGGAAAGCTCATCAATTTCCTTATTTTATGGAATTTTGTACTATACAGCAGCCACAATAATGTCAACGCTGTGGGCTAAAAAGTGGCTGTGATTGAAAACCTCACTTTTTGGGGTTCTATTTTTGAATGCAATCAAAACCAACAGGTTTTCATTTTAAACTTACAACATTTCTAATACATAACTGAAGAACTTCGACAGGTATGATGTGATAAAGAGAGCCCATTTTGTATAGATTTTGTATAGTCACAAATTCACCAAAAGTGAAGAAAGACTTGCAATAAAAACCCCGGTTCATAGGATTAGCCAATGTGGCTTCTCCGGTGAGGGAAGGGCTAATTGAATGTAATAACCACAAAAGCCTTGCTGGCCTTCCTAATTATCATGAACAAGCGGCAGCTTTTCAGATTAGTAAATAAAAGAAAGATAAAATAAAAGATATTTGGTAAGCTGTCAACGGCCATTAGCTTGATTAAAAATGTACCTATCGATAGAGCTGTGTACTGGGTTTCAGAATATGGTCATCCTGCCCTAGGTTGGACTTATGTATTAATTGTTAAGATCAAACAAATGACCCCACACTGAATGGAAAAATCTATCAAAAAATTAAATTTTTGTGTTTTTTGAAAAATGTACATTGTACAGCCAGCAGCAAATTATCATACCTCGTTCTTGCCCAAGTGCACACGTCAGGAAATCAGGAGTAAAGAATTCAGGGAAACAGCCGTAAATGGCCGAATTTTGCGAATACTGTCGACTCTCTCGTATTCGATCTTCAAGGGACCGCAGCAATTTTTCTTCGAAGTATAGAAAAATTCTGATTTCAGAGTCTTTTATAAAAGGCTTTACAGCTGAGGGGAGCAAGATTTAGGTCCGAATTACAGTGAAATTCGAATAACAGAGGTTCGGATTAGAGAGAGTTGACTGTATTAAGAAATTTGCATACCGATTCGTTCTCCTTATCTTCGTCACCTTTCATCTTCAAAACAAGGTTCTCCCATGATTTGACCAGAGCTAACAAACCTTCCTTTTCTTCCAGCCATGAGTTTTGTTGCTGTTGAAAATGCTGGATCAGTTTCAAAGGTTCCGAGAACTCTGGATAACTGAGAACAAGCTCTAAAAGCTCATTGGCGTCATTTTGAATCTCACCAAGCAAGACCTGGAATTAAACACAACGATTCCGGTTATTTCCTTAATCAGAAAGAACCTTCTTATCTACAATCGGTGCCGAAATATTTGACACAAAAGGGGAATTCCCTCAAAACTTTAAAACCGTAAGTGATATTTAAGTACGATTAGAAAGTAGAGTTTTAACATTAGATTTAACATTTTACGACTTTGGGCTCTCAGGATCTAAAAGCTCAAAGATATTCCAATATGGCTGAGAACATAGCCTGGAATCCACTCAATCCCTCCCAAATCAGCAAATCCACTGGAACAAAGTGGAAGTACGGAAATTGCAATTCTTGCCCAAGCTTTAAATTCTGAAAAACGTTAAAATAACCGAAATTGCAAGTTGAAACAAAATTGAGAGAAGAACGCAACTTGGTAGTAAAACGTAAGAACATTACCATTTTGCATCTATGTTCCAAAAACCTAAACATCCTATGAGCCAATCCGAGAAAAATTGGTAAGAACGGACAAACGAACGAATACAGGTTGATTTGTAGGACCTTCAGGTAGGTCCAAAAAGATAGTGGAAATGAAAAGTGTGCGAGTTCATTAAAAGTTTACGTAAGTTAACGGTCATCTGATATATATTCCGAATAAATTCCGTAATCCTAACTGAAAATTTTATTAATCTTCAGCGTGTCGGAAGGAAATTTTTCAAATCGAAAGTTAAATTAATATCAAAATACCTTAGGGTTAAGGTGAGCGCTTGGTGTGAGTGGAACGTGCCCACCTAAAGTCTCATCAGGTTGGTTTCGATGTAGTTGATCTTCCAACAATTTACATAACAACTGTTCCAAAGCAACACTGTTTGTGCCTAGGAAAGAAAACAGAAAAGTGTTGTTTATTGAGAATCTGTGCGTCCATAATTTGGACGGAAGGGTTTATGTCACAAATTTTTTAGAAAACTATCAGTATTCGAGTACCTTATCAGTAGAAATTCATCGCCAAAAAAGTTACAAAATTGCTCAGTGACGATTTTTTTAGTCAATGATTCATTTTGGCTACGATTATGAAAATTACCAAGTGGTATGAAATTACTTCAAATGTATTTTTCCTTTTAGACTGAATAATTGGATGCTCAATTTCGGATATATGTATTATCACCGACAGAAAACAACGGAAGGGAATGCAATAGAAAATTGTTCAGTTTGTTGCTGTTTTTTGTTTATTGATGGCTCTATCCTTAACAACACCTTAACATCGCTACCCATAAAAATACTTTAAGCAAATGTCGTGATTTTTTACCGATAGATCTTTTTTACCAATTTTTGTTAAATTTATAGAATAAAATGCGTCTTACCTCCTGGAGTAACGGGCAAAGATAACCGTGGGGTACTGATTGGGGTAGCTAGCCCGTCCTCTGCATCGCCTATAGTGTACGTGCCCTGTGTACCTGCA
The DNA here is from genome assembly GCF_902728285.1 of Clytia hemisphaerica. Lineage (NCBI taxonomy): Eukaryota > Metazoa > Cnidaria > Hydrozoa > Leptothecata > Clytiidae > Clytia > Clytia hemisphaerica. Next base: position 1,331,499 of record NW_027104057.1, read on the forward strand.
TCGCTACTCGAGTCTGTCTCTACACCGGAAGTTCGGTGTGAGTCTGGTGGATGTTGTCGGTGGTCGACCGGTGGGATGAATAAAGGACGAGGTATCTATTGAAACAAAAGAGTAGAATAATTTGGAAAACAAAAAAGCCATTGACCTACAAGATGGGTTGTATAACGGACATTTATTGGACTGAGAAGGCTGTTGCCCCTAAGAATGTAGGACTTTTGAAAATCGTTAAAAAATACCGCCGATATAATTTTGTGACGTCACTTTAAACAGACAGAAATTATACTTAGAATGGTTGTTTTTGTGAAAAATTATTTGGGAAAGGTTTTTTGAGTTGTCCAAGATGTATTGCAAACATTTAGATTGGATTTTCTCTAATAGTCTCTAATTCTGACGAAGATTTCTAACTTGGCCTGTATTGTAGGGGCCAATTACTGTAGGTTTTTGCGCATACTTATTTGACGAAAATATTTTTTAGGAAGTAACTATACAATTTGCGCTTCGCAAATCAGAATTTAAAATCCTCAAAGTAAGGCTTGAGATTATGTTATTTTCACTAATAAAGCCCTGCCTTCAAATCAAATTGCCATTAAAAGAGGGGCTTTCTTCCTTTCCGTAATCTTTAAAGTTACAGGCATGATCAGAGACCTACCTTAGATTCCCGCAGATTATTTGATGGTTTGTCAACAATAGTATCTCCATCAACACTCGTGTTATCGTCATGGAAACCAACTAGCACTCCTTCATCTTTTGTCGTCCTTTCATCACTGGTATGTGAAAATCTCCCATGTGACGGAGTGCCTAATTCAGTCTCCTCCTTTGAATCACTCTGCAATGGAGATCCTCGATTCTCTTCTCTCTCCTCCACAATTTCTGTGAGCGCATCTTCGAGAGCAACTATTTTTGATTGCAGCGTAGGGATGACTTCAGACTTTAAGTGTTGATTGTCACGAATGATCTTGGGAATGTCTTCTAACGTGCATCCGATTCGACTCAAGATTTGGTTGTATGCTATAGTGTAAAAAATAAAATCATAATACCATTTCTAAAGGTAGGATGGCCGAATAGTCAAGGCGTCAGTGCCACAAGCCAGGGGTTCGCGGTTCGACACCCCGCTGCTTCAAATCTTTAGTTCAGTTCTTAAATAGCTAAGCCGGTTGGCCCTGAACTCCGTGAAAACAACCGGAAGATTTGCCAAAAATCCTACATTACTGGGATTCCCATGTAAAATATCGACTCTATTGATCACAATAACGGTGTACGTAAAACTGACGAAATTTTTCAAAAAATGATAGTACGAAAGAAATATCTTGTGATTACAGATGCTATGTTAAGCAAGAGCAAGTACACGCCAGATTAACGCATTTGAACCAAAACTAAGTGTCAGGAGCGCAAGTTAGCAGGTATTGTAAACGGTTGGTTCTAACGAGAGGAATCGTGCAATACATACATAACCACAGTCGGGCATCCTCTGCAAAAGAGAAGCCAGTCATCATCATAAGGTGAACTCAGATTCTACTGACTTGTACAATATCCGGGTGACACGGGGACAAACAATACCACAAACTAAAGTTAAGAAACTTCCACCAACTATGGAAGCAAATGTTCGATTTACGTAATGAACAAATTCGAACGCTAGTTTTAATAATGGCGGATTTGAAAAAAGCCTCTACATAAAATTGTGTAAACAGGATCTAATAGGGAATGCTGATCGAGTCTTTGTAATTACAGGGCATTAGATTTCGCACTTTATAAATGTAAAGGATACGAAAAAAGTCTATCATACCTTGTTGTTCTTCAGCTTTCCGTTCAAGAGCTTCGTTCAATTTTTCGATATCACTCCACAAGCTACTGTTTTCTTCTCGAAGTTCAAATGATTCATTCAGCGTCTTACTGACTTTTTCCTTGTGGATATATTGCGCTTGCTCTAGCCTAGTTTTCAATTCAGCTAGCATGAGATCTTTACTCTGTTTTTCTGTAAGTAATTGTTGGTTTTCCTCTTTAAGCGCGTTGCATTGTGATTCATTTTTTGTTAAAATTTCTTCAAGCTGCTTTCGATTAGCCTCGATTTTTTCGACCTTTTCAGTAGCTTCCAGGCTAGACTTCTTTAACCGTTCGTTTTCCTTGTTTAAACCTTTAGCCTCTTCTTGATATTCCGTTAGCCTTTGTTCCGACTCCTCTGCTTTCTTGGCACTTTCTGTCTCCTCATTTCGAACGTCTCTGAGTTCGTTTTGGACTTCTTCCAAAGTTGCTTCAAGAACTGCTTCACGAGTTTCGATTTCTTGTAAGGAAGAAATGAGGTTGTTTCGCTCATCTTCCAGGGTAGATGCTTGTTCCGTCACTGTAGAATATTTTCCAGCCAAAACTTCGAATTGTTCTTGGATTTCCTTGTGCTTAAAGTGTGAACAAGAGAAGAAGAAACATGATACCGTTGAATTCTGATAAATAATACTCTCAGGGGACCGGTGAAAAAATGTGCTTAAGTTGACGCTCTCTAATTCGATTTTCATCGAATAAGGGAGCGTATGGAAAATTAGAGTGTCATTTGTGAGAGTGAATTTCAATATTTTCGAATAACAAAACGGATCGATCTAAATCTGAAAAGGTTATCAAAAAAGAAATAAATCGGGAGAGATTGATAAAAATTTTGAGAGTGAAATTTTTCACCGACATTTCATCACCCAATAAGGTTTTTCCTCGGTTTTAAAAATACCTGACCAAAACTTTATTCTGAAATTAGCGCTAGTGCTTTAAGCATGATTTATTTTTCGACAAGTGAATAAACCTTTTCTTTTGGACAATTGCAAATTATGTCAGGTAAAAGTCATGAAATTGTTTCTAGGTGGGAATATTTATTATTATAAAACTTTTTCCTCGATTAGTTCAACCCCCGTCTTTTTTTTTCGATAAAGTATCTTGTCTAGGACGTTGATAAGGAAAATAACAAACTAAAGAACATACAGGGGGTAATTTAGAAGACGTCATCAGGTCGGTACACTAGATAAAATGTTTTGTAAGCTATATTTTGTGTAATCCAATTTTTTTTAAATCTTAAAATGTTCTATGCTTTTTTAAATTTAAGCCTGAAATGACTTATAGCATGCTCTTACTTCCACAGTTTTGTGAGTATTTAAACTCTGACAAAAATCTAAGAAACAAATTAAGTACAATGCATGACTAATGAATAAGAAAATGCTGATTTTAAGTCAATCAGTGAATAAAGTATTAAGAATATTTTAAGAACATTAAAACCTGAAAATCACGAAAAAATAATAACACCCTAGCATCAGCTATGATTAACTGACCGTAATAAAAGAACCATGAACATTTTTCATTCTAAACGGAACAGTTAAATTGCATTCGAATCTCCACATAATTGATTTAGTTAAACTGTTTTCCTTCCAAAAAGTATTACTGACATTATTTAAATTTAAGTGTATTCTATAGTTATTCCTCGTTATTCCAATCGTGATGTAATGTTTCCAATTGCCGTGTCAGCATTTTTCCTCATCCTCTTTAGCATAATTGCTCCCGCATATTCTTTTGTGTTCATTTCCGGGTGAAATACCGCAATGTAAATTCTCCGGAAATAACAAAATATGATCAGAAGGTCCATACTTAATGCAATGGCTATCCAATAAACACTTTCTGCTTGTAAAATATCTTTTTGGAAAATCACGATCGGATACAAAACAATGAAAATGAAAATGACCATGAAACTTCCGTATACAATTGACATTGTTTCCTTAAATGCACCGGGTAGTCGTCTACCACGGAACGCTTGGATGAAGCAAACAAACTGTAGACAAATTGTGAAACCGATAAGTATTTTGAAATGTGAACCTATATTGCAATGAGATATTTTGTCAAAAGTTTTATGATTGATGACATTCTCCATCTTGACAGGGTTGACATAAACCAATAAAAACAAAATAAAATTGTACACAAAAACAAGAATCAATACAGAAAACACTTCAGCCATCTTTGATCTTCGAATCTCAGATTTGGTCATTTTCACTCTGGACTGGAAAGCTTTCAAAACTTTTTGTAATCTAAGTTGAATAATGGATACAATGATTGTATAAAAGACAGTCAAAGTCAACAAACGCCCATAACATTTGTAAATGTTTGGCTTGCCGTAAAAACTGAAGAACAACAAAACAAAATTCGAAGCGAAGAAAAATAAGTGAACAAAAGTCATTTGGACGTTAGCCGCTTTCATCATAGGGGTAGTGCGATATTTGATGAAACCCAAAGCCACCACAAAACACGAAAGAAGACCAAAACAGGACAAAGTAATGGCGAATATGGTGAAGGGTTGAGAAATTGATATCATTCGTTCTTTGTAAGGATCATAACAAGATTTTCCATCTTTATTCGAAAAATGCATAGCGGGGCAAGGAGTACAGGATGAATTTCCACCTCGCAATTTGAAAAATGCATTTGCACATGGCTGGCACATCCAACGGTATGATTCGTTCCAACGGTATGATTCGTTCCATCTTGTAGTGTGGTTGTCCAACTTGGTGTAAACAAATTCTAAACCAGATTGACAGTGGACTGGAGGACATTGACTTAGCATTTTAAATGGGCTCATTGACATCCCCAATTCTGTAATATTTCCATTGTTTTTAATTTTGTGACCATTTACATCAATTCGAAAATGACGATGATAAAAGTTCTGTCTGACAACAAGCTTCATAAATGTTATACTAATATATTTAGCTCTCGCTTGTTCGCGGTATGAAAAAATGAAAAAGTGTAAGTCTTCATAAAGCTTTATAATATATTTAGCTGTAAAATGATTCTTATGGTATGAAGAAAGATCTTCAAAACGGCGATAGAAAGTGAGAGATTGTCCGTTTAAAATGGGTAACCTTTTTTGTTTATCTTTATAGCGGATATCGTTTATTCTAATAACCACCCCCGTTTGCGAGATGTCACGGAAGTTTTCATTCAGGTACCAAGTTTTATTTGAAGGACCATAATCACGTAAAAACATTTCTTGGTTGATTGGCGAGCCGATGAGAACAATGACTTCAGCTTCATTTAGTTTTTTCACTGTTTTTATCAGACTGTCCAATTCTTTGTTATGTCCAATTTGAATGTTAAAGCAAGCTTGACGATTCTTGAGAAAGCTGACATAGTCTGTAAAATATTGGTATGAGCTGGAAAATTCGTCCTGAATTAAAACAAAGGTGACATAGTTCCAATCCATAACTTGGACAAGATTCTCAAAAATATTTTTCACTTCATCAAAAGCTCCTAGTGTTAATGATGGCAAGATATAAAAATTCTTCTCAAAAGTTTTGCTGGTTTTCAAGTTCGAAATCTTAATGTTTGTGTCACTCAAAACTTCAGCGATCAATCGAAAAAGATTATTTTCCAGATATGTAAAAACGATCAAAATTTTTGGTTGATTTTTCCAGCCATATATTTTTCTCCTTGCTTTAGGAGACGGATCTTCCGTAATAGTATATTTTGGGTTCAAAAGAAAATCAATTAAAAGTGATGTCGTGTTCTTATGATCACTATAAACGTCAAAATATTGGTAGAAAAATAAACGTCTACTTTTCATCAACGGATGGACAGCATCATTTTTTGTGAAGAAGTAATCAACCGCTTTATTGTGAAATCTTGATTGAAAGTTCATTTCAGTTGATTGGTTAAGTGACCTTTGATAACATGATGATCCAATTCCAAACACGAAATATGGCTCCCCGATAGGTAAAAAGAATGTACCATAATTTGCAAACGATAATGCAAAGGATATCAACGGTAAAAATATCAGGCTTTCCAAGAGCTTTTGATCCATGTCTATAAAAATCTTTCCAACGCAGGTATATATGTGTGATTCAAAAAACGGACCCACAACAAAGATGAATAAGTTTAAAATGAATTTATGAAATAGTTATCGAAGTTTTAAATATATTATTTAATAAATATATTTTTTATTCAAAAAGTGAAGGGAAATGTAAAATCAATTGCTTTTTAATTTCATAATAATTAAAATAAAAAAGAAATTTAAAAAAGAAAATATTTTATATTGTCTTTTATGTACGTTCAAATGGTCATTCTTCATAGAAATTTTATTTTCTCTTTTCGTTTTCAAAGTGATGTCCTTCATGGTCCATCGTGTGGCCCATTGAGGACAATAAAAGAATTTTGTGTTAAAAGAGAAAAGTTTTTTTTTTCCAATTTCGTTTTAAAAATTATGTCGTTCAGTTTTCCTATGCCATTTAATAGCATGACATATTTATTTACACACACGTTTTTTATAAGAACAAACTATATAAGAACATAAGGCTTCGATGGCCAAAATGTTAAGAGCAATTTAAGTAAAGACGATATTTTTTCCAATCAAATTTCTTCCCCGATAAAGAATTAAGTTTAAGAGGTTGAAAAAAGACCACCAGGTCGGTACAAAAATATTTTGTAAGCTGTATTCTGTACTTAATGAATAAAAAGTTTTTTATAAGAAATACAAATTTTTTAAAACCTTTAGATATTCTATTCATTTTGAAATTCAAGGCCGAAATGGCTTTAAGCATGCTCTTATTTCCACAATTTTCTTAGTATCTTTGTCCAATTTCCTAAGACATCGGGTGTTTTAGAGTTCGCAAAGCCTTAAAATGCTCTTAAATTGTTCTTAACATTGTGACCATTAAAGCCTTAAGTTCTAATATAGTTTGTTCTTATAAAAAGAAATGGAAGAATTTTTAAATATTACACTTGCTGCTCATCTCAAGTTCTGATTTTATTTTTCGAGTCTTTGCTCATCTTCGCCATTATTACTGATCTCGAATATTCAATCGTGTTCATTTCCGGGTGAAATACCGCAATGTAAATTCGCCGGAAATAACAAAATATGATCAGAAGGTCCATACTTAATGCAATGGCTATCCAATAAACACTTTCTGCTTGTAAAATATCTTTTTGGAAAATCACAATCGGATATAAAACAATGAAAATCAAAATGACCATGAAACTTCCGTATACAATTGACATTGTTTCCTTAAATGCACCGGGTAGTCGTCTACCACGGAACGCTTGGATGAAGCAAACAAACTGTAGACAAATTGTGAAACCGATAAGTACTTTGAAATGTGAACCTATATTGCAATGAGATATTTTGTCAAAAGTTTTATGATTGATGACATTCACCATCTTCACTGGGTTGACATAAACCAATAAAAACAAAATAAAATTGTTCACAAAAACAAGAATCAATACAGAAAACACTTCAGCCATCTTTGATCTTCGAATCTCAGATTTGGTCATTTTCACTCTGGACTGAAAAGCTTTCAAAACTTTTTGTAATCTAAGTTGAATGATGGATACAATGATTGTATAAAAGACAGTCAAAGTCAACAAACGTCCATAACATTTGTAAATGTTTGGCTTGCTGTAAAAACTGAAGAACAACAGAACAAAATTCGAAGCGAAGAAAAATAAGTGAACAAAAGTCATTTGGACGTTAGCGGCTTTCATCATAGGAGTAGTGCGATATTTTATGAAACCCAAAGCCACCACAAAACACGAAAGAAGACCAAAACAGGACAAGGTAATGGCGAATATGGTGAAGGGTTGAGAAATTGATATCATTTGTTCTTTGTAAGGATCATAACAAGATTTTCTATCTTTATTCGAAACATGCATAGCGGGGCAAGGAATACAGGATGAATTTCCACCTCGTGATTTGAAAAATCCATTTGCACAAGGTTGACACACCCAGCGATATGATTCGTTCCATATTGTAGTGTAGTTGTTCAACTTGGTGTAAACATATTCTGAACCAGATTGACAGTGGACTGGAGGACATTGACTTAGCCTTTTATAAGGCATCATTGACATCCCCAATTCTGTAATATTTCCATTGTTTTTCATTTTGTGACCGTTTACATCAATTCGAAGGCGACGGAAATAAAAGTTCTGTCTGACAACAAGCTTCATAAATGATAAAATAACATCTTTCGCTTTCGCTTTTTCGCGATATGTCAAAATGAAAAAGTGTAAGTCTTCATAAAGCTTCATAGTGTATTCAGCTGTGAAATGATTCTTATGGTATGAAGAAAGACCTTCAAAACGGTTAAAGAAAGTGAGTGCGTGTCCGTTTAAAATGGGTAACAGTTTTTGTTTAACTTCATAGCGGATATCTCTTATTCTAATAACCATCCCCGTTTGCGAGATGATACGGTAGTTTTCATTGAGATACCAAGTTTTATTTGAAGGACCATAATCACGTAAAAACATTGCTTGGTTGATTGGCGAGCCGAGGAGAACAATGACTTCAGCTTCATTTTGTTTTTTGACTGTTTTTATCAGAGTGTCTAATTCTTTGTTATGTCCAATTTGAATGTTAAAGCAAGCTTTACGATTCTTGAGAAAACTGATATAGTCTGTGAAATATTGATATGAGCTTGAAATTTCGTCTTGAATTAAAACAAAGGTGGCATAGTTCCAATCCATGGCTTGGACAAGATTCTCAAAAATATTTTTCACTTCATCAACAGCTCCAAGTGTTAATGATGGCAAGACATACCAATTCTTCTCAAAGGTTTTGCTGGTTTTCAAGTTCAAAATCATTATGTCTGTGTCGCTCAAAACTTCAGCGATCAATTGAAAAAGATTATTTTCCAAATATGTAAAAACTATCAAAATTTTTGGTTGATTTTTCCAACCATATATTTTCCTCCTTGCTTTAGGAGACGGATCTTCTGTAATAGAATATTTTGGGTTCAAAAGAAAATCAATTAAAAGTGATGTCAAGTTTTTATGATTGCTACAAACGTCGAAATATTGGTAGAAAAATAATCGTCTACTTTTCATCAACGGGTGAACAGCATCATATTTTTGAAAGATGAAATCAATCGCTTTATTGTGAAATCTTGATTGAAAGTTCATTTCAGTTGATTGGTTAAGTGACCTTTGATAACATGATGATCCGATTCCAAACACGAAATATGGCTCTCCGATAGGTGAAAAGAATGTACCATAACTTGCTAAAGGTAATGCAAAGGATATCAACGGTAAAAATATCAGGATTTCTAAGAGCTTTTGAACCATGTCTATAAAAATTTTTCCAACGCAGGTATAATATGTGTGATTCAAAGTAAAACGGACCCAAAATAAAGATGAATAAGCATAAAATGAATTTATAAAATAGTTATCGAAGTTTTAAATTATAAAATTCATCATGAGCGTTGCAATTTAGATCAAATCTTTGAGAAAAAAATTAAGCCTTTTGTGAATTTGGAATGAAATTAACAGTGGGAAGATTTGGAACGCTACTTCAAAAAATAGAATTTTAATTTAATAAAATAAAACTTGAGATTAATTATTCGTAAATAAATATCAAATATTTTGGGCTGGAACTGTTTCTGAGAAATAAAGAAATAATTAATAACTGTGTGCTAGAAACGAAATATATTTTCGAGGTTGAAATCTTGAAAACAACATCGATTTATGATGTAAAAAGAAATCTCCATTCTATTTAGTGAAAATAAAATACTACTGTAAAGAAATTCGGAAGGTTAGCTGCTACACGCTTTTTTTATAAGAATGGTGTAAATCCATTTCATCATGGATATTCTTAACTTTTTTGGGAAAAAAACATTCTTAGGTTAGGATCCTAATTCATTTTAACATTTTTTACAAGCATAAAATGGCACCTTTGTAAAACGAGTGAGCCTAACTTGGGGATAATTGATAATTTATAATTGAAAATGCTCTTACAATGGCATTCTTAGCTTTAGTAGCAAAATTCCATGATGGTGATATTCTTAGCATATTCTTAGTTTTTTGGCCATTTTCATCATGGACATTCTTATAAAGTGTATTCTTATAAAAAACAAGGGGAATTATCTAAATAAATCTACAGAATTATTCAAATCCTGGAGAGAATTTTATTCTAACTTTAATATCAACGAAATATCAGGGTCAGTCTAAAACATGGCCTACCTCTGTGGTCCGGCCATATGGCCCACCCTATGCCCTACCTTATGGCACACCTTAAAACTCTAAAAAAGATTCGATTTTTATCATTCTGAAAATGTGAAAACAAGTTCTAAGGCTGGAGTAAAATAAACAAACAAAATAAATAAGTTTTGAGTTTTTATACACTTGACACTTTGATGGCTTTGATTGCAAGAAATTTGATTGACGCAAGGAAAAGAGAAAGTATTATAAAAGTACCATAGTATGGTGAAAACACCCAGCTTCGTCAGGTCATGGATGTTAAGCGTCGTCTGGCCAGGATAGTGCTTGGATGGGGGGCCGCCTGGTAACTTCTGGTTTCACGGAGCGCAGTGAGAATATTTTCACTATCAAGAATCACTAGAACCTCTGTTGGGGCACACCTTTGGCCAAGTCCCCTGAATATTCTGCATGGTCCCTTTTGAGCTCGGTGGCGCAATGGAAACCCCTGAAAAAATTCCCAGCGCTTCACCAGAAGTCAGCCAGTTGCTTAAGGCTCCACGCACTATGAGACCCAGAGTTCGAATCTGGCCCGGGTCATATTTTATGTATTTTTGGTTGAAGAATCTAAAACAAGCACAATGCATATTGGACCTACCTAATGATAAATATAGAACGGAAATATGGAAATAAGAGAAAACAAATGATAAAATGCCAAAAAAAACGGTTTTCCCAACATATTTTCGGCATTTTCGTCCGGAAAAGATTCTTTTTCGAAAATCGAGCTCCTTCACATTTTGGGTATCACCATTTTGCATCATTGTTTAAAAAATCAAAACAAGCTACATGCTGAATGGACCTACCTGAAGATTGATGTAATAAGACAATTGAAAAATGAGAACAATAGTATGAAAATGCAGAATAATACGAGAACAACTCGAGAAATTCATGGAATCCGGCGATTCTCGGCTGTTCTGGCGATTTTAAGAAAGTTCCTGTACCAAAATCAGTTTCATTAAGAACTGAACCATGCTTTAATCGTGGACATTCTTATAAATGATGTTTTTGTTTGAAAAAAACAAAGATATGAACGAAAAAATCCAATGAAAATCTACAAAAACGGAAATTTCCAGCTTTTTTGGCCGGAAAAAACATTTTCTCAAAAATCGAACTCGGTCATGTTTTGAGCATTGCGAATACGCATCATTCTGCAAAAAATCAGAGAAAAATAAGGATGAAAATTCGAGAAAATGTCAAAAGAACCGGTTTTCCGGCATATTTCCGGCATTTTCGGCCGGAAAAAATGTTTTTCGAAAATCGGGCTCCGTCACATTTTAGGTATTGTCATTTTGCATCAGTGTGCAAAATTTCATAAAAAAAATATAAAGTACAGCTCGAGAAATTCAAGAAATACTGTCTTTCCCGCGAAAATAGGTTGTTCCGGCGATTTTTGAATAGTTCCGGCTTCAAAAATCAATTTTATTGAAATTGAAACATGCTTGATGGTGGGCATTGCTATTAATAATGTTTTTGAATGAAAAAACAACCAATTATAAGGAAAAAGTCCAATGAAAATCCAGAAAAACGGAGATTTCCGGCATATTTCCGGCATTTTCGGCCAGAAAAAATTTTTTCTCAAAAATCGGACTCGGCCATGTTTTGGGCATTGCTAATACGCATCTTTGAGCAAAAAATCAGAAAAAACTAATGATAAAATCTCGAGAAAGTACCAAAAAACAAGTTTTTCCGGGATTTTTCCGGCATTTTCGGCCGGAAAATTTTCTTTTCTGAAAATCGGGCTCCGTCACATTTTGGGCATTGCCATTTTGCATCATTGTGCAAAAAATCAGAAAAAACCAATGAGCCAATCCCGAGAAAAGCTGGCAACAGACGAACGAACGGACGAACGAACGGACGAACGAACGAACGGACATGGGTTAATTTAAAGGACCTCCACCGGGGCACCCGGAGGTAGGTCCAAAAATCGAACGAGCCAAACCTGAGAAAAGATTGCATCAGACGGACGGACGGACGGACACAGGCTAATTTAAAAGACCTCCAAGGTAGGTCCAAAAAGTGGGCCCAAGATCTAAGGTCGTCTAAAATGATTTCTTTGGTGGGCCATAAGATAGGCCATAAGGTAGGCCATAAGGACGGGCCAGAGAGGTAGACCAATGTCTAAGACATGCTAAGCAACTTAAATATCAGAGTAAAGTCCCCTTAACGGAAGCAAAGTCAGAACTAATGAGCACCATACCACTACACTTCGAAGAAGAGAAAATTCTTGAAAATATAAAGCAAATTGAAGCACTACAGAACCTGTGACGATGAATTCCAGACCCTTAAGAGTCTTCGAACAACTTTTTCCATCAAACAAGATTTGAATATATTCCACCAATCTTTATATTAGTGTCGAACGTACCTAAATGGCTCAAATTCAGTATCTTAAAAGTCACTTGAAGGTCCAATTGCAAAATTGATACCGAAAAAATTTCAGCCAGATAGGACCATTTTTAAAATCTCCCGACTGCCCTACTGAAAACAAAAATGAAAAAAAACACAAAAAAAAACAGATATATAATTACCCAAGGAACAAGTGTGCTAAACTTCAGGCAAACCGGGCAATTTTTGATGTCTGCAGTCTGTCCAAAGCTTTCAGATAGACAGATATACATACCAGCAGACATTTTCAGATCCAACTAGGGCGGTGGTTACACGTAGCCGGGGTGAAATTCACCCCGGGGTGAAAAGGAAAAATAATTCACCCCGGGGTGAAAATCATTTTGGGATACACGTCGGCGAAAGGCGGGGTGAAAACCCTTTTTTTCAGTCCGGGGTGAAAATTTTAACTTATTTTCACTCCGGCGTGAAAACGTAAAGTCTGTCCACGATAAGTGTGCACTCTTTTTTCTTTTACCTATAACTTTTGAAGGAATTCTTCAATCTTTATAAATTTGGTATCGTTAGAGAGATATTTGTGAGTGGAACAATTTGAAATAAATAAATCTTTAAAAAAATTCTAAAAATGAAGGTGAAAATAAAGAAGAAAAAAATGAAGATCTTGTAGAAAATTGCTATAACTTTCATATTCACTGGAGAGATTCTTTGATCTTATGAGGTCATCACTGGGAAGAAATTTCACTAAAATATTTATTCAATATAAAGTTATGATGCAAAGTTAATAATTGATTGACCTCAAAAAACAGCAGAAAACAACGTTTTTAGACGTCATCAGCTTATAACTTTTTTTGATATCTTTTGACTGTATGATTATTTTTGAGAAAATTTTTCACAGTGATGACGTTCGATGATCAAGGATTCCCTTCAGTGAAAATGATAGTTATAGCACTTTTCTACAAGATCTTCATTTTTTTCTTCTTCATTTTCATCTTCATTTTTAGAATTTTTTTAAAGATTTTTTAATTCAAAATTTTCCACTCACTAATATCTTACCAATGATACCAAATTTGTAAAGATTGAAGAATTCCTTCAAAAACTATATAGGTAAAAGAAAAAAGAGTGCACACTTATCGTGAACAGACTTTAATCATGCATAACTTTTAGATTCAACCCGGGGTGAAAAAGAAATTGTGTATACATGTAAAAATGTGCAAAAATGTGCAAAAAAAATCCTTAAAAAAATTTTCACTCCGGTCCTCAGGACCGGGGTGAAATCAACCCCGGGTGAGTTCAACCCGCTTAAAAACGACTTCACCCCGCCTAAATACGTGTATACAGAAACAGTGTTTTCTTTATAATTTGGTATCGTTAGAGAGATATTTGTGAGTGGAACAATTTGAAATAAAAAAATCTTTAAAAAAATTCTAAAAATGAAGGTGAAAATAAAGAAGAAAAAAATGAAGATCTTGTAGAAAATTGCTATAACTTTCATATTCACTGGAGAGATTCTTTGATCTTATGAGGTCATCACTGGGAAGAAATTCCTTCAAAAACTATATAGGTAAAAGAAAAAAGAGTGCACACTTATCGTGAACAGACTTTAATCATGCATAACTTTTAGATTCAACCCGGGGTGAAAAAGAAATTGTGTATACATGTAAAAATGTGCAAAAATGTGCAAAAAAAATCCTTAAAAAAATTTTCACTCCGGTCCTCAGGACCGGGGTGAAATCAACCCCGGGTGAGTTCAACCCGCTTAAAAACGACTTCACCCCGCCTAAATACGTGTATACAGAAACAGTGTTTTCTTTATAGACCGGAGTGAATTTCACCCCGGGGTGAAATATGTTTTTATTTCACCCCGGGGTGAATTTCACCCCGGCTACGTGTAACCACCGCCTAGATCAACTGTTTAGAACATGCTTTATGTTCGAATTATATTGGTTTTAGATAGAGTCTTTCGGAAGGGCATGCTGTTAACCCTGTCTGCCCCGTGTGTGCCAGAGGCTTGTGTTGCCCCGTATGGGGGGCACTTTTTATCACCTTCAGTTACTCCTGATAGGACAGTTCAATTTCCATGAAAGTTTTGACATATAAACACCATCATATAAAGATTATTTTAAATTTCAGATCATTTTGCTAACGGTTTTAGATTTTATGGCCATAGATTTCAGGATTTTGGCGGTTTGGGCGGCTAACGCTGAACAAACAGTCGCAGTGGCTGTCATGGGTGGAATTCATAAATTACTTTTTTCAAATCAATTTGTAAAGATGAATTTGTAGAAAAGTCAAGAAGTTTCAGAAAGTTTTTTCATGTCATTCAAAAGTTAGAGGGAAAAATTCTAGTATTCTTCCAGCGGAAGATATAAGGTACACATAAACTGAGATTAAGATACGAATAAAAATTAAATAAAAGGGAATGACGGATTCCGCTATATCCAGTGAAAACAATACTTCGATTGGAGAAGAAGTCACACTCTAAAGGGGCATTGATGGCGTAAAGCCCGAAGGGCTAGATGTCAAGGTTTTGCTGAAAAGTGTGCCGTGGTTAGGTAGGAAATCCTACCTAAGTCACGTGTCATTACAATAGAATTTCCGCGCTTGACCAATCAGAAGCTTCGCGGGTTTTCGAAAACAATAGCAACAATATTTTTTCCGATATTCAAATCAATATTTTTCCCTTCGGGCTTATAAATCTATGGGATAGATGGCGTAAACTAAAAAACAGGGGCGTAGTTGCGTAAAGTAAATAAAACTGGGGCGTAGTTGGCGTAAAGTAAATAAAACAGGGGCGTAGTTGGTGTAAACAAAATAAAACTGGGGCCAAGTTGTCGGAAAGTGAATAAAACAGGGGCGTAGTTGGCGTACAGTATATAAACCAAGGGCGTAGATAGGGTAAAGTAAATAAAACAAATAAACCTTCGGATGTTCTAAACATTTTGAATTTTAAGCCTGAAAATGTTCTTCACATGGTCTTAATTGTCACCATTCTAAGTATCTTTATGCCATTTCTTTTTTTATCATCGAGCACTATTCAGTTTGATTTCGTTGCAATGATGTAATTTCTTTTAAGAAATTTAGTATTTTAGAGTCCACAAAGCCTGGAAATGTTTTTGTCATCAAATCCTTATGTTTTTATATAGTTTGTTTTAGTAAAAAAACTTGTTTTTGCTAAAAAATTAACGGAAAATTAATGAAGAAAGAGCGATCATTAGCAATTTCAAAGAAATAAAAATCATTTTTTAAATTGTCGCGATAATTTCTATGACCAATAATATATTTTTCATATTTACTCGACCAAAATATTGAGAGCAAGTAATGAACATTTTAAGGTCGATTTCTTAGGAAATTGTACAAAGGTACTAATTAAAAACACAAAATAAAACAGGGAAAGGATAATTAAGGAGCAAAGAATTGAATCCCATAATAAAGGAACAAAGAGTGTTTACATATAACATGAAATCCTAGAAAAGACGACATTTATTTTCACCAATATTAGGTCATTCCATTAAATTTCCATACAGGGGGTTGGACGAACCTTTTCAGGTTAAAAAACATTTCTTTAAAATGTGTGAATACCCCCCTGGAAAATGGAAAATTTTCAAAAAATCCGTTGGAAAATTTCTTTTCATATCAAAAAGTGACGGCGGACGAACTAAGATCAGTCTTTTATCCCCTGGAAATTTTAGAATAACATTTTACCACCTGGAAAAATGAAAAACCCGTCTTTTAGACCCCCTGGAAACTCTGCTCAAATTACCCCCTGAAAATATTCGCCCACACCCCTGTATGGATTTAAAATATAGATTTTTTCTTCGCATTATATATGAAAAGGAAGGGTTGCTAGCCACAAAAAAAGAAATGACTATTTATGTAAAACTCAAGAACAGGCTTCGACGTCTTCGGTGACAAATAATACCGTGAAATTACCATAGACTGTCAACTTTATTAAATTTTATATTTATTCAAATGGGGTAACTTTGTATGGATAAGTCAGTAGGTCCGTCTACCTCAAGGAGATGTTTTCGAAAACATGATACTGTTGGCGTTGGCAATGAGAAATTATGGAAGATATTCTTTTTCACCTATTGGCGAACCTTATTTTGCAAAGCTCATGAATTATATAATTTAAAACTTCGATAACTTTTTTATAAATTCATTTTATGCTCTTTCATCTTTGATTTGGATCCGTTTTACTTTGAATCACACATATATACCTGTGTTAGAAATATTTTTATAGACATGGATCAAAAGCTCTTGGAAAGCCTGATATTTTTACCGTTGATATCCTTAGCATTATCGTTTGTAAATCATGGTACATCACCTATCGGGGAGCCATATTTCGTGTTTGGAATTGGATCATCATGTTATCAAAGG
The DNA here is from genome assembly GCF_902728285.1 of Clytia hemisphaerica. Taxonomy (NCBI): domain Eukaryota; kingdom Metazoa; phylum Cnidaria; class Hydrozoa; order Leptothecata; family Clytiidae; genus Clytia; species Clytia hemisphaerica. Next base: position 1,348,188 of record NW_027104057.1, read on the forward strand.
TCACTTAACCAATCAACTGAAATGAATTTTGAATCAAGATTTCACAATAAAGCAGTTGATTTTATCTTTCAGAAATATGATGCTAATCACCCGTTGATGAAAAGTAGACGTTTATTTTTCTACCAATATTTCGATGTTTGTAGCAATCATAAGAACTTGACATCACTTTTAATTGATTTTCTTTTGAACCCAAAATACACTATTACAGAAGATCCCTCTCCTAAAGCAAGGAGGAAAATATATGGTTGGAAAAATCAACCAAAAATTTTGATAATTTACACTTATTTGGAAAATAATCTTTCTCGATTGATCGCTGAAGTTTTGAGTGACACAGACATTTTGATTTTGAACTTGAAAACCAGCAAACCTTTTGAGAAGAATTTGTATGTCTTGCCATCATTAACACTTGGAGCTTTTGATGAAGTGAAAAATATTTTTGGAAATCTTGTCAAAGTTATGGATTGGAACTTTGTCACCTTTGTTTTAATTCAGGACGAAATTTCAAGCTCGTATCAATATTTTAAAGACTATGTCAGTTTTCTTAAGAATCGTAAAGCTTGCTTTAACATTCAAATAGGTCATCAAACAGCAATGGACACTCTGATAAAGGCAGTGAAAAGACAAAATGAAGCTGAAGTCATCGTTCTCCTCGGCTCGCCAATCAACCAAGCAGAGTTTTTACGTGATTTTGGTCCTTCAAATAAAACCTGGTACCTGAATGAAAACTTCCGTGACATCTCGCAAACGGGGATGGTTATTAGAATAAGAGATATCCGCTATGAAGATAAACAAAAAAGGTTAACCATTTTAAACGCAAACGCACTCACTTTCTTTAACCGTTTTGAAGATCTTTCTTCATACCATAAGAATCGTTTCACAGCTGAATACATCATGAAGCTTTATAAAGATTTACACTTTTTTATTTTGTCATATCGCAAAAAACTGAGAGCTAAATATATTCGTATACCCTATGTGAAGTGGTTTGTCAGACAGAACTTTTATTTCCGTCGCCTTCGAATTGATGTAAACGGTCACAAAATTGAAAACAATGGAAATATTACAGAATTGAGGATGTCAATGACGCCTTATAAAAGACTAAGTCAATGTCCTCCAGTCCACTGTCAATATGGTTCAGAATATGTTTACACCAAGTTGGACAACCACACTACAAGATGGAACGAATCGTACCGTTGGATGTGCCAGCCCTGTTCAAATGGATTTTTCAAATCACGAGGTGGAAATTCATCATCCTGTATTCCTTGCCCCTCGATGCATGTTTCGAGCAAAGATAGAATATCTTGTTATGATCCTTACAAAAAACAAATGATATCGATTTCTCAACCCTTCACCATATTCGCCATTACTTTGTCCTGTTTTGGTCTTCTTTCGTGTTTTGTGGTGACTTTGGGTTTCATCAAATATCGCACTACTCCTATGATGAAAGCCGCTAACGTCCAAATGACTTTTGTTCACTTATTTTTCTTCGCTTTGAATTTTGTTCTGTTGTTTTTCAGTTTTTACGGCAAGCCAAACATTTACAAATGTTATGGGCGTTTGTTGACTTTGACTGTCTTTTATACAATCATTGTATCCATCATTCAACTTAGATTACAAAAAGTTTTGAAAGCTTTCCAGTCCAGAGTCAAAATGACCAAAGCCGAAGTTCAAAGAATAAAAGCAATCGGAGTATTTTCCATCATTATTTTGACAGTAGTAAACAATCTCATTTTGTTTTTATTGGTTTATGTCAACCCTGTGAAGATTGACACTGTTATCAATCATGAAACTTTCGACAAAATATCTCATTGCAATATAGGTTCACATTTCAAAGTACTTATCAGTTTCACAATTTGTCTGCAGTTTGTTTGCTTCATCCAAGCGTTCCGTGGTAAACGACTACCCGGTGCATTTAAGGAAACAATGTCAATTGTATACGGAAGTTTCATGGTCATTTTCATTTTCATTGTTTTGTATCCGATCGTGATTTTCCAAAAAGATATTTTACAAGCAGAAAGTGTTTATTGGATAGCCATTACATTAAGTATGGACCTTCTGATCATATTTTGTTATTTCCGGCGAATTTGCATTGCGGTATTTCACCCGGAAATGAACACAAAAGAATATGCAGGAGCAATTATGCTAAAGAGGATGAAGAAAAATGCTGACACGGCAATTGGAAACATTACGTCATGATTGGAATAGCGAGGAATAATGATGGAATACACTTAATTTGGATAGTGTCATTGATACTGTTTGGAAGGAAAAACAGTTTAACTAAATCATTTATACGGAGATTCGAATGCAATTTAACTGTTTCTTTTAGAATGAAAAATGTTCACGATTCTTTTATTACGGTCAGTTAATCATAGCTGAGGCAAGGCTGTTATTATTTTTTCGTGAATTTCAGGCTTTAAGATTCTTAAAATATTCTTAATACTGTATTCGCTGATTGACTTAAAATCAGTGTTTTACTTGATTTGTTTCTTTTTACTTACTTCCTGTATTTTGGTGAAATCAACATCAAAACATTCGAACATGATTCGAAGGCTCATTAAAAGATCAAAACACTTTTATTTGACAACTTTTTTGTGATTTGAGAGGAATCCGAAAACATTTCTGGGAATAAATTTCGGATAAAGATACAACAAGTAAGTTAAAAAGACCATCACTCGCTTGCCGGACCTATTTTTTTAACACGGCATGTATTTGTACGGTACAATATGAAATACAGCATTTATGGCAATTACAGCAATTACACATTTTTAGCCAATCAGATTGCTCATATTTTTCATGTTGATGATATATGCGAGTAAAAGCGTTTCTTTCGCAAGGCTCAAAATTACGATTTCAAATCAGTAGGTCAAAAATCCGATGAAGGTTGCTTCGACATAAAAATTATGATTTTTAGGTCGTACAAAGAGCAATATAAGTTGGACAATGTCCGGAGTCCCCGCGGGGGGGGGGGGGTACTAGGGTTGGTGAATGAGGAGTATGTGCGGACGGGACCTCCGAAAACCGACCCTTAGAGAGACCAAATTTTAGTGAAAAAGTGACCCTTTGAGAGACTTTTTCGAAAAATTTTCTCTGATTTTCAAAAGTTTCCTACCCTTAGTGAGACTTTTTTGTAATTTTTTCTCCCAAAATCAAAATTTTTTTCTAAAAATCGTGATTTTTCCCACCCTTAGAGAGACTATTTTGAAATTTCCTGATTTTTGTAACCCTTAGAGAGACTTTGAAAGGTGAAAAACCCGACCCTTACCGTCCGCACATACCCAGCACCTATTTTTGCCTAAGTACCCCCCCCCCGGGCCGGAGTCCTACCGTTATTTCAAACTAAGCCTTATCAAATTATTGTAAAACTTGTTTAGAAAAAGAAAACAAAGATTTTGTTGTAATGAAAAATAGTGTGAATTACCTCCAATATAGCATTAATGAACATTGAGAGAATGTGTTGTGTCTCTTCATATAATTGTTCACATGACCCTACGATAAAATATACAAATGCACATAAGTATTTTTTTGTAAGCTTAAAAATGTTCTTAGAATATTTGTAATGTCCTTTTGTTCTTATATAGTTTATTCTTATAAAAATGTGATGTGTTTCAAACTTCATATATCAGTTTCTCTGACCTTTTTGATAAAACACTTCAATCTTTCAAATCAAGAGGCAATTGCACTTCTTTTTGATTTTACACAAATGGTAGAGGTAAAATAGCGAGCGCTTTTAAAATCAGCAAAAGATTGAGGTAAAAAGACTGGGCACATGTTTGAATGTTTGATTATACACGTTTTTTTATAAGGGAAAACTATATAAGAACATAAGGCTTCAATGACGACCAAAATGTTAAGAACAAGTTAAGAACATTTTAAGGCTTTGCAGACTCTAGAACACCGAATTTCACAGGAAAATTGACAAAAATACTCAAAAATGGCAAAAGTACCTTTAAGAGCATTCGATAAATTTACATCACGAATTCGACTCAATTGGTTCTGATCGATGTCGGAAATCGAGTCTGCACTTCCAGGAGCTAAATAAAAAATATAGGTTTGAATTATAGTGCAGAAGAGAAAAGAAGTCAATAATGATACTTTTGGATTGTTTTCTGAAAGGTTTTGCTTTTACATAAGTGTTCCCGTTTCATGTCAGGCACATATTTTATATCAGGACAGGGTTTGCCCATTGCTAGATTATGCTGATAAGCAAAATATGTTATTTTTTCCTCTTTCTGATCAAACTTGCTCCACATCCGTGTCAATCCAATGTGAAAAAGCTTGTGAATTAAAATTGATGTAAGCAAACGATATCACTCTTATTCAAAAACAAAACCTTTAAAGACGAATCAATCTCGGTGGGCTTTTCGTTACCGTAAGATTTTCAGATAAGGGTTTTGTAAAAATAATCGGCCCGTGCGATACCACATTTCGGTTGCAATAATAAAGAGGATAAACAAAGCCATAAAATCTCGACGGTTTGCTAAGATTCGAACATTGACTTATTTTGTCCTTTAATAGTTCTACGAGTTCTATGAATAAAATGGTTCTTCCGAAATAGAAATTCACATGAACTTAAGAAATTAACATGAACTTACGCGTGTCCTCGTCAACTTGTATTTCATTGGCTGTCTGTGCTTTGATGACGTCATTCAACGTTTTATCGATCAGATTTTCGGATTGGTGGACAGTGTGCATGGCATCACATAAATTAACCATTGTGTTTTCTTTGCTGGGATCATCGTCATTTTGCCTGCAAAAAAAATCATAACCATTCTAACGCAAGGAAGCCTAGCCCGAATTTTTTGCCAAATCAAGGCTAAAACTTGGATGAAACAACTTCAAATTAGCTCATCATCTCTGTAAATCGTCTATTTAACCTGGAATAGGCAAGCTAGCCCAGCATTAAATTATTATAAGCAAATTAGCCAGTAGTGAAGAAAAACTTGATTTTTAAGCGAAATATTAAGAGTATTCTCCAAATCCTAAGATTAATTTCTTGTGGTTCAATCAATGAACACTAAAAATTTCAGCATTTTTTTATCTCCAGAATGGTAAATATTAAACTTTTTTCTAACTGCACATGCTCGAGCCCCAATCATATCCTGATTAAGAAAAAAGAACAACAATCGGAAAATTGACACTATCGGTTATTTAGCTGATTGTTAATTATTTAGCCTATCAAATGATAATCGTCACTGGAACGAGCGCAATGAGTGAGCTCATAGCTCAGTCATAGATATTGGACTGGAATCTCGAATCCTTGCGTTTTTATTTTTGTCGCAATTTGATTTCCGGTGTCAAATTAGTGTTCCGTAATGTTTGTTATCCGGAAGCTGTAGCACTTATAACTTAACAGTAGCTTTTCCCTTTTGGCATGCTCGGCGGACAATTTTTATTTGGTCTCTTCAGAAGGATTGAGAACTCGTAATGATTCCCGTATGAAATTCTAATATCTGTTCGGACCATTGTGTTGACAATAAAAGAAGGCCAGAGAAGTTTTAGGATTCTAAAAGCGAGGGAAGCTTCACTTCAAAAAGAATTTTCAGCAAAGCCGGGTTCATAGTCAGCACCGGGGCGATCAGACACTGCTGCCTTATCAGGAATGGATGTAGGTACGACAATCAAACTAGAGATTTATGATCGCAGAGTGCAGAAAACTGAGTAAAAGAGATGAAATGCGCACACTTTTGGAGTCAGTACGTGTCGATTTATGTGGATGGCGTGGGCTTTGAAAACAAACTAAATCACTCAACCAATAAAAAGCAGATATTCAATGGGTAAAAGTTGGTTATTGAGATTTATTAACCCGAGGTGACCAACGAAAACCTATTGAATATCTGCTTTTTATTGGTTGTGTGATTTAGTTTGTTTTCAATGAATATATCAAAATGATTTCCCTGACTTGCCGTGCTTACCTAAAATAAATCCAAAAGTTCGTTGCTGCGGTACAGCAACTGAAAAACTACAGTACAAAACCAAGCTGGTACTTCATCAACGAAATAGTTCTTGTGAGTCTTTTTTGTTTTTTTATTTTCAGCGGAAATGTTTTCTTTGGATTGTTTAGGAAACTTTTGGTTTGTTTTATGTTAGGATAGCATAAACTTTTTTACAAGTGTAAAGAAGCATCATTATAATGCAGGTGGCATTTAATATCAGCTATGACTAGTTATTTTCTGAGAGCTGAACAGGAAAGAGTTTTGAGCAGAAAATATTCTTTGAAACATGAAAAACTTGTTTCTGGTAAATTAAAGTGCGACTATTAATATTTCGCTCAAATATCAACATTATCGGCTAGTTTTTCCATATAATCTGGGCTAATTTGTCATATAACCTGGGCTAAATGAACGATTTTCCAAGATTTTTCAACCATATCGCCAATTTTACGTCTGATTTTCAGTGTCGGAAGGTTAATCTTACGGAGACGGTATTCGTAAAATTTGTTCTTGTACCCGCTAACCAGTCTCGTGGCCCTTCGCTGAACACTCTCGATGGCATCGATGTGTTTGATAAGTCGTGGAGACCAAACGGCTTGAGCGTACTCAAGGTGAGGTCGGACAAACGCTATAAAAAGAGTGCGAAGCATTTCTGGTGAAAGAGAGTCAAAACTTCTGCTGATCAGACCAACGATTGAGTTAGATTTCTTCATTTTGTTCTTGAAAATTCAGTTCCCCGACGATAATCACTCCGAGATCTTTTTCTTGATCCACGTGCTCCAGGATTAACCCGTCTATGTTGTATGGATGAGCATGTTTGATGTTCCAAAATTTTCCCAGTGTTAGCACGTGGCATTTATCTGGGTGGAATTTGAGTAGCCAGTCCTTTGACCATCTTTTCATTGCATCGGTATCATGTTGCAAGCGAATGGCATCTTCAGCACTATTTATCTCCTCAACAAGCTTAGTGTCGTCTGCAAAGAGGTACATATCGGAGCTTGTAACCTCAGGTAGATCGTTGATATATAACACAAAAAGTAATGGACCAAGAACACTTCCCTGTGGGACACCGCTGAGTACTTTACCTTCCTTGGATAGTTTACCATTCACCTTGACATACTGATATCGATCCGACAGAAAGGATTTGATCCAGTCAAACGTGAATCCTTTGATACCGTATGCGTCGAGTTTCTTGAGTAATCTGATATTGAGTCTGCACATTTATCAAGATAACTCAATAAATTTTCTTATAGATTGAAGATGCTCAACTTCTTGTTGCTTGACCTTTTTAATCTATAAAATTCATCTCACTTTTCTTATCATTCAATGATTTTCTTATAGATTGAAGATGATCAACTTCTTGTTGCTTGACCTTTTTAATCAGGGGGGGGGTCGGTAGTAAAATCTCAGACATAATGATGTTTACTACGGTGGTGGTGTGACGAAAAATCGAAAAAAAATTTTACTACCCAAGGTAGTTAAATACTAAAATGGGTGGTATCTATGTCTTAAATGTTGAAAAAATTTTACTACCTGGGTAGTTAAAACTGGTAAAATTAGCAAATTTTAGCTATTTTTCTAATTCTTTTAATTTTTTGGTTGACTTTTCTGAAAAAATCTGAAAATTTTTATAACTTTTTTATAAGTATAAGAAAATTCTCGAAATTTTTTGTCAATATAAAAAAGACTAATCCTAAGGGCAAAACATTAATTTTTGCACAAAGTGAAAAATGTGTCACAGAACTTCTTGTTGCTTGACTTTTAAAGTCATCTCACTTTTCTTATCATTCAATGATTTTTTTATAGATTGAAGATGCTCAACTTCTCGTTGCTTGACCTTTTTAGGTCTATAAAAGCCATCTCGTTTTTCTAACCATTCAATGATTTTTTTATAGATTGAAGATGCTCAACTTCTTGTTGCGTGACCTTTTTTAATCTATAAAAGTCTATATGTGCACTCATTTTAATTTTTCCACTATCAGCAGAAATAGTAAAAACATCAAACTTTTGAAATCAAAGCAAAGTTTCTTCATAGTAAAAATTGCATCTAAAATCAGACTGGTTTTGTTTTCTCATGGTTTTCTTAGCCCGATTTTAAACCAATAAGGTTAGAGATTTGAAGAGCTGAAACTGCAGCCTGCTCCACACACAAGTCTATATCTAAAATCAAGATAGAGCCCACTCGTCAATCGTGAATAAACAATGGATTCAAAATTGTTTTTTAATTCAAAAAACAAACAGGGAACATCGAGATAGTAGACAACAAAACTTGCCATATTTGCTATCGTTTTCAAAGTTTTCGTGGAGTTTTGTAGCACTTTTTGTAGATAGCATCTCTATAGCATTTATAGAAACAAATAGGTATATCATCGTCCAATGATTTTCTTATAGATTGAAGATCCTGAAGCGTCTCAAGATAATTTTCGACTATTTCTGCATGGATTGTGAGCCTTGTTTTGGTGCAGGACAAGATATAACCGTCAAAAAATGTATGTCCATCAAGAGAAGAGTTCTTGCTATCTTTGGTTTAATAATTTTCATCGGTATCTTAACTATAATCCATTGGTCAATATGTGATTATTTGAGCCCGAAAAACAAGATTTGTAACGATTTCCCAGCTAGCCTCGTATGGATTGAATGGATCTGCATTATATTTCTGGCGTATTCTACGTTAAACTGGTTGTGGTTTATCGTGGCCCCAACTTTGGCATCAAAGTACTACCCCAGGTGGAAATATGGTCGTCGCAGATACAACTTCTCTCCTCAAACCAATAAACCATTGAGCGAAATAGTCCTACAACTTGACAAAATTATTCCAGACGAGGAAAATCTCAAAAGGATTGGCCAAAGTTTAGCTAATGACCTTGGCTGCTGAGAAAATTTGGAGTCCTGCAATATAACCTTTTAATATCGGGAAGCTCTGCAGAAAGATATAATGCACCGATGTCTCCCGACTGGATAAAAACATTACCGACAGATGAATTAGACAATGCGCATGCACTTATGTCTGATTTTGACAATATGTTATGCCCATGTGATGGATTGGTCGCTAGTTACGAGGAAGGTGAACTACAAATCGTTACTGATGGCACTATTGAGCCAGGATTCGCAAAGTTGTATGTCAGTGGTGATATTTTTGGTCAACAGGAGACGACATGTTTTGCCTTTAACAACAAAGGTAACCTTTCTAGAATACTTACAAGTAACGAGGTCAAGGGTAAGGTAAAGGATGCCATTTTAGCTCTAAAGATGGCAGACCTACCCCGCTATGAAGGTTATAACTTTATATGCTGCTGTTGCCTGGGTTGTCCTTCTATAACGAGCGATCATTTTGTGAATGTGAGATGTCATGGTCCGTCGGTGGAAGTTACAATCGCAAAGTTTTATCCTCGAGGCACATACCTTCTTACAGACCTTGTGTTCGCTATCAAATGTAAAGAATGGCCGCGGTGCTCTGATTGGCTGACACGACCAAACCGTGAATGGCCTGACCAATCAACAGTGGAGAAAATAGTGACAAATACCGGTTGTCATTTAGTACCCAAATCACAATCCAATGACAGGAAAGGTGTAACATGGAGGTTCTCTTTCTCAGAAGCCGAAGTTGAACTTTCCAGTTTGGTTCCCGAGAAAGCGAGATTGGTTTATATTGCACTGAGAGTTATAGGCAAAGACTTTATGAAAATTTGTTGCAGCACCCTGACATCATACCATTTAAAAACCATATTTTTGAATACTATTGAAAAGACACCAACTGGCATTTGGCAAGATATTGAAATTGAAGACGCCTTTAATTTACTCTTGGACGAAGTCATAACAGCAGTCAGAAAGAAGATGTGCCCTCATTATTGGATTCATGGGGTGAATCTATTCCGAAATTTCACAGAGACTGAAAAGTTATTAACCCTTTTAACGAAGATAAAGGAAAGCCCCCGCGAGTATATTGATTTTCCAGAGTTAGACGGAGAGGACAGATCCAATGACAGATGCGACAACCCAAATTGCACCAATTGCACCGTGACAGATGACAATTATACATATACTTTTACAGGGAGAAGATTTCTTCATCCTGTTGATTTAAATGAAGACAACGCTGAGATAACGACTTCTCTATGAGAGAGAGGTTTGAAAAGAGATAACGTTGAGGATAAGGACCACCGATTCGTTTCGTTCTAAGAGATGTGTAAAATGTATTACGTCATTTTGTATGAATTAGACATTTTAGCATAATTATCTTTTTATCTATTATTCTTTTGTACATTGTTATTTTTTAGATCACGTGATCCCACGTGGTCTTTGGATCATTTTAACTTGTAAGCTCACGTTTTAGACCATGTTCAGACGTTACGGTTCCGTTCCTTTCCGTTCTGAAACGTTTCCGAAACAAGTGTGAACGTCAAAATTCGAAACGTCAAAAAAGAAGACGTTACAAAGCAAAATAGATCGAAACGGTTTCGCTCCATTTTTTTCATCGGAACGGAACTGATCCGTTTTCTTGCTCCGAAACGTTCCGAAACCAATATGAACACACTCGATCCGTAACGAAAATCATAACGGAGCGAAACGGAACAGTAACTTGCTAACATGGTCTTAGAGCAGTTAGTTATCTTTAGAGTTCGTTGGACAACGGCTGTAAAAACATGAAATTTATATACGATTCTCTGACTTTCATGTCAAGGCTAAACCAGCAGACACCTAGCAGATACAAGAATGCCATCATTTATGTTTTTACAGGATGCGAACTGGCCTCAAAAATCATGCCCATTTGGTAATTTTTGCTAAGCTACTTTTTTAAAGCCGGAATCGTCAACGTCATTTCAATGTCAGTGAGGAAGGGTATTTTGGTTCACGAGGTCGTTAACTTTGCTTTTTTTTCGATGACAAAAATTAAACAAACAGGGTCACACGATAAAAAAATCGCTTGGCAAAAGTTTGCCGAGCGGAAGCAGTTTGATGAGTATGATTCACATTCCTTATAACAAAAACTATTTCAGTGATACGCACAGCCCTCCAAAAACCTTATCATTGTTAAAAAGAACGCGGAAAATTGAAAATCTTTATTGCAGCGAAGAATGGGTATTACAGAGCTTTTGTAAATTTTTTCTTGGGTTTTTCATCTGTATTTTTTGTTTCATTACAAGGAGTGTTTTTATGATATGCGGAGTATGTTGTACATTTTTTTTAGAGATTTCAGAATTTTTGCTAATGCTTGTTCACAGTATTTTAACCTGTTTTACCTTGTTTTTATTTCAATTTTAGATTAATAAAACTGATGATGAAACCTTAGAAAAATTTATAGTTATTGGCTTCAAATGTCGCTTAAAGAACAATTGATATAAGTTTTTCGATTTATTGTCTTCATTTGTCTGCATTTAGTAGATCCGTAGTTTGATTTAGCTTTTAAGGATGTTTCGTTAAATATATTTGAATATTTACCTTTCTAAAATGTACTTCTTCAGTTGATCTAAAAGAGGCTTATTGAAAATGATCGGTTCCGCTTCGATTACAGTTTCCGTTGGATGATCCCCATCAGGCGCACTTTCACTGACCTAAGAAAGGAGGGTGGAATGTAAAGGTTATAAGTTAAGACAAAGTTTTTCGCCTGAAACGGAAAATGGATTTTACACAGAAAATTAGCACATATTCTTGTGAAGCTTTAGTGAATTATGAAGAATTCTAAGGGCGGAAAAGCCTCTTTATTTACTTCGCTGAGACGGATATCCGTCGGAACTTTTAAATAGGGCAGTGCACAACACTGTTTTTAAAGCCCCTCCCCCGACGCGCGAACAAACGTTAAGAAAACTGTTTTGTTAATTATTTCTTTGTTATAAGATGCCAGTTTTAAAATATCATAAAAATGAATGTCATCCTTATGTCCCGACGAAGATGACATGACAGTGCTTTACCATTACTCTTGACGCATTTTTTATCTATAACAAGAATATTTCGGAGAAGGGGTGAAAGAATTTAAAGGGGTGTTGTCCTTCAGCAGACCTACCACTCAAAAATATATATCCTTTTAGTCTAAGCCTTTAAATGAAGTATAAAACTAAAACTACCTTACCTCTTGAATAGAAACTTCTATCAGATCTTCATCAACAATGGGCCGTTTGGTGGTTCCACCTATAATCAAAATGAAATAAGTAACCACTTGTTTCCGAATATCTTGTAGTTAAATATCATCTATATATCTATATATGGACATATTAATGATGGAGGAATCAGTTATTTTTCATAAAATGTGTTTTGAACAAGAAATAAACTTCTATGATATGATAAATTTTCATGAGCTTGATTTACTGCACAAAGATATTCCATTTTCAATTAAAATGCATCTAGAAAATTCCAGTTCTTTTAAAAATTTGACAAAGATGTTTTTAACTACCAACTTTTGTAGCTAAAACAAGCTACGGGTTCGAGTATAGTCTATGTGTTTTGAACAAGAAATAAATTCTATTATATGATATATTTTCATGAGCTTGATTTATTACACAAAGATATTCCATTTTCAATTAAAATGCATCTAGAAAATTCAAGTTCAGTTTTTAATTTGACAAAGATGTTTTTACCAAACAATTTTTGTAGCTGAAACAAGCTACGGGTTCGAGTTTACCTGCGTCGAATGACGTCAATTTTTTGACACCCTCAGAGATAATTCTTCTGTAGTGTATACGCATATTCGCTATTTGTATATAATCAAAACATATTTTACCAGTGCAGGAATTTAATCAACTCCTGTTCCATACTAACGACGTCTGTCTAAAATGCAGATGAAACGAATTGAAAGAGAGTTACCTAGTTCTCCTTGATGAGCCTCAATACCTTGAGGTGAAGTTTTCGCTTTCCACTTCATATCCTTGTCATGTTCTGCGTTCAAAAATTGTATTTTCGTTCGGTACGACTCCTCAAGGTCCGCAATTTCTTCCCGATGAGATGTTTTGAGAAGTTCGATTTCTTCACTCGCAAGATTACTCAAAAGTTGTTTTTCTTTTGTAAAATCCTTTTTGAGACGATCTATTTCTTGAGTGAAACCATCTTTGAAAATCTCCATTCCTTTAACGTGTGATTGTCTGAGCGATTCCATTTCTTGTTGATATTCGTTTTCCAGCTCTTCCATTTGTAAATCACTTGGTCCCTGCTAACCGAAACAATATTATACGCTTTACAAACGAACACTTTCGTGAATCTTCGTTAAGTAACACATATCTTACCTGGTTTTACATGTTTCAAAGATTTGAAATATATATTTTTAGCATGTATGTCCCTACTCTATAAACAGCGTTGCTCAAACCTTAACGATTATTCGTTTTTCTATTTTATAATTTCTAGATTCTCTACCCTGGTATTCAAATCAAGGACAAAACTAAGAACACTATGGACAACTAGGGTGTACTTGATTTTCCCTAGCTTTTTAAGAGTAATGAAAGAAAAATTAGGTATAAACTATGGACAATCTGGAGCAGCCCAATCTTGTAAAATCGAAGCTAAGTAGAATCAAGGACAACTTTGGATAGAGTTTTTTTAATCAAGTACAATTCCAGTACATTCCAATTTATCCCTGATATCCAGGGATTTTTGCTCCCGAGGTGTACTTTGTTTTGTTCTTGATTTGTCCAAAGGATAACCAAGGATTGCCCTTGATTTGAATGCCAGGGTAAGAAAAGAATTCGAATAACACAGAGCATACAGTAAGAGATGATCGTACATATTCTTAAAGGAAATTGATTAACGTCACAACAAATGTTTGAGAAAAATAAGGCTGGACAAATTCTTGGTTTGCCGTCAACCGACCCTAGATTTTGGAGGTCGGTCGGTCGGAAAACTTTTTTATTTTGGTCATTCATGAAATTTTAGTCTATATTTTACAATTTTTGAAGAAGAAAAAATTCTCTTCATCAAAATAGCAAGAAAAGATTTTAGGTCAGCAAGTTTAAAAAAGAGTCGGTCGGATGACGGCAAACCAACATTTTTTCCAGCCTAAACCAAAATCGCATTTTGCTGTGGAATAATTTTCGCTCTTTAGTTTCTCAAAACACAAATTAGACAAAAGAAAAAGCTAATAAGGCAAACCTTTTCACTAGCAGGATTTTCTGTTTGGACTTTCTCTGTCAACGCTTGTATCGTAGTTTCGTATTCTTGCAGTTGACTTTGCAATTCTTTGACCAGATTCATGCTTCCAACTTCTTGGTTCGATTTTTGGAGAAGTTCATCTTCCAAGTCCTGAATACGCTCTTCTTTAATCTGATGGAATAAAATGGAATTTCACTTTTTTAAATGTCAGAAAATTTCACATCCAAAAGATTTCGCGATTTCCGAGACCGACCAATAAAGTTCGGGAAATTGAATTCCAATTTGACTGACTCGCTGAGCTAGTTGACAAGTTTTGTGAGATTGAAAAAGGAAATTATAAGACAAAAAGCAAAAAAACGAGAATTGACTTCTCTGATGCTGTCCTTGGTGAAAAAAGGATCAGATTAAGGAACGATCATAGTTCCAATATAACAAGGAAATGGACGTCTGACTGGAAGCAGTCGTCTAGAGTAATTCAAAACCTTAATGATACCTTAACATTTTCATTGACAACTGATAAGTCTGATTCAAATCCGTCTTGCAATTCCCTTGCATGTGCATCATGGCTTTGAGCTAAATTGTTCTTTTCTTTCTCATGTGACTCCGTCAGTTTTTGTATCATTGTTTCGTGACTGTTCGCTATGTGTTCTTTCTCCGTATCATGAGCTGTTTGTAGATTCTTTGTCTCGTCTTCCAATTGGCTTCTCAATTCCTCCAAAGCTGATGTATGGCTTTCAACGAGGTTTTCTGTTTCTCGCTTTTGCTCTTCTCTTATGTCAGAGATGATTGTTTGCAAAGCACTGTGGTCCTGCAGTTGAGAATCGCCAACAATGGAAAGCTCCTTTGCATGTTCTTCAATTTCTATATGAATATGCACGAGAATATGATGAGTACCGTATACCGCCCAAAATAGTCAATCTAAGGTAAGATTGAGTTTTTGAAACTCAATCCAAATATGAATTAAGAGATTTTTTAGCAAACTTGTTTGTTGTTTACAAACAAAAATCTCTAATATATCGGTACATATTCAATATATTTTGGGAGCATTGTCCTCTTAACGCCAACCAACCCCCCCCCCCCCCCAGATTCATCAATTCATCAATATACAGCTTTGCTGAGAAAATTCTCTTTCAGGCATATTAAAAACTCAATCTAAGTTTACAAAAAACGGCCCCAGCTCAAAATGCTT
The DNA here is from genome assembly GCF_902728285.1 of Clytia hemisphaerica. Classification (NCBI taxonomy): domain Eukaryota; kingdom Metazoa; phylum Cnidaria; class Hydrozoa; order Leptothecata; family Clytiidae; genus Clytia; species Clytia hemisphaerica. The sequence goes on from NW_027104057.1 coordinate 1,363,374, forward strand.
AGAAAAATCCATGATCGGCTAAACTTTCTTAACCCCTGCAAAACAGTCGTCCTTATCGCCACTTTACAACTGAAAAAGACCTAGACAAGGTAGGTGAAAAGTCTCTTCAATTCAAACAAACACATAAAGATATGGCCGTTTAGAGTTCGAAATCCTGTGAAATATGTTACGTTTTAGACAAAATTTCAGTCGTACTCTACCTGACAGAATTTTGGACTTTGAAAGCCTGTATTTCTTTATATGTTTGAGTACAAGTACATTTTTTAATCGGAATTTCATGTTATATCCGATGGTAGCAGTCATTTTTCGTTAAATCTGGTTAAATTCGAATTTCAAAAAGTTTCGAAATCCTAACTACTTTCGAACCAATCACACGCGATTGCGTACGGCAAAAGAAGGTACGGATTCTAAAGGTTAACCCCCTTACTATCAACCCTTTTTTGAGCATATCACTCACCGGCTTTCAGTCTTTCCACTTCTCGATTGTGTTCCATGGTGAATTCATTGAGCAAGTTTTGGTATTGTCGACTCATGTCTGCTTTCGCTTGTGAAACCTGTTCTGTTATTTCTGCAGTGTTCGTGTTTTAAGTGAAACTCTGGGTTTACTTGGAGAATCTGTTCGTTTTAAGGAGATGATTTCCTTGGAGAGTTCACTTTCTCTTTGATTCAGTTTCTCGATGGTGTTTTGAAGGTTGTTGACCTCACTTTGAAGCTCCTGTATCTTAGCATCTTCTTGATCAGGAAGATGAGGTCGAGCAGCGTGCGAGTCGAGAGAAATGAGTTGCTGATTAGGTAATGTTTGCGATACGATAATATTATCTGTTGTTATGGTTACAGGATGAGGAGTGTTCGTGTCAGAAGAAGTGACTTCTTGCTCAGGTAATACTTGGCGAGCTGTGACCACCGGCTGAGCCATGTTTTCTAGGAAATCGTTTTCTCGAGATTGGTTCAATTCAGAGGTTTCCTCTATACTTATCAGAGGTTCCTCGTACACCAGTGGTGGTGTTGTATTTTGATCCTGGACAAGAGTTGGCTCGATCATGTGTTCACTCTGTAAAGTCACTTCTTTGGGAGGTTCAATAAAATTAGAGCCATCCAATTCATTAGATTGGAAATTGTTATCGATGTTAGCAGCGCTGGAAACCTCCGTTTGACAAGATGCATCTTTATTCAAGATATTGTCAGATTTGATAGGACTCTTGAGGGATTCTTGTAATCGCTGTTGTTCGAATTTGATGACCAGAGAGGAATGAAGTTCAGCCAGGTCATCCAAATTCTTCTGTTTCCAAGAAGCCTCTTGGTCTTGAAGTTTTTGGTCATTTTCAGCCATTTTGGTTTTTAACCATTGAAAAGATGAGCGTTTCAATTCTTCGATTTCTTGATCATGGAATGTTTGGAAGACTGTCTGTAATTGATGGAGACTGGGATCGAATGAAGAGGATGGCTCAAAATGCTGTAAAAGAATAGTTATGGGTAAGGTATATATTGAATGTTTTGAGCTGCTGAGAGAGCCAATCTAAGAAACTGTAATGATCAAAGGTAATAATTTATCTGAAAATGTCACATTATCTTGGGATGAGCTGGAGTTTTTATAAGATACTTCACTTATTGGTCATTTGAAGTAATAGAGATGACGCGTTCTTTAGAAAAAAGTAACAAAATTGTTAACGACCAACCAAATAAAATAAACTTCAACTTGTTCCGTTTTCTTAGCTTTGGGAGATGAACCTGAGGTAATCTCGAAACTTATTTTCGTGAAAAATCTTCCTTTCCTCTAAGGAAAAGATATCGTCAAAACCTCAACTGAAAAAAACAAATAAAACCTCAGTATGAAGTTCGTCGATATTGATCGGGTCTCCTTCTTCATTTTTTGGTAATTTGCTTGAAAACTGTTGAACCAGCACATTGATGCCATCTTTGTACGCTATAAAAAAACAAGGAAGATACTGGAACGATACTGGAATTCATGAAGAATGTACAGGCTAATGTTTGAACAAAGATCTCAAGGATATTTTCAGTTTTTTGAAAAAGTTACATAACTTATTGAATACTCGACATTGTGGAGGCAAACGTTCGATTCCTTACGCAAATCAAATGTTTGCTTCATAATGGGGAAAATTACTCGGTCAAACATCTATATAAAAATTAAATGTAACAAGTATGATGTATAGATAAGTTAAAGTAATAAAAGGGTTGGTAGTCATTTTAAAGAAGATGAATATTATTTACCTTTGTCTTTCTCGCTATTTTGATTTTCAATCTCCTTCACTCGTTGCTCAAGCTCTTGTTTTTCTTTCTGGTGATGCAAAACAAAACCATTTAGATTCTCCAAGCTCTCTTGGTACTTCTCCAGCTCTCCTTGGTGATTCTGAATCAGCATTTCCTTCTCATCAACCAAACTCTTCAAAGCACGATTTTCATTCTGTAGTGTTGACAAGAGATTCTCTTTGCTCATTGCAGATTCGGTCATTTCAGCCTCCTTGGCAATCATTTCTTCAGATTTCTTCCCAAGGTTAGATTCAAGTTCCTGAGCATCAGTCAACAGTTTTAAATTTTCTTCCTTCAGTTTCACCAGACCGCTTGTGGTCTCTTCAATACTCTGGTTCAAAATGGCAATTTCGTTATCTCTAGCTGACAATTGCTCCTCAAAGTCCTCAGATTTCTTGACCAACATTTCCTGTAAATTCTTGTTCTCTGTCTCCAGATATTGACATTGTGATTCGAGGGTCGCTATTTTCTCTTTGCTTTCATTAGCTTGGTTAGCAACCACGCCTTCTAAATTCAAGTTCTGTTCTTTTAGAATTTTATACCCTGAATCCAAAATATCCAACTTGCTTTGACTATCATTTCTCAGCTTCTGAAGAGCGTCTTGCAAATGTGAGTTTTCTTCCTGTAATGTTTGATATTTAGATTCTAAGCCCTCCAACTCCTCTTGAGTCGTATCAGCCTTCTCCTTTGCAGTCTCTAAAACAAGGATCTGTTCTTCTAGAGCTTGACTATCCTCGGAATGCTTAGAAAGCACATCTTGCAATTTTTCATTCTCCTGTCTCAAAGCATGGCATTGAGATTCTAAAACCTCTAAGTGATCTTTGTTTTCCTGGCTCTCTTCCTTTACTTGAGATTGCAAAGTCTCATTCTGTTCCAACAAATTTTGACATTGCAATTCCAGAGCTGTCAGCTTTCCACGACTTTCATCCAATGTCACATTCAATAAGGTACATTCTGATTCCTTCTCCGCCACAATGTCCTCAATCTCATCTTGTTTTTGAACAATCAAATACTCCAAATAATTATTTCGCTTCTGCAATTCAACTCTTTCGGCAACCAACTCTTTGAACTCCTTAGTCTTCGTGTCCACCTCTTGATTCAGCACAGCAATGTCTTTATCTTTCATTGCCAGTAACTCCCCTTCATTCTGTTTGGAGCCTATCAGCTCCTCAAGCTCCTTATTGCGTTGCTGTACAGAATCTCTTTCGTCAATCAAATGCTGATATTCAAGACATTTCTTTTCAACCTCTTGTGCAAGATTTGCCAATTGAATTTCTTGAGCTTTTAATTTCTCCTCCTGTTGCTTCTGAATGTCATCTTTTTGCACCAAATCATCCAACAATTGTTTATTTTTCTCAATTAGCTCTTGATTCTCAGACTTTGATGCATCCAAAGACTCACTTAATGTTGTGATTTCGTTGAAACGTTCCTGGAGTACCGGTTCCAGGTCTTGGTACTGCTTCACATTGCCTTGGAGTTTCTTATTAGTGTCCTGCAGTTGCTGATGTTCTAGGAAAATCTCGTTCAATCTTTGGCTATTCTCGTCATAAGACCGACTCAATGATGCCAATTCTTGACCTTTCATCTCCTCCGCACGTTCATATTCACCTGATTTCCGATCAAGCTCATTTTTCAGTTCAACGTTTGCTCCTTCAAGATCTTTGATCTGAGTTTCGATATCAGTGAAGCGTCCATCTTTTTTTATTTGGACTTTCTCCAAATTTTGCATTTCGCTTTTTAGTTCATCATTCACCTGGCGAAGTTCTTGTAATGTTTCTTGAAGTTTCAACACCTCTATATTATGTTCTTTAATTCGATCAGTTGCTTTTGATTCTGCTTCTATTACTTTGGATGCAAAATTTGTAGCATCGTCAGTATCTAATTCCCCACTTTCCAAAGGTTTACCAGGTTCCTCGGTATTGAATCCTGGTATTTCACCAACGAAATAATCCGGCGATTCGTTTTGGACATTCATTGTTTCAGCTTCGATAACCTCTTCTATTTCAAAAGGTATTGTATTTTGCACCGATTCATTTAGAGGCTCGATAATTTGTTCCTCCAGAATTTCAGCATCTTTTGAAGGACTCTTGATGGAATCTTTTAATCGTTGTTGTTCGAATTTGATAACCAGATTTGAATGGAGTTCAGCAAGATCATCCAAATTCTTCTGTTTCCAAGTCTCCTCCAAATCACGCATCTTGTCTTCATATTCCGAGATCAACTCCTTTCGACTCAAAGATTCTTTAGGGTGCGTTACAGCCATATATGAATCTTGGTATCTCAGCATATCATCGGAGCTTCTAGCTGCAATATCGGTTGAACCAGCAAAGTAGTCTCTTGGTAGACTTTCCACTGGCAAAGCATCTGTAGAATCAATACGTGGAGCTTCTTGGTTCCTCAATTCCGTTAATTCACGTTCGAGATTGTTGATTCTCTCGTGCAATTCTTTCTCCACAGTGGCAATCTAAAATTAAAGCAGGAGAAATGGGTTTGCATTTAAAGGCCGGTCTCCACTTGCGCGCGCTGCGATCGCTCTTCTTCGAACAAAGCTGTCACGCTATTGGTCAAAAGAAAAATGAAGTAATTCCATTGGAGTGATATGACGTAACGATCGCGCACTTGAAAAAAAAAGTTGAAATACATTAAACTTTTTTTCCAAGCGCGCGCTGCGTTTTTATGACGTAATCTTTTCTCAAAGCAAAAATGATTGAAGCCAAAGTTGCGATCGCAGCGCGCGCAAGTGGAGACCGGCCTTAAGAGACACCTATCGTAGTGGTAATTTTTTCGTAATTTACTCATATAGCGATTTCTGGGGTTCGTTTCAAATTATATCATTTCATTTGCGTCAAAACATCAAAAGGTTGGCTTGAAACAAGTCTTCAAAGAGTTTAAAATGAGAAATACAATGCTACAATTAGGATTCGGGCATTATATAGAACTAAACGATGGTATTTAATAATGAAAATCACGAGGTAAAAGAATTCCCAGTGCTAAATAGAGAAATTAATCGAACATCTTCCTGTAAGAAATAAGTCATTACAAGATATATCAATCAAAGAGAACCTAAAAAATGAGTGAAAAAGGCTGACCTCTTCTTCATGAGCTTTAGTCAAAGACAAGACATTCTCTTCGTGAGCATTGTTCAAACTTTCTTGCAGCATTTCCATCAAATTGTTATGGTCTTTCTCCATCTCCATTTTCAACAACGCTAAACTCTCCTTATTTGATGTGTCCATCTGTTGCTTGACCAGGTCTAGATTCTCTTTGTATCCTGCAAGGTTTGAAAAAGAAAGTCGATGGGTTCACGTGGATGTTCGTAAAGCGATAATTGTTAACCTTTAAAAATGTCTATTTTATGACTTCGGTTAAAATTTTAAATAATTTGGTTCGCTGATTCATGAATAGCTGGTTGATGTGATTCTGATAATAATGATTTGCTTGGCTATGGAGCTAGGACTGGTAATCTTAAACTTGATAAAATGATACCTTTTATAAAACATTCTAGTTCCGTTGGACAAATGAGTCATGGATTCCATGACAAGCTAGAATTTAAAAAAATCACAATGCTTAATGAAAGCGTTACATACCTGTTTGAATCTCCTCAATAATGAATTGAGGATCTGGAAATTCTGCCAAATCACATTGAGTAGATGTTTCAACTTTAGTTGATAGATCCTCGTCATAATTTTGATTCTGATATTGTTGCTGTCTTGTGGTGACATTCTCCTGGTGCTTCGTTTCTCCTTCATGGAATTGTCCGTCTTCGTTGGAAGATTCGTTGTTATCGAATTGTGTTGCCGATTCGACTCGAATAATTGGTATACCTTGTACCTCTCTAGGTTTTCCAACAACCTGAAAATACATATCGGAAAATGTTAGCTGCAAGACAGAGAAGAATACTGTTACTGCAAGGATAAAGCGTTTTTCGTAATTTTTTGTGTAGAAAAATCAACAAGTCAATTTAACAGGTCGATAGAAAACTTTTTCACAACAAATCAATTTTAGCAAGTTTAAGAGTGAAAAGAAAGAAATAGATTCGAAATAAAGAAAAATAATTTTTATTATATTTAATATTTAACAAACGGTCGAAGCATACATAGAGAAGAAAATTCTTTGTCAAAATGTTGTTAGGCAAAGTAGTTTTCAAAAGAACCAAAGCTATTATTCAGAGCCTTTGTAGGTCACCGAAGCCGTCACTATCTACTCAGAAGAAAGGTTTTCGTGGAACAGATGTAATTTCTATAAGTAAGACAATGGTTTCATAAATTAAAAAACAATTGTTTAATGCTATAAAGAAAAGTGCATCTTTTTCACAGTGATACAGAATTCACTTTAAAACCAGTTTTGCTTTAAGTACCTTGGTGCTTGACGACTGTATTGAAGTAAACATTTGTTCAGCAAGTTCAACCATGTTTCCTTGGATGGCTTCAAAAGTATTTGTAGCGGTACTGGGTGTGGTACTGTTCTCCTCGTGAACCTGAAGTGAGATAGGAGTAGTGTTAGGAGTAAGTCTATGATCGCAGTCGAAGGCGACCCACGGGCTCCTCCTTCGATAGCTATCTACCCAAAGGGAACCCGAAGGTAGGGGAGGGCGCCACTCCTTCTCCCTGGGTTGCTCCACTTAGCCTCGACCGTTCTCTTAATTTTTGATCATCAAGGCATTAAGCGCCGTTTTTGTACCAAGTACGAAGCCTTTAATATGAACGACCTAGCACACTGTAGCCTGGTGTTCTTCTAATGCATCATTACGATAGAATAGTGTTATATTACATATAATCATTCACTATTTAACCCAACAACTTTCCCTAATCTATTCTAATCTAGGGTTTATTCTCCCTTCTCCCCTTTGAGAAGTGATAGTTCAAAATAAAACTTGAAATGCCAAGGCATTAAGACTTTCCTGAGTAAATAAAAATGTGATTAAAGACGTGCTGTTAGTACGGACAAATAGCAGTTTGTTTAAAAGAATCTCATTAAATATTGAATTCGAAATCTCCAATTTCCAAAAGTGACTATGCAGAACAAATCCATGAACATGAATAAAATTTTGGATGTGAACATTTAAAAAAACTTTTTGACAGGAATATTTAATAAAGCCAATAAAACTCAATCATCTCAAATTAAAAGATTTCTTAAAGTTTTTGTTTTTTTGGCGGTAAATAGTCTTCATTTTGCGCTGAACTTTCTATTCATCAATCGATAAACTGGATGGAATTTTTTATTCAAACTTTTTCGAAGGAGGGAGTACTGTACATTGTGTTTCAAATCTAAAGGGAATACATTAAAATTTCATTAAACAGATTCGATCTACATGTCCTGTATTCATAGAAAATGTATTCTCTTGTATGAAAAACGTATACCGCGAAATTTAACTAAGAAATTGACTCGAGAGTATTCTATAATTATCCCTTTTTGCAGGTTCAATTTTGATAATTTAGGAAAAAAAAGGAAGTAAGCCAAAATTTGGTACATAATTAGAGAAAAATACCTTAGTTTTTTGATTCAATAATCCTTGAGCAAGATCTTTCCATTCCATTGGATGTTGAGTATTCTCTTCTACATCTTCTGCTACATAGCCCGTATCATTATAGCCAGTGTTGTTCAAAATACCTGAAAATTTCGTCTTCAGATAATTCAATTGATTACAGATGATGTTCTGTTCATCTCGGGTTGCATCTACAATGTATTTAATTTTCTGAAACAATCTTTGAGCTTCCTCGTTTTCTTTGGTTCGGTCTGGAGTCTCCAGATAGACAGAATCTCCTTCGAAAGGTGTTTGACTAGCATTAGATGATGAGATTCTCTTGACTTTGCTTCTGATTGGAGTTTCCAGGCGAATGGAATCACCTTCCATTGGCATTTGACTGAAGTTGAACGATTGCCGTTGATTCTGGTAACGATTATTACGGCCTTCAGATCGCTTTGGAGTTTGGAAATTGACCGAGTCTCCGAGAGGATTCTGGGTAATATCTTCTTCTTGGTTGACACTTTCATTTTTGATGTTTTCGTCAAAATTTTCAGGAGTTCCAGGGAAAGTTTCTTCTTCAGCTTCCAATGGGATTTGACTGAGATCAGATTCGTCAAAATTGAAATGCTCTGCTAGTACTTCTTCTCCTTCACCAGGGCCAAGAATGATGGAATCGTGGAACATTGTGTTTTCTTCCAAAGAATCCTCTTCATCATCACTGTGTTCAACCTATATTGACATAATAGAAAAAGGTGGTAATTGTGATTTATGTGTTTACAGTGGCTGAGCTTAGAAGCTCCTTTTCCACTCAAGACTTGGTTTATATTTCTAGTGAAAAAGAAAGGTGTCAACTAGAGTTTTACCTTAAGATCAACAAGGAGTGATTTATGTTTTTTTTTAATTGTACTTTTCAATATTGTGGAAGTATTGTAGAGAACTGTGCTAAAGGAGCGGATATTATACTTGTAAAACAATAGATAGGCTAACAGCTTGTAAAATCGACGCAGAGTCCATGTCCTGGACGTCGATATTCATTGTATTTGGTATACCCGAAAATGCATCCATACTGATAATATGATGATCTATATTTTATTTCATTTTAATATGACTCTGAAAATGGGATCAAAATTGTAATACACGCTTTTTTTATAAGAATATCTTCTTTAAGAATATCAGGGTGAAAATTGGCCAAATCGTAAGAATACCCTAAGAATACCCCCCGGGGGGGGCACTGGGTTTGCGGACTGACGGTATGTGCGGGCCAAAAATTGGCTTTTAAAATTGCACCCTTACAGTGCAGCAAAAATCAATGAAAATCATACCCTTAGAGTGCATTTTCCCCAAAATTTTCTATCCTTTTCGTGCAAAAAATGGTCAAAATTCTAGCATTTTTGGTCAAAATATCTAGATTTTTCAAAAATTTTCCGAAATTTCTACCCTTACAGTGCATCTCTAGTTTTTCCGACCCTTACAGCGCATTTTAAACATACTGGAAAAGGTACCCTTAGGACCCGCACATACCCGTCGGTCTTTTTGCCCACCTGCCCCCCCCCGGGGAATACCCTCTAGGGTGAATTTCATAGAATTTGATATGAATACAGTCATTTTATATTTGGTCACTCAACAGAAAAAACTGCTTCCTTTGTTAGAGATAAATTGAAGCTTCGAGGAAGAAATGTAATTTTAACTCAAATGTTCACTCAAAAGTCCAAAATTCTCAAATTGATCATTTCTCATGTTTGTAAAAAAGTCAATTCTGAAAAAGTAAGAATACGTTAAGAATATTTCACCCTCAATTTTGGCACTTTCTTAAGAATACTCGACCCTCATCCAGAAAACACTATACACTATTCTTATAAAAAAGCGTGTACATACCTTCTTGTCTCCAGCGTTACCATGGAGGTACTGCGATGGGAGCATTGATTCATCCAGTACACTTTGTTCAACTTCCGGTAAGATAAAGCCACTTGCTGACAGCAAATCATGAACTGAAGCCTCCAAGAATCTCATGGTCGATTGATCAATTGGTTGGTTCTTGGACATATCAAATATTGATTGATTCTGAAGCTCAGATTTCAATGTGTTCAATTCCTGGTTCAAGTTCTCAGACAGCACTTCGAATCTCATTTTCTCCTCTCGCAAACTATGGACATCGTTCTTAGCATCGTTCAGATTCTCACGAAGAAGTTTCAATTGTTCAGACATGGTGGGTTCAGAATGTCCTGGTGAAGTTTGGTAATCGATGTTAACATATTTTTCAGAAGCAATCTCAACATCATTTGAGGAAATAGATAACACGTCACTATCTCTATGGTGATTGCCAGAGTTTCCAGGTAGTTGAAGACTGTCCTGTTGTTTGGAATCTAAAATATCCTGCAATCTCTGATTCTCAAATTGTACATTATCTAACTTCTTAATGACGTCATCGTAACGGTGTTTCAGTGCATTATACTCTGTTTGAACAGAGTCTAACTCACCATCCAGTCTGGTGATTTGAGATTCTAAATCGCGTTGGTTTTCATGCATATTCACCATCTGATCAGAGAATGATTCTTCAAGGTTCGTTTTAATCGCACTAGCGTTCTCGCGTTCTTTGAGTTCGATTTCTAACAATTCCTCATTGTATTTTTGATTGATTTTTTCTAGCTCTTCTTTCATCTGCAGGTTGATCTTGCTGACCACTGTTTGTTGCGATTCTGTGGTGATGTAAAAAAATGGAAATATTTTTGAATGAAATAGCTTGTTACTGTAGTAGAGTTATCAAATACCTGTTTCTAAGGCTAGTAATAGATTTAATAACGATTGTAATGTAATTTTAATAACTTTGTGGTTTTCTTTTTAGTTTAATCAATTTAATATCAAAGAGGAAATGGGCTGCAAAATAAGTGATTCTTTTTGTTTATAGGACTCCTTTTGAAACTTCGTGATGAGAAAGAGTAAAGAAGAAGTTACTTTGAAATGACAGTGCAAGATTCAAATGATGGCAATTTACAAACATTTCAGGTATGAATGATTATCATTTTTAAGATATTACCGCCTTAGTTTAGAGTATAAAGCTGTACACTATTCCGATTTTTAATTAAGTTCCTATGACTGATTATAAAAATTTGCACAAGCTGAAGCAAAGTATTTTATTTTGTATTTTATCACCAGGGAAAACATAAAACTGAAAAAAAAAAGAGACTGCAGAATTTTTAAGTATAACTTCTACACGATGATATTATGAAAAATGAATTGAAAACATACCTAAAACATCATTGATCTTATAATCCACTTGATGGTTGGACATAGACATGAACTCTTGTCTTATATTCTCAATAATGGTTGTATATTTCTCCTCAGTGGTACTTAACAGTTTATTCAATTTATCGTTTTCTGCGAGTAAAGCCGTAACATTGTCTTCTGCTTCTCTCTGAGTCAGTTGTAAAGCCTGTTTGTGTTCTTTCCTCGCATCAGACATTTTTCGTTTGTATGTATTCTCAACTTCCTCCACATTTAAGTCTGCAATCTTGTTTGAAGAATCACTACTTTTTAATTGTCTTCTTAAATTTTTGATTTGTTCTTTCATTTCTTTATTTTCTTCTTCCAGAGTTTCCACATCTTGGTCGTAAAGTATTTGCAGTTCTTTGATCTGGTTTTCATATTTCCCAATAGTGTGGTTCATTTGTTCACGAAATGACGCGTTACCTGATTCGCTGGCTTCGCTACGATTTGCCACATTCTCCTGGTCACTTTGCAAATCCTCCATTTCATGAACTGAATCATTACTTGTGGTACGTTTCAATAAATAACTGTCTAAAGGTGTATTCATAGTTTGGTAGACTTGTCCTGTTGGTAATTGATCAGAATTTGTACTGACACCTTCCAACAAAGCCATTAGGTCTGCCACATTCTGTTTTTCTCGTTGAAGTTCATTCTCCATGTAAAGTTTATCACTACTGTTTTGTTCCTGTAAGAGTTGTTTTTCGTTCTCTTTTTGAAGAACTGTTTCTAGAAGATTCAATTTATCGCTCTCTAATGTCTCAATTTGAGTTTGCAGGCTTGTGATTTGATTTTGAAGATCCTTTAGATTTTCGTTACCTTCCTCTATCTTGAGTTCTGATTGGATGTTGGAGTTTGATAGTGACGTCACAATATCATTCTGTAGAATATTAAATGATTCGAAAATGAAACTTTGTTATTACGTCTTGCTATTTAACTAAGATCTAATAAAAAATCAGTTAGTAAAAAGTTTTACTTTTTAATGTACAAAATGTTTGTTTGCCGTTTAATGTACAAAATGTTTGTTTGCCGTCATCAGGCTGATCTGGTATCAAACTCAAACCAAATTACCTCCAAAAATATACGGTCAGGTGTCAGCAAACCAACAAGTTCAGCCTATACTTATAAAATACTGACTTTAGTTTGAAGGGGAAAATTGGAAGTAATTTTTATGAAAATGAGGTCCACATTAGCTCAAGAGAGGTGTTTTCAGAAAGGAAAAAAGGTGTTTTTCGGTACATTGAGTCATGAAAAGGAAAAGGGATTTTTGTGCTTTTTTGACAGGAATAACTCCAGGCTAAAACAATAAAATCACCCAATTTCCTGTGTACATGAAAAAAATCTCTCTATACCATTTCAAGACTAGTTTGAAGGCTTCCAAATCACCTGTAACTCTTATTGTTGATAAACTCAATGTTACCTTTTCTTCGTTGGATTCTAGTAATTTCTTCTCAAGGAAAGAGATTTCTTCACTTTTTGATTGATTGTCTTCTTTTAAATATTCTACTTGTTCACTCAGCTCCTTCACCTGTAGAGAATTGGGACCGAAGAAATTTGTTCATTTGTTTATTCTCAATTTATAAAGGTTTTGACTGTGGAAGACATTAAAAAGAAGTAAATTTTCAAGACGTTCACTAAAAATAGAAGTCAATTTTGCTTTGATCATATTGTACTGAAAAATTCTTTTGAAAAAAGAAAAATTCATGCTACACGTTTTTTTATAAGAACATCCTAAATTTTTGAAGCCAGATGGTATTAACTTTTTGAGTTTCAAGCCTTAAAATGTTCTTAAATTGTTCTTAACATTTTTGCCATCGAAGCATTATGCTCTTATATAGTTTGTTCTTATAAAAAAAACGTGTATTCTAGAAAAGTTGCAGTGACTGGTATATTTTTTTTGTTGGTCAAGTCATAATTATAAAAAACAAACCTGTTGAGGGAGATTCTTCATATTTTCATTCAAAGTTTGATTTTCTTCAATCAGTGCTGTTAATTTGACATCTTTTTCATTGAGTCGTAGTGTAATCTCTTCAATACGTTTGTTGTAGTTTGCTGCACAATCTGCTCTGATGTTCCGTAATTCATCTTCTTTTACCTAAATAAGAATAGTCGTGTAAGATTATTAATTACAGTACAAAGCATGAAAAAAGAAAAGAATCGATTGAAATTTTTTGGATTTGTTTAGAGAGATTTTCTAATCTGTTGTCTGTACTAAAATGTCAAAAATAAGCACGGGGTTAACAGGATGAATATCAGAGCCAATTTTCTAACCTTCAACATCCATTTGATATCTTTCAGTTGTTGTTTAGCTTGGCCATAATTTATATCAACAGACTTCAACCGAGATATCTCCTTGTCCTTCTCCTGGCATTGATACTTTAGATCTGATATCACAAAATCTTTTTCATCTTTCAACAAAACGTAGGATGAACGTCGAACATCATCTATACTTTCTAGACCAGATTCTAGACTGCATGATCTTTTTCTTTCTCCAGTCTCAGTACCAATTGGTTCAGTTTCTTCGTCTTCAGTTTCAAAAGACAAATTGTCCATTGACTGACAGCGACTTGAGCCCAACATCTTTACAAAAAAAGTTTTTATTTGTTTTTCATTTTATGTCATAATAAAAAATTGCCATGATTTTTCTTTTCTTCTGATAAGAGATCAAAACAATATTATAAATGATTTCAATAACATGTTTAAACAGACTGTTTCAAGCATATGATCTGAGATAAAAAAAAAGTCAAAAAGCTATGTTTTCCTCATCCTAGACCCTGGATTTTGCCGAAATTGGTTTGAATACCTTCCATAACAGGCTAAAATATTTCTCATCAACAATCTCAGCAGTTGTAAGCTATTCCCCAACCAAGGGGCATTTCTAAATTTAAGTAGCTTCTGTTGATTTAAGATTAAGGACAACAATTTTCTCCTCCTCTTGCTGTGATTGGAGGAGCAGATTTACTATGCCATGGCTTACAATCAGGGTTCTATATGGCCGCTAAGAATTTAGAAGACCCTAAAATTTAGGTTGCCCCTACTTTAAAATATCCTAAGTGAGCCCTGAATTTGAGAACCTAAGAACATTTGAAACATAAGATTTATCTTAGAAGCATTGTAATCTTATTGTTTAGCAAAGTGGGTCGTTTTCTCGGACCACAGACCCCAAAAATGCTTTTAGTGACTATTATATTAGGTTGACAAAACTATTGTATTATGCATTCTTGAAGAAAAAATTTAAAATAGCGGATATACGATAATCCCAGACCTAAATGTTTTTTTTATTTTCTTGCAGTATTTCCAGAATTCTACCACTGAAACAAATTTTGGGTCCATGTCTTGTGCCATTTTAGAGATTTTTTCATCAAGGATTTTACTTAAAATATCTCTTAACAGGAATTTCATTACCATAATGGCAAATACAGAATAATGGCAAATACAGAAAAATGGTTTTTCAAACTATGAGTCGGCAGAAATCAAATCTATCGTAAATTGAAAATAAACAGCCCGCTGTTTTCTGTGTTTATGTAGTGAGGCAGTAATTACTTTTTGCATCATATTGGCGTAAAGAGCAGATATCATAAAAGATATGGCCCCTCTTTTTTATTGAAATGCGGTATAGTCATTTGACGATTTTGACTTACTTGGGCATTACTCTGAAAGTATTAATTTTAGAGATTCGATCTTTGGATATTTTATTTAAACCAAAGTATGACCTTTACACAAGATTTATTATTTTTCTTTGAGATTTAGTAGATAATCCTAAAATTTATTTTATAGGTGTCCCGTAACGGCACAGCCTCGGGGAAAATATGGGACAGGTATAAAATGTTATTGAAAAATCCAGATATCTTTCCAAAAGGTCATGGTATTTGAGGTTTTGCATCCACTTTATGACTTCAAATCCAAGCGCTATCATTTAAAGCACTTTCAACAAATTTAGTGACAGTGTCCCATTTTTACCCCAGCTTTTTTCCCATTTGGGGTAATAACGGGACACTTCAATCAGTAATATTTGTATAGAGCAATTCTAGACCAACTGAAGTATATTTAGATGCAAATCTTTGCAGATTTTGAAAGACTTAGAGTGTAGGTTATGATTCCATAAAACTAGAAAATCAAGTTTTGTGTTTTCTTATAAAAAATAAACACTTCAAACTCAAACTTTAGTGTCCCATAATTACCCCAAGATTAAGATTTGACTACAGGGTAAATATATGGGACACTTTTTAGAGATAAGGTGCCTTACTTGATGAGACTATTATGATTTCAAACCATATTATCTTGATCTCAGATTTTAGTCAAAATATAGTGATTGCAGCTCTTCCTGACACTAAAGTTTAAAAAGTTCCTTCTAAAACTACAAAAATTGATTTTTATGGTGATAATTGTGTAACTTTCGTCGAAACAGCAAAAGTATATGTTAGAATAATCTAATTAGACATTTTCTAGCAGCTAGAATGACAAAATCCTCTCCATCTGAATCCAAATTTATACCTAATAACACCATTTTTAGGGGTCCCATATTTACCCCTTTATTCTAACTGTCCCGTAATTACCCCAGCACTTCCGTTTGGTTTGGGAACGCGAACTACTGATGTCTAAATTTTTCAATATATCCCCAGAACTAACAGATTTTTTGAAATTCTGTAAAAAAGTCCAAGCTCCTAAATAGTTTAAATATGTTCTGTGAAAAAATCATAACCACCAGTGAAATACTCCCTCATCTATTAAAGATTGAAGACAAAAATTGCGAAGAAAAAACAAACCTTGAGTACAAAAAATGTTTTTTAAACACTTTTTCCCACCGAAAAATAAATAACTTTTACAGACTTACCATCCCAAAACATTGAAAAGCCTCTACTAATTAAAGTAAACGAGAGAAGATAAGATGAAACCTTTAAAAAATCAAACAGAATTTACGATCTTTCGTCCAAAGCAAAAAGACGTGCTTGCCAGTTCACATGGAAATTTTTTCATCCAATCAGATCCCACGATTTCACTTTCTCTTTCTCTAGTTCAATATTACACGGGATTTGAGTCACGTGACATCTCTATTGAAAAACCCGCGCAAAATAAAATAGAAATACAGGGAGGGGGTCACACTACTGGCTACAGGAACTGAAAGCAAACGATTAAGGCTAATGTTTTTGGTTTTTCTAAAGGACAAAAGGTATAGGAAGCTTTACTGAAGGTGGCATAAGGCTGGGACTATTTATTTAAAAGATATGGGCAAAAAAGGGCACTTTTTTTGGGTGATAATTAAGATTTTACTTAAATTTTGAGCCATAGATGAAAAAAATTGAGCCAAGTCAACCTTGAAAATTAAATTAAAAGAACAACTTCCCAAGAAAAAATAAACTACGGGAGGGGGAGAAGACACCCAACCTAGATCTAAGTCTGTGATTTGAGTTAATGAATGGCATATTAAAAAATACACTATTTCTCTTCCGCACCGAGTAGGCTTTTAAATTGAAATATGAAAAAAACCGTAGTGGAACACACGCGAATGTCGAAGAAGAAGACCAAATTAGTGGCAAAACAATGGAGCGTTTGACGTCACTTGCGCGGCAAGTTACACACTCGTTATTTGTTAATCCCATCGGGCAATAAGCAATTAGGCGGCGGGCGTTCTCTAATTCTCCAATCGGCATCCGGTCATTTTGAATGAAAAAAAAAGGTTAAAAAGGGCGCGCTATCAGTAAAAGTTATCGTGACATGTTATGACAGAAAGTATGATTGATAAACTTGGTGGAGTTATCAAAACAAATTTGTTGTCAAAGAGGTTAACAGTAAGTGAAAATACAGGCCAGATCATTAACAGTCCCATGTTTCGACCAATCGTCCCAAGTTAGAGCAGTTGACGGTAGTAATTGTTCATTTTGTTTCATTTCACGTTTTAATCAGAAGCAGCCAACAAGCCCATTTCCCCGAAATATTTGTTTCCCTTTTCCAGGAGAGATCTTTTTTTTGAAAAATGGGGAAACAGATCAGATTTTCTAGAAAAGACATTGTCCTTGAAAATATAGAGTCCCCTGCCCAGTTGGCGACCGGTCTAGTTGGCGACCGAACTTCTTTGAACCCAGAAAACTCATACAATAACGAGTCTAGGTAATGTTCTAGATGGTGAGTTGGGGAGTTGGGGAGTTGGGGAGTTCGTAAAACTTTCCGGCGACCGAAAATTTTCTAATTTAAACTAATGTTGCCCAAAAGTACAAATTTCAAATTATCCAGTACCAAACATTTTATTGACTTTAAGATCATGAAAATGGTAAGGTGCTGGCTAGCAAGGCCAAAATACTTTAGTACTGTTATGTCATTGTCATAATGCTGACGACATGACACGTTCTTGTAAAAATATTGACAAAATCTTTAAATACAATGATTGTCAAACAAATTCCCCAAAAAATATTGATCATACTGCAAGTAATGCTTATTGTATAAAAGGATATAAGTCATCTTAGCCTCAAAAAATTCGTAGAGATAGCTTATAGAGCTAGAAAAATAATATGACACTCTCTTTTGTCATTTTATCATTGGAATTGACACTTTTTAATAAAAATTTTGATCACATTATAAAATACAATGGTTCTAAAGTTACTTTAATCAAGAATTATATTTATACTCAATGTGATGCAGGAAATATAAATGGATATGAATTGACAGTAGAAAATAGCTTTCCATGCTCTCAGCGCACGTGTTTAACTTAAGGCAAATAAGCATATTACAGGTGGTATATGTATTATACATATTATATGTGTTAAATATTACTCTCATATTACATTTACTTTCAAAATCGTACTTTTGATATATGTTATTCTTTTTTGGGAGCCTGTAATTTTTTAACTCCCCAACTCGAAACTAGCAACTCCCTAACTCGCGACTAGAATAGTTTCCAAACTCTACAATAACAAACCTCTGGAGAATTTCTTTTGGTAGTTATCTGCCTTGACCTATTTCCCGTATATACTGTGTAAAAAAAATTCTAGAAAAGAGCGAGTTGAATCTGAAAGATCAACTTTGCATGGAAGCACACGAAAAACTGGATTTTTCGAAAAAATAAAAAATGGCTACCTGTGGACAAAAAACCTTTGTAAAAAGACGCTTCAACTGCTACTCCAAAAAAATACTTAACCAAAACGATGAGGATGTTAGAAAGCATTTCTATAAAAATCAGCTCAATACAGTTTCCTTCGTCTGAAATATTGATAAAAAAGTTGATGCAATCAGTTTCGAAATTAGACGTCCAGTCTGCGACCAACAAAATTGAGAGTAAGAAAAAGAAGACTCTACATTGTGATCAAAACATTCCAGATGCGGAGAAAAAAAAGAAGACTTTACATTGCGATCAAAACATTCAAGGGGCATGCCCGCGGTCTTCAACTTGACAGCTCCAATATGAAGTTTCTAGCTCTGGATTGAAATAACAAAGAAAACCGGTATATTGAATCTCCGGGTAGACATTAAAAATTCCCGCGTTTTTATCAAATGAAGACTTTCAAAACAAAACAAAAACAAACTTTAGAAAAAATGGAGACTTGAAGAAAAATTCTGAAAAAACATGCTGAAGGGCAGTGTAGACCTAACTCTTCATACAAAAATTACGGGAAAAGCATATTTGGACTTTGTTCCCTTTGTTGCACTGAAGCACTTAAGCCAAAATCAAAAATCAGTTTTTTGAAGTTTGCAAAAAAAACGCCACATAGAAGATCTTTCAAATTCAGTATGTGAATAGAGCAGTAAAAAATACAACCTTTTTATTTTTCCTTTTTTTTGCAAAAGTTCTAGGAATGAAAATAAAGGGATAATGATAATTGAATACTATCCATTGATGATCCACCACGGCACTATCGTAAAGCTAGAATCGCTTCGCGTACTCTTTGCTTGGGAAAATGATTGACAGATCTCTTGACAGAAAATTGTTTGTTTTATTGTCAATGATGACAGTGTGGTTATTAATTTTGTTAGATCCAGTCAGGACCTCATTTCACTTTATCGATATTACGCAAACGGCAGTGTGCGCTAAATAATCTTGGTTTCGCTTTCGATTTCAAGCAAAGGTCTTAGCAACAGGGCGCGCGTACATAGCAACGGGGCTGGGTAGAAAAATCTAAACACAGAATTCAAAAAAAATACCGATCATCGTATTGAGCACTAAAAAATACTCCCTTTCTATGTTTAGTTTGTTCTACCTTAGATTATAACTGAAAATATCTTCAAAAAAACCTTTGTCCGCTATCAGCCGCGCCGTAATCTTTGCCCGCTTCAATTCTTAGATAATGAATAAGAGAGGTGCACTTAGCTAAGCCGTGCTCGCGGGCGATAAATTTATGTTTACTTATCTTGTATATTTTAGTGGTATTTATCCAATGAAAAGGATGTTGACAAAATATGCACGGCGCTGACAAAATATGCACGGCATTGATTATGACATCATTAAATATGTCAATGTCGATTCAACGCCCGTTAATAATAATAATTCGTAGATAGTTCTTTTTATCTTGAAATTTAGAAATACTAGAAAAAAAAGATCAAATTTAATATTTGTTTCCTATCTAGATTATATTAGCGTTAGAATACGGTAAATTTTCACGAAAAATATTTCGCGATGGCGGTACGCCCAATCGCGCCCACGGGAAAGTTCCAATTTTTAATTATCGGGAAATCGGGGAACCCGGTTCACAACGTGGATAAAAAACGTACGGAATGAAACCTGACAAAAGGTTTTCAACCAGATTTATTCAGATAAAGCTATAAGAGGTTCATTACTTGTGGATTTTAAAACCTACATAACATAAGCAAAAACGAAAGTTGTTGGAAAGGAAAGAGTAAACGCAAGACAGAAGGTTTGGTTGTGTTGATCAGGTATGTTTTTATTCTATCCGAACTAATGTTAAAAAAGACCAAAGAGGTCCTGACTGGTTAGATCTGACAAATTGATGTTTGTAAGTGCACTTTATAGTTTTGATACGACCCACGGCATGGCCCGGACATGTTCGGGCCTGTTCGGACCATGATCGGCACAAAAAAGTATTATTGAATCGGCCCGAACATTTTGTTCGGACCATGTTCGGGCCATTATTTACAATTGATACGGATTTTATTTACCTTTCCTGGTTTATCATCATCCATTCAAAGTTCCAAATACCAGTTTGATTCACAAAGTTGTATAACAGTACAAAAAACGATCCAGAAAAATTCTGCTTCGAATAGGAGAAGACCACGAGAAAAGGGAAGGGGATAAAGAATAAAAAGAAGACCATATTATATTAAGAAAGATTCAAATCATTCTTTTTAATAATTTTCCTAACTTAATTGGAAAATAGATGATTAACTTTTATATTTGAACAATATATATTTGAATAAAGATGAAGATTTTTAAATTTGTTTGCTAAAATAAGGAATTTAAAATATAAATATTGGGTCCTGAAATTACACGCACGATCGTAGCAAGTTTTCGAAAAATCTGGCCCGAACATGAGGGCCATTTTTAAAAAGTATTAATCAAGAGGCCCGAACATGTTCGGGCCATGCCGTGGGTCGTGTTTTGATTCCCATTGATTAAAGAATCATATTCTGGTTTTCATGTTATTAGATGCTGTTTTAGAGCTTTAGAGCTAGCCTGTCTAACTGTTGGTTGAAACAGGGAAACAGATATCCTATTCCTTTAAGCTTGGGAGAACAGATCAAAATTTTGATTCTGAAAATTGTGGAAACAGATCTAATTTTCTAGGAAAGATACTTTGAGATTAAAAACTTTATAGGTTGTGAGGCAGGACAGAAGAAACAGATCTTCATTTCTAGGAATAAGATTTTTGAAACTTTTTTGGCCAACAGATCAAATTTTCCAGGAAGGCTATGGTCCTCGCTGGATGCTTTCGTTTAATTAATTGTCTTGGGATCTTGAACTTGATCTATGAAACAGCATAAAAGGTTAAAGACAACAAAATCAAAAGCAAAGCAAAAGAAAAGAGTCCAAGAAATCAAATTCCTGCATTCATGTGCTACCATGTTTGTTTTGAATTCATCTTGCAGGTTTGATTAGAGGATCTAAAGACAATCCGTATCCCGCACAGATTCACAATTGAAAAGTTAGACTAGAGTCTACTTTTGGCTGAACTTTGCTTTTTGATAATTTTTTATGAAGCTGAGTCCAGTGAAGTAGACTAGGAGCGTTTGGAGAGGTCGCCATTTTGAGACAAAATGTTAAAAATTCAAATAACAATAAAACTACTTGGAGTTGAAAGATGTAATCAAAATGAGAAACAAACATCAATAACAGATTTGCAAGTCCTTATTCTCAAATAAAAACTTTGCTTCATACTGTTTTTACCTTCCAAAAACAACTAAAATCTGGCGGACTGTTTTACAGTCCGCTTAAGCAAAAGCATATTTACCATATACTACCGGGCCACTTAATCGCGCCATCCAGTCTATAAAAAAAGCTTTAAGTGTACCCCGGGCTATTGAAAAGTCAATATTGTTTATCGTTGCCATGTCGCTGTGAAAGATGATCTCTTGTGCTTCATCTTACTTTTTTGTTGAATCACGCGCGTTTTTTTTTTTGAAAAAAGGCGCGGGAATGATTCTCTGTATGATAGGCCTATGATAATTCCATGATTTGATTGATGTGTAATATAAGAATGACATCTTATAGCTAAAGCTGAGAAAAGTACAAGGCTGGTAAATTTAATAAAGAGTTAATGTTGAGGGTATTGGGAAAGGTTTTATTAAAGACCTCTGTCCGATCTGTCTCACTTGTGACGCAATGGCAGTTTGGCCTCCGAGTAAAATAAAACTAAATTTCACCGGGGTTGATTTTGTGATCTATCTAAAAAGCTAACGGGGGTTATTGAAAAATTTTCCCTTTTTTAACTGGGGGCTATACTGGTTTTGGGGCGTACAGGGATATACCGAGATATTCTTGAAATAGCGATAACTGATAACCGAATACCGATCATGTACCGAGCTAAAAAAAAGGCGAATAGCGATGTACCGATATCCTACGTGCCCTCCTCCTACTGGGCAGGGTAAGGACCGATACAGTAGGAGTGTAGAATATAATAAAGACTAAAATTAAAAAAAACTGAAATAAGAATTGCGAAATAAATTTGAGTACATGAGTTTAAAAGATGTAAAGATTTCTTTTTAACGACGGGGCTCCCCCAGGGGCTTGCGTGGCACGTGAATGAGCATTTTTTCTGCCGTGAATACGTGAAAGGGGGCTTTTATTGAAAATTTTCCCTTAAAGGGAAGAGCGTTAATTATTCGAAGTAGTATGGTACTGAACAAAGCAGGCAAATATGATGTTCTAAGCGTTGTTAATGTTAGTAGTTAGGGAAAAAAGAAATCATGGAACAATTTATGGAATTTGCTAAAATTGTCTATCAAGAAGTTTTATCCGCTTTAAAATTCTTGGAAATTTCACATTTTCAAAATCTGAAACTCAGCAAAAATTTCGGTCTTAATTTAATTTTAATTGAGTGGAAATTTTTATTGATATAACATGCCAGAAACAAAAATTCCATCCTGTTCTGTGTTTGACGCAAAACATTAATTACGTAATATGAAGAAATCGGCTTTCAAATATACCTATCAACGAAAATCTAGTCTGGACAAAAGTGTCGGGAACTTTTGTGGCTGAATTTTTCTGTTTTTGACCGTCAGGACGATTAAAATTATAATCATCAACTTTTACGACCCTTCTTAGAGGTACTTTGAAAGTCCAATCCAAATGAAGCACCTTTAAGGGCGGCACATACCCGTACCCTTCGCTTTCCTACGTACCATCCCCCAAACAATATTACTTAATATCCGATGGGGTTGTGCAATCCCCTTCCAGAGATGATTCGGCTTCTGTTTATCCTCTAGCGAAAAGAATTTGCGAAAATGGGCGTGTACGTGTATGTAGGTGAAAATAATTTTTCAGCGTTCTTAAGAGCTTCAGCGTGTCACGAATCGAGGTAAAAAAAGGGGCCTTTTAGAGGACGAGGATCGGTATAATGAGCCTAAAAGGAACTTCTTTTACGTTGACGTTGAAAAAGACTTTTTGTTTTGTTTAGTCTAAACCGCAGACCTCCATAGACATACTAAAAACAACTATCTTACCAGGCTAACGAGACAGAGCAGACAGGGGTGTCAATATGAAGTAAAAATATTGGGGAAACTTTTAGTTCACAAAAGAGGAAGCTTAACATTTGCATTAATTGACTATTGACGTCGTTTGTTTAAAAATCTCACCATGATGCTTGAGTAAGCGAAATCAAGTATAGATTTGCCAAAATAATACAAAATGTTGTAATTAAAAGACTAATTGCTTTGCTTGAATAGCAGTTCATTGGAAAGGTATTTAGTAATTAATTTTCGGAGGTATTTAAAGAGCTGTTAATCGTATTCACGGCAAAGGAAATCATTTTATCGAAATTGAAAGAGATTATAGTTAACGTCTAAGTCATAGAACTTTAGTTGAAATTGGGAATTCAGAAAATACTGCTCTCGATTAATTGTGATTTTCGTCAAGCAGGAAAGGATGAAGCACTATAAATTGTTCTGCTTTTTCGGTACGTAAGTTTGATACTGTAAAGTAGCTACGATTAAGTCTTTATAACTCGAACCCACACGGGGAACGCATAAATTTCTTCGAGTATTACGGGAATTTAATTTATGGAATAAGGCTTTAAAGGCATTGTTAACTGAAGGAAAACTTGTTCCAGTTAGACATTCGAGTCAGAGAGGTTCGGGTTAAAAAAGACTCTTTTGTATTACTATTATTGCTATTCATTCTCTGTGCGCTGTTATTCGAATATTGAGTAAATTTTTCGAAATTTGACGAAAAATTGTAACTTCAACCCGGTGTTTGAATGCACGCGGGTTGTACAGCTAATGTTGGATAAAATTGGCTTCAAATTCCAAATCGGAGATTCTATTTTGGTTTTTAGGCTTAAACGAAACAGCAAGTAATAATCACGAGAGAAAATTTACAGTTTTTATTGAGAATCTTAAAAAGCCACTGGTGTTCGAAGAAAAAATTTGCTCATTTATTTGGTCATGGTTTCAAGTCAAGTAGACACATGTAAAATTTGACTTAGCTCAGCTTTTAATTTTTTTGCTTTATCTTTTCTAGTTCTTATCGCTATCAGTGTGAGGTCGTCTTCAAGCAAGGCAATCAAAGGTGAAAATATTTATCATGGGGAGAAAATAGTTGAGCCGCCATTCGGCAATGAAATTCAGGAAGAAAAGAAGAAACCACCGATTGAAAGAAACGAAAAATCACCGGAAAAGACGAAGAATCCGGATAACGAGGAAAGCGGAAACAACCCAAAAGATGAAAAGGAGAAGGTTACCATAGACATGTTAAGAAAACATTGTTCTAACCCTACCGCCATCATGGATTACATTATGTGTGATAATTTTTTTCCAGCCAATATAAGAAACCGGGATAGAGTGAAAGGTAGGCTACCGTGAACTTTTTTAACCTTTTTAAAAGACGCCCTTTTTTATTGACAATTCTTACCGCCCTTTTTGAATAAAGCCAGAAGGCTGTTAGAGCTCAATCAGAAATAATGAAGAAAATAGATACATTGAGTATTGCTATAGCTATAGTGTCCATAACCCATAAAAAGATTTATTTTTCGAAAGTAAGAACATTTGAAGCTTTGCAGACACTAAAACACCCGATGTCTTAAAAAAATGGCCAAAACGGTCACAAAATGGCGAAAATAAGAACATTTTTAGGCTTAAAACTCAAAAAGTTAAGGACAGCCGAAGATTTCAAAAATTTTAAATGTTCTTATAAAAAATATACACGGTTGGAAAAACAACCCAAAAAGCACCTACGCCACCCTCTCCAACGTGAAATATTTTTTTCAAACACATAAATCACGTATTGTATCCTTAATTACAACAGTTCGCCTACAGAAAAACATCTAAACGCCAAACACAAAATAATTACAGTAAATACCGCTTACCACAAAATAGATTGACCTTTTGTATTGTCTACGATTAGAAGTTCATAAAGAAGTTGTTTTTCTATAACGATTCCCTTGTGGTATTCTAAATTTACTGGTTCTGTTAATTGTTTAAAAGCCGAAAAATGTTTGTAGATCTAAAAATAGAAGGTCAGGGTCAGATTCCCTGACCTTTATATACCCTGGACCAAGTTTCTCAATCCCGGCCAAGCAAAACCTGTGAGGTTTTTTGGAAAGTGGTATGTACCCTAATGGCGGCACAATAGCGGTGTAAATACATCGAGAGCGCTAGGTGTACTTTCTCTCAAATACTGTTGATGATGTAGCGCCGTTAGACGTTAATTTTTAACATTGCAATGGCTTCTTCTCGGGTACCAATTCCAAAACAACTCCAATCAAAGATGGCGGATATAGCTTGGTCCAGGGATATATAAAAGGTCAGTGGTTAGATCCATTTCATCATGATTTTATGTGGCGTCTATCAAGAAAAACAACTAGTGTTGAAATGGTCTTCGCTTTTTGTAAAGAGTGTAACAGTGATCAATGAAGCGGATAGCGTCTCTAAAGAAGAAAAATAATTACATAAATCAAAATCATTTAACAAGAATCTGTCTGAGTTTGCTTGGAAAATTTTTTAAATTATAATGGAGAAATTTAGCCATTTCTACAATCAGTGCCATAACATATTGGCAAATTTAGCTAATTTACAGCTAATTTACCATTTTTCGAAAATTGAAGTTCGAGCGAGAATGTCAATTTCGGGCCTTCAACTTGATTTCATCGATTATTTAGATCTGGGAGGGATTTATTGGTTTCTAGGCTATATTTCAAGCCCTACTGAACCATTTTTGAACTTTTGGATCCCCAGATCTTAAGTCTAGCGTTAAAACTCAGAGTTAAAACTCTACCCTTCGAACCTACTTTAGAGCACTCACAAATCGATTGTGGTTTCAAAACTTCCCGGTGGATTTCCCTTTTGTGCCAAGTACTTCGTCGCCGATTGTAAATGCTCCACGGCAACCCTCATGCAAGTCCTTATGCCAAGTCCTTTTCACGAAAGTTACCAAAATTGGTTCACGCACCACGCAAAAAAACAACGAAAATAGCCCAAATCACGCATCACGCAAAAAGTATCACGCAAACACCTTGGGGCTTCTTTATAAAACAGACTTGAGTGAATCCAACTACATAACCACAAATTCATTATAGGTAAAAATCATTACGAAATCGTGAACGGAGATTTGATTCTGGACACTCGATACATCGAATTTCATCCACACCATCGAAGCAGACGTGTAGCGGTCGATAAACGGTGGCCAACAAAGGCTGATGGAACTGTTGAAATACCTTATCAATATGGAACTTCTTATTCTGATGGTAAGTTAATTTTCAAGACCTGTCTGGTCTGTAAAATGTTAAGCTTCAGCTTATTGATGGCACTGTTGACATGCCTTACAAATATGGGGAACTTCTTATTCTAATGGTAAGTTAATTTTCAAGACCTGTCTGGTCTGTAAAATGTTAAGCTTCAACTTATTGATGGCACTGTTGAAATACCCTACCAATATGGAACCTCTTCTGATTCTGATGGCAGGTGAAATTTTCAAGACCTTGTCTCGGTCTGTAAAACGCTAAGTTTAAATTATTGTCAATCCATAGTGTGTAATAGGTAATGGGTTTATGCAACCTTTAACTTTTAATCTTTTTACAGCCTTTACCGATGGCAGTATTTGAGCCTACGGAGTAGTGACGATGCATATTGTGAAGCTGGAGTGTAAATGTCGAAATTGTCTTACTCTTGATTACTTATAGTGCGAAATATGTTTGCGCAAGCTATTCAAGATTATAACCGATTCACGTGTATACGATTCGTACCACGAAAGACCACTGATGTCAATTACATCGATGTTATAAGTGATAGTGGGTGAGTATAGATGATTTCTTAAACACTCTGAGTAAGAAAAGGCTGGCTCGATGCTCTTAGAGGGATGGTTTTAGCTTCTGCTGTGTATTTAACATAAAATGCACCTTGAATCCTTAGATAACTCTTAATTTCTTTCGAAGAATTCCGGTGATAAACTTCTCTAAGAATTTCGTTCGAATTTGAATTAGAGAGAGTATTTTATACGAGTTTCCAGCTCAGGAGACCATAATGTTTTAGTTCAACTTATAGATAAATTTGAATGAAAGAGAATCGATTGTAAAACACAACTCAGCTGGCATACAGCGTAGTTTTAAACCATGGTTCCGTTTCGCTCCGAAACGAAATGAAGCCGTTCTTTGGTCACATTCAAGTGTTACGTCACTTCTAACCAATAGAATGGCTTCATTTCGTTTCGGAGCCGTCACGTGCGAACATGGTCTTATAATTCATATTTAGGGACGTCAAATGTACGTTGTAATGACGTTCTGAGCCATTATTTCCATATATTTAGTTGTTACACGTATCTTGGTATGTATGGTGGGCGTCAAGTTTTGTCCTTGCAAACGAACTCATATTGTACATCACTCAAAGGTGTGGCTATCCACGAAGCAATGCATGTATTAGGATTTCTTCACACTCAAGCAAGACGTGATCGTGATAATTATATCACAGTTCATTTCGATAAAATCCCAAGTTGTAAGTTACTTACTACAGTAGACTCAAAGGCCCTCTCGCTCTTTGACTCAAATCTCATCTTACTCAAGCACCACGACAACATACAAAAAAGATGCTGCAAGTGTCTTCATTAGGAAAGTTTTACCAGGCATGAAAAAGTTTTTAGCCGTCCTACGGTACACACTTCCTCTTTTTCTATGGGACACCCTGTAATTATATTCTTTTTCTATGGGACACCCTGTAATTATATTCTTTTTCTATGGGACACCCTGTAATTATATACTTTTTCTATGGGACACCCTGTACTTATATACTTTTTCTATGGAACACACTGTAATTTTATCCTTTTTCTATGGGACACCCTGTAATTATATCCTTTTTCTATGGGACACCCTGTAATTATATCCTTTTTCTATAGTACACCCTGTAATTATAAACTTTTTCTATGGGAAACCCTGTATTTATATTCTTTTTCTATGGGACACCCTGTAATTATATTCTTTTTCAATGGGACACCCTGTAATTATATCCTTTATGGGACACCCTGTAATTATATTCTTTATGGGAGACCCTGTAATTATATCCTTTTTCTATGGGACACCCTGTAATTATATTATTTATCAATGGGACACCCTGTAATTATATACTTTTTCTATGGGACACCCTGTACTTATATACTTTTTCTATGGGACACCCTGTAATTATATCCTTTTTCTATGGGACACCCTGTAATTATAAATTTTTTCTCTGGAACACCCTGTAATTATATTCTTTTTCTACGGGACACCCTGTAATTATATACTTTTTCTATGGGACACCCTGTACTTATATACTTTTTCTATGGGACACCCTGTAATTATATACTTTTTCTATGGGACACCCTGTACTTATATACTTTTTCTATGGGACACCCTGTAATTATATACTTTTTCTATGGGACACCCTGTAATTATATTCTTTTTCTACGGGACACCCTGTAATTATGTATTTTTTCTCTGGGACACCCTGTAATTATAAACTTTTTCTATGGGACACCCTGTAATTATATATTTTTTCTATGGGACACCCTGTAATCATATTCTTTTTCTATGGGACACCCTGTAATTATAAACTTTTTCTATGGGACACCCTGTAATTATATCCTTTTTCTATGGGACACCCTGTAATTATATCCTTTTTCTATGGGACACCCTGTAATTATATGCTTTTTCTATGGGACACCCTGTAATTATATGCTTTTTCTATGGGACACCCTGTAATTATATATTTTTTCTATGAGACACCCTGTAATCATATTCTTTTTCTATGGGACACCCTGTAATTATATCCTTTTTCTATGGGACACCCTGTAATTATATTCTTTTTCTATGGGACACCCTGTAATTATATTATTTTTCTACGGGACACCCTGTAATTATATTCTTTTTCTACGGGACACCCTGTAATTATATTCTTTTTCTATGGGACACCCTGTAATTATATCCTTTTTCTACGGAACACCCTGTAATTATATTCTTTTTCTATGGGACACCCTGTAATTATATCCTTTTTCTATGGAACACCCTGTAATTATAAATTTTTTCTCTGGAACACCCTGTAATTATAAACTTTTTCTATGGGACACCCTAATTATATATTTTTACTTTGACACACAGACCTACATCGACAATACAACGAGCATGCGTATGGTGAAGCACATGTTTATGGTGTCTCTTATGATAAACAATCTGTCATGCATTATGGAAGGTAAAATCTTCCTCATATTCCACCAACTAGAAGCCTTCTGGGAGTGTGATTAGCCAAACTTGAGGATTATTTATCATATTAATCAATCAAAAAGGTTTATAAAATTTGCCTGTATTTTTAATCGAACCATCAATGGTCGATATATACCAACTTTTTAGGAGACAGAATTTGAGCCCTTTCATTTTCGGGGGGACGGGGGAGACCGCTCAGCTGGCGATTATGACGTTATATGGACGTTGTGAACGTTAAATAAACGTTGAAACAACGTTGTGTGCCAGCTGGGCGGGATGACCGAATAAAATGAAGCCTGCTTATTGCGTAGGTTAAAAAGAATTGTCTTACAGAGACCTCTGGGCAGTCAGTTTTCAATGACAGCCAATGAAATTTCAAAATTTTTGTTTGATTTTCACAGATCAGCCGGTATCACTTCAAATGCTGACCCCAATGAAGAGCTTGGACAACGAAATGGTTTCTCCCAGAAAGACCTCCTTCAAATCAATCGAATGTATTGCCTTCATCTTGTCAACCAAGTCTGAAAGGAAACAAAGAAATTTTTATCTAAAGACATCACTGTTAATAGCACATTTGGCAAATTTGTTAAATTTTAAGAGTTTTTTAGAATACTGTAGTTCTTAGCCTCCAAAAATTTTCTTGCTTTACTTTAAAAATTTAAGAATCAATATAATAAGAATATTTTATTAACCCTTTAAGCACCAATGTTGAATATATTGGACATGGGCTATATAGGAGGGCAAAGCCCTCCTGTAATGCCCAGCTTGAGTTAGGAAGCGAGATGATAAGCCAAAAAAGTAAAAAAAAAATGCAAAAATTTGACAAAAATCCACTTTTTTGAGATTTTGACCCTTTTTGGTTAACGGGTCATCAAAGAACCTCCAAATTTTGCCCTGTTTTACTTCATTCTGTCCTCTAGCGAATAGCTTTGAAGTTTTACCACTGGGCACCTTTCTGTCATTCAGTGAGGTCATCCGGAATCGTGCTGGACTGCTTAATTCCCCTAAACTACCCCCCTTAGCCAACGTGCACTCCGCCCACCCCAACCTTTCTGACGGCACCTAAAAGAAAGAGGAGACTATAAGCTATCCAATGAGCTATGAACGAACTCCTAACTCTTTCTAGATCTGGAGATATAAGCCTTTAAAGTTTGAACTAGCGATTTCCTTAAAAAACTTAGAAGAAAAACGACTTAACGGACACTTAAAGGGTTAAAGAGACAAAAAATATTGAGAAAAAGACAAATTTGTCATATCTCGCCGAAAAAGAGTCTCAAAATTAATTATTTGTAAATTTTTGATTTTCCCATTGTTGTAATCTAACACTATAAGAACTTATTTGTAAATTTTCTACATAAAGACACTTCATTATTTTGATTTAAAAAATTTCACAGAAAATTAACTCACTTTACCAACAACTCACTTTCCCAACAACCCTCAACCGTTAGGTAATAAGAACATTGCAAGAAAAAGGCCAGCCTGGGAATTGAAGAGATTAGTAGCCGAATTCGCTTAAAATAGACCTTTTCATAAATTTTGTCAAGAACATCACTTGTATCGTTTTGAAATTATTACCAAGGTGATTAACTCCCCACGGATTCTAATAAAACTACTTTATTCATAAAAAAATATTTAATGTCTCAAGGGACATAATCACAATGGTAATTTTTTGAATACGAGGCAAGTGATGTTCGTGACATAATTTATGAAAAGGTCTATTATCGAACATTTTAGGCTCAAAATTGCCAACAAAAAATAAGGCTTAGCCCAAATCAATCTAGGGTTTGAGCAAGTGTTTATGTATCACGTGATGTCGTAGATAGCTATCTTCATTAGTTGCTTCCTATCATAGTGAACTTGGACCCAATCCCCTTGAAACGGTAGAGCTGATAGCAAACGCAGTTCGTCCTGAACCCTTTGTACTCGTTTAAGAGAAGTATTTTGGTATCAAAATGGTATCAAAATCAAAGCGCCAGGGTATGAGAAATTAATCCCCTGGTTTTGTGTTTTTCAAAACATTGATAAAAATTTTAAAATTTATGCCTCCTTAAAGGTTTTGTTTTTAAATAAGGGTGACATCGTTTGCTTACTCATTAATTTTAATTTACAAACTTTTTCACGTTGGATTGACCAACGATGTAAAAATAATAGATAACCAACTTGCCTCGATTCTCAAAAAACATCCGTGTTACGGTTGTAAAAATATTAATGACATTTTGCATCGTAAAAAGTGCAATTAAATAAAACTTGCTTCATTTGCAACCTTCTATTGGACAGAATCGATCACGTGATGTATATTTTTCCGAAATTTAGGTTAGAAAAAGTGTATTTTCATATAGGCAGCCTCACAGAAAACAAATTTTAATTAGATATTATTGTTCTATAAACATTCATCTGTTTATTTTGTATCATGCAACCTTCATGCACTTTTCATACGTGAGATATCGCATTTCAAATCACACATATATTTTTCAGATAACAGCATTTTATGAACGTTTATTTATCCAGATAAAGATTACACGTTTTTTTTTATAAGAACAAACTATATAAGAACATAAGGCTTCAAGGCCCAAAAATTTAAGAACATTCTAAGAACAAACTAAGGCTTTGGAGACTTAAAAACATGCAATTTCTTAAGAAATTACATCAAAATGCTCAAAAAATGCTGAAAATTAGCCAGTTCCGGTCTAGCTGAAAATAAGAACATTTTAAGAACATTTTCAGGCTTCAAATCCAAAAAACTAAGAACATTCGAAGGCTTCGAAAATTTTTGACGTTCTTATAAAAAAACAATTTGTCTAAAGATTGGTACCTTTATCTTTTGAAAAAAATTCCAAAATTTGCAGTAAATAACAATTCAATTTTCTATCAATTCAGTGGATGTCAAAAAGTGTGTCAAAATCTAGCTAGAAACATAACACGCACTGCACACAGAGCTTTTTAATAGAGTGCTCATTTCAATAGGAAAACAATGGTTGTTCTCTTGGGAGAATTGCCTTCTAGAGGTAGTTGGTTATCTATTATTTTTACATCGTTGGATTGACACGGTAGTGGACCAAGATTGGCCAGAAAGAGCGAGAGAAAAAACATTTTTTGCTTACATCAGCAGAATTTAACAATAAGAAGCCACTGTCTTGTTATGAAACGGGAACACTTGTTTAAAAGAGAAGTATGTCGTAATCAACTACAGACATCTTACAGAGTTCACTCAGTATTTTTGCTTCTCTTTGAAGATTTTGAACAAGCTGACAATTAATAAAGAGAAGAGAGGGAAAGAAGTGAGAATCCCTCCTGGAATTTGAAGTTGGAGAGCCATATGGTTCCCCGTTATTTTGAAAACTTGTACTTTAAGAACCTTTACATGTTTGATAAGCAAGGGTTGACCGTCAAAAATACAATCATTTGAAGCTGGACATAAGGCCGTTATATAAGAAAACTTTATCCAAAGAATTTTTTAAAATATTTTGAAAAATTGAATGAAGGGAAGATTCCTAGATATGAAATAGAAGCGCCGGGAAATGATAACTTTGTTAGAAAAATAATTATGTTATGAATTCAATTTCTACTTTAAGACAAAAGAAGGATAGAAAAATATAAAACAAACTTTGACAATTTATTTTACATTTTTTTCCTTAGTTCAGAGCAATAGTCATTGGAGACATCACTTGCTCGAAGAAGAAATTATCCAAGATTTCCGAAAGGAAACCATTTTTCTTTGATCGATTATAAAACCAATAGTGTGTTTATCGTTTGTGAAATATGTAATTTAGTTGGTAGAACAGCTCATAAGCCACATCTTATAGCTGATAAGTTGAAACAAAATCGACTGATGTTTTTTAGAGAAAAAATGTAAGAGGATCGATGTAAAATATTATGTGCTTTGATAAAAAAGTTTTGATATATGGAAAAGAACGTACGTGCTTGAATCTTGTTGTACGAAGTCACATCCACATCCAGACAAACCTTCTTGGAACTGGATCATTTGAAATAACAGTAAGATCATTATCAGCGAGAATTTTTATAGAGCAGTTGTTGCGATTCGTGATTTTAGGGCACTATAGTGCTTTTCTGAAGGACATACGTGATATTTTATACACACTGCTCGAACGAAAAAAATCAATTTTTTTTTTTGAAAACTAACCTCATATTCACCAGGAAGGATATATTAATTTATGAGAAATAACAACCCTCGACAACATCGACACTATTAATCACCAAGGAACAGAAATCTAAAATTGTTAATTTATCTAAAGAGGAGAATCATAGACTTGTCGTTAAATTGAGCATTGCTTGACATTTATAACATACTGCAAGATACCTTAGATTTGTTACAAATAATGGTACACAGCAATAACACCTCACCACCACTACCACCAACATTCACCACAGAGTGTTACCACGTTTTCCGCCACCAAGACATTACTGGTGAACACCACAAACTACTGATCATTATACTCATCATCATTTTCATCTTCATTGTCACTTCCAACATCCTTCTCATCTTTGGTGTTCGAAAGACCTCCAAGAATGGATATTCCTCCACCAATAAAATGTTCCTCTATCTCTCAGTCATTGATTTGTCAACAGGTCTCTTTATCATACCTAATCAGATAGCAATGATCATTCTAGGTATGTAGTGCATTTTTGATTGAGGGAAATCAATATTTGTGACAGAATTTGTTAATTTCCCCTCTTAATTTAACGATGTAACAAACTAACCTCCTCAGATTCAATTTGTACTCTTACCATTACATCCATCAGGCAGATGTTTACAAAAACATTCATCAAAAACCCGCTTTTTACTGGGTCAAACTCACAGAACTCAAGAGTAGTGGCTTTTATTTATCCATACCATACTGGACGAATGACAAAACTTTCTCTTCATCTTAATTTCTCAAGGCGTCAGCGCCTGAAACCAATAGCTCCTAGATCGAATTTCCTCCCTTTCAATTGTTCTACACGTTTTTTTTTTTTAAGAAACTAGTTTTACCAAGCAGCCTCAATGTTTCTTAAGAAATCGGGCTTTTGAGCCTTAAATGTTTCTTACATGTTTCTAAACTTTGTCAAGCTTAAAGGACGCATGTCGATAATACAATAGTCTAATTGACTAATCTACGGTACTTTCCTATCTTCTATATAGATTTTTTGACTTTCTCAAGTGTTTCAAACTGTTATGTATGTATATTTCTGGAACCTTGATTGGAAAGTTCTTAAAAAAAACGAATTAAAAAATGCTATTTTCTCATTCTCAGCCTCAGCATGTTTCTTAGATGTTTCTTAGTTTTTAGGCATTCTGAGCCTCATGTTTCTTAAAAGTGTGTTTCTTAAAAAAACAACAACGTGTATTTAGTTCATAGATAGCCGAGCTGGCAGACCGTTGGCCCCGTGAAAACAATTGAAAGCCTGTTTATGTGGGACAAGCTGGAGTTTTTACAAGCTCTTATTTGATTTGGTTGGTCGTTAAGATGTAATAAATAATAAAAGAATCTTTAAGAATTACTTTTTCTAAAGAACGCGCCATCTCTATCACTTTAAATGACCAATTAGTGAAGTATCTTGTAAAAACTCCAGCTCATCCCGTTTATGTCCTAGATTACTCCATGTTAAATATTGACTCTTTCTATAATTTCTAGGTCAAAATGCATCGTGTTTCCAAGTTGGATTACAAGCATTCTTGAACGCATTAACACCTCTTATGGCAATGAACACTATTTTCACCATGTCCATATTACGGTATCTCTCCATCGAAAAACCGATGCGGAAAGTCAGCGGACACACCCAGTTACTAATATTCGGATTACAATTCCTGTTATCACTAGCCCTGACCATTTTCTATGTCATTTCTTCACAGACGGTTCAGCTATCCATTTTTCTTGGTATATTCATGTTGATTGTGACTCTGATGTGTTTAGGGCTATCTGTATCCAATGGCGCGCTGAATGGAGTTTTATACATGAAAATGAAGCGCCGTTTCGAGACAAATACTGTAAACCGTATGGCAGATTCCACTGATAAGCTCACACGAAGACATATAATCAACCAAAAGAAAGCGATCGGAACTTTATTGCTCATTTCAACAGCGTTAGTAGTTTGTTACATGCCGAATGGAATTTTATTTGGAGTCATTTCATTCCAGATTTTTACAAACGACTCAGATACTAAATCTGACCTCTATTCAAAATACAGTCCATGGGGACATGTGCCAATGCTACTCAATGCTGGTCTAGATAGCTTTATATACATCATCCGAAAACGAAGCATTTTTCGTTATTATAAGATTCTATTATTGAATTTATGGTATGGTTTGTTGTTGAAGTCGAATGAAACTCAAGATAGAAGTACAATGGACATGTGGAGACGTAAACACACTCTGAAAACCGATACTATGATTTTATCTCCAGGTCTATCAGTGCGTCACCAAGTGAAAAACAACTTGGTGTGAGAAATTCTTTACCGACATTACTGTTGGTAGTTAGTTGTAGAAGTCATCAGGAAATTAGCTTTCCAGAAAAAACCGTATA
Organism: Clytia hemisphaerica; assembly: GCF_902728285.1. Lineage (NCBI taxonomy): Eukaryota > Metazoa > Cnidaria > Hydrozoa > Leptothecata > Clytiidae > Clytia > Clytia hemisphaerica. Next base: position 1,399,211 of record NW_027104057.1, read on the forward strand.
CCCCCTGTTGAGGGGGTCTATTTTTCGGTTTTTTTCTGGAAAAACCCATCTTGTCGAATATTTTTTTTAATGATGAAGGTTCGATTTTCATTCAATGCTAATACTGATATTATCTTACCGATCATTCCCAGAGAGCCATTAAATATCCAGGAACCAAGATGAGAGTGAAATGGTGATTTTTACTTCCATGGAGTTTTGTAGTGATGTTGTAGATCATGAAGTTGTTTATTATCGTTGATCTTTTTCATTTTATCTACACTAAAATCAAAAGATAGCATGTGAACTATTTTCAGTAGAAATTCCAACATATTGTGAGAGTGAAAAAAAAAGCAATTTCCAAATTATTTTATACAATTTTCATTTATATTTTGAAAAAAAAAAAAAAATCACATCCAACAAAATATATTAAAAATCTGAAAATCGAAAATTATTTACACACCTCAATCAGGCCACACTGAATTTAACAAAATAAGTTAACTTATTACAAATATATATTTACAAATGTTGATTTTGATCTCATCTCGAGTTGTGATATCAAAATAGAATTTAAAATTAACTTAAGCTTTACAAGGATGTCATAAACAAGTCAAACAACTTTAAAGTCTGTCTCACAATAATCTGCAGTCAGAAAAAGAAGTTTTATTTGAATTCGAATGACTTAGCATATTTTGCGGTCAAGATATGAATGATTGAACTTTAATTTTCAATTCCTCTAACCGGCACATTTTCACAGATCCCGCTATCTAAGTTGAATTTTTTCAAACGTTACAGCTTTTTTGTCTCCACGGCGATTTAATTTAAGACATCCTTTAATACGTAGAAAGTCTAGAATTGTTGATCTATGGATCGCAATGGTTAGCAAATGATTGTGCGAAACCGGGTTCTTCAACTCGACGATTTTACAACAACTCGGTATAACTCGATAATTACTCCCTGGTGCCTTCATCATAAGAACCTTGACCACGAACTGTGATGACCGATCCTTTGGACTTCAAAAAGAGTTCGTGGAAAATTGATGTGACAATAACTCGACATTCGTACTCGATATTATGCCTGAAAAAGAGAGATGGATTGATTGCAATACGTAAAGATAATATTAATGACCAAAATATCAGAAACAAGTTACGCAATTAAAACTTCGCGGACTTTCAAAAACACGTGTCTTAGGAAATTGCACAAAATTATCACAAAATGGTTTAATTTCAAGAACATTTTTAGGCTTAAAACGACGAGAGCATCCTTAGGCTTTGAAAATTTTTGGAATTCTTTATAAAAAAAGTTTAGATAGGATATAAAACTTTTTAAAAATTAGAAACTTAATCTCGGGCGAGCTTGCAAAACTAAAGAACATAAGCCTCAACCCAAAAAACAATTAAAGTATAATGATGTAATCAAAAGATTAGTATATGTAATCACATGATAACGAGTGCAATTTTCGAATTGATCTTAAAATTATTAAAGTTTATGTTAAACGCCACACATCAGGCTCATCAAAAAAGATTTACTTTGTTGGAAAGATAATCAAAAGTGTACTCACTTTGCGAGGAATTGGATAATGACCTCATCAGAATGTTCAGCCTCGATGAAGGAATTCGTTTTGTTGGAGTGACAAAAAGTACTGGTGTCTAGTTTGAACACGTCACGTGCTGTCTGTGAACATGTTTTGTCTAGAACAAAAAGATGAAGTATTTTGCACACAAAGTTGTTTCAATGTTTATCTAATGTTTACAACGTCCATATAACGTTAGGTGGAGGTTGAAACAACGTTGTGTGCCAGTTTGGTAAGTTCTTAAAGGTGAAAGCTCGAAATCTATAGACGAGTGTCTGTATACTGCCCTCAATTCATTCTATTGGCTTTTCAGTGGAATTGAAACAAAACTAATTCTCTAATTTTCTCGTTGATAACGTACTGTGGAACTGAAATATTTTCTCATCACCAGGAAAACTTTCTTACTTCCACTGTTAATAGAGAAAGAGTAAGACTATGGGTAGGTGAAAAATTAACTTCACTACACAGTCAGTCCTTAAGTACCCACAAGTTGTCCAAGCATTTCAACAACTATTTTTAACAGGGTTCCCGATAAAGATTCCGGAATGGTGTCGGGAAAGTTTTCCCAGAATTAACCAGTCCAGCCACTTTATATATAAAGTGGCTGGACTGGTTAATTCTGGGAAAACTTTCCCGACACCATTCCGGAATCTTTATCGGGAACCCTGTTAAATATTATATATAATATTGAAAGTGTTTGATAGTTTGTCAATCTGGAATGAAGCAACTGCATACCAATAGCGATCTTCCAGTAGAGTAAAGCTTTTGAGCTGTTGGTGATTTTCAACATCAACTCTCTTCGTTGACCAACAAAGCAAACACCGAAGTCAATCAACTTTTGAGGAAGTTCTAAGATCGGGTAGTGCATCAAGCAAGTCATCGGGTAGCTCTGGAATGAGTAGAAATGAACTATTCTTTAAACAGACGTATTGCTGTTCTCGCAAGGACCTGTTACGCCATAGTTTAGGACTTAATACTAGAATGCAGAAGAAAATATAAAAATAAATCACCGTAAATATTTGATTGCACTGCACCTTTTTACCGTAAGTTCACCCAAAAACAGCAAGCCCAGTCTTTTTCTCTTTGTGATAACTGATAAGCTATTTATCTATTATTACATGTTTTTTTATAAGAACAAACCATATAAGAACAAAAGGCTTCGAGGGGCAAAATATTAAGAACAAGTTAAGAACATTTTAAGTCTTTGCAAACTCTAAAATACTCACAAAATTTTGGTAATAAGAACATGTTAAGAACATTTTTGGGCTCAAAACTTAAAAAGTTAAGAACATCCAATGGCTTCGAAAATTTTGGATGTTCTTACAATAAAACGTGTATTGCAACATGTAGAGACACCACTGCAAATTAACTATAGCATTTTAATACACCTTTTCGCCCGTAGCCGCCAATTGCCACGCAAGCATTATTTTGCCCGTTTTACCACCCTAAAACCGTCCCATTCTTTTTTTCGCACCTACAGGCAATAGAAAAAGGTGTAAAAAAGGACTGGATCGATTTCAGGGTGGTAAATTAAATAATAAAGTGGCACGCGTCTGACCGCGCGACTACGGTCGAAAAGGTGTATTACTTTGAACTTAATGAATAAATTCACCTGTACTCCTTTGTCATCAAAAGAAACGATCAAATCTTCAGTCAGTGTGACCATCTTTTCATCAATAGCATTCTTTTTCACCAGAACTGGTGTCATGTGAAGCCAAACACGAAACTATGGGGACAAGGAAAGTTTAGGGGGTCGTTTTTCCTGAAAAATATAGTGTATAGTACAAAAGAAAACATTTCGAAGGGAGTTAAACTTTATATGCTATTATTATTAATGCTTCTTTCACAAATCACTGGGGTTACCTTGAAGGTTATCATTCCTGTATTTTAAAGACCCCTTTTTTCAAATAAAATTTTCTTTATTTTTGTAATATTACAAAGTAGATATTAAAGACATCAAGCAAACTGTACCTCTAAATTCTGATTCGGTTTCAAAGTGAATTTATTTTTCTCGGTCTTTCCTTTCTTCGAATGAGCCGCCATCTTGTCTTTTGTGACCGCCATTTCGAATGGTTCATTGATACGGCAGCCGAAAGTGATTGTTGTTCCACTTCTGTTGCTAAGCACGAAGCGGCGTGACAAGGAAACCTTCTCTCGGAGCTGAAATAAATCAATAAATGCAATATCTTGTTTTCAGGGGGTTCAGTGTAGTTTTGATTTTAAGTTTTAAAATATAAAATATAATTATTTTCTCTTTTTGATAGTCCAGTAACATGCTTGTCTCAGATTAGTCATGCCTTTTTAAAAACGTTGCTTACGAAAACTTTCAACAATCTGTTGCTATGCTACGGGATAGTGATGAGATTTAATTTCTTTAATTCGAGGGTTTGAGGTAATTGAAATTATTCTATTAAACTAAAAAATCAGAACAAAGCTCAAAAAGCTTAACCGGGATATGATAATGATGTTTACCAAGTTATTTGAATGAGATATATATTTTTGATGCTTGGGAGAAGGGAATGAATGTTTTTTTCACTGAATTGCATTTCTCTGATTAGATTGACAAAGATTAAAATCATACAACCAACATGGTTCTACCAACAATTCTACATGGTTTGAAAAAGACCTGAATAAAAAGTGAGTATTGATCTTTTTTATCTAGTCTTAAGCTCTGACCAAAGTCAAAAAATTTGTTAAAGGGATTTGAAGATAAAACTTTTGTTTTGGGTGTCTTGGCACTTTTTAACAAAAAATTGCTTTCACAAGTTGTTTGGAAATTTATTCTATAAGAGTAATTAAGAATTTAATTACAAGAATGACGTTATGAACTATAAAAAGACGTTAATCAAATGTTATATTACCCTCTTATACAAAAAATGCTAAGTTTCAATGGGTAATTAACCTTTTTTTCGAATCTTTTTTAAATTGTCCGTAAAGAAATTAACTATTTTAAAATTTTCGGAAAATTTTTCTAAATTGATTTATCAAAAGTTATGACTCTTTTTGTACGAAAAATTGGGATGAAGAATTGGTCAAAAACCTCTATTTTCAAGATTTTGAGACAAAGAAACTTTTACAAAAATTTTCCGAAAATCTTTTTTTTTGCCCCGCAGGGGCTTTTGTTGCTTCACGTAGCGGACTTGCTCGCCAGAAAAATATTCATGTCGTTGATGTTTTTTTCCGATTCTGAGTTAAATAATGCTCGTGCGCACCTATTGTTTTATCTATTTTGTTGCGACTTGTATTGATTTTTAGTTCTTACAAAGTAAAACAGGGACGCGCACAATATGAGCATATTTATTTTTCTTATAAGCATATACTTTATAAGAACCAAATCAATAACTCTTGATAGACGGTGACACACCTTTCGGTAATTAATTCTTACAAAGTAAACAAGGGACAGCGCACAATATGAGCATATTCATTTTTCTTACTTTGTAAGAACAAATTACCGAAAGGTATATGGCTGTCTTTCAAGAATATTTTTTCAAAAGTTTCATTTTTCTTATAAGCATCTAGTTTATAAGCATCTAGTCTATGTGGAATGCGGCCTGCAAACGTTCATTCTCGATAATGCGTTCGCGGGGCATTCATAGCGACAGCTACTTGCTAGTAGTATGGTTAAAGATACACCTTCTAACGCAAAAATGTTTTCCAAATTTTTTTTCTTCGCCGAAAATAAGGTCTTCAAAGTTGAAATACTGTTATTCACAAAAGTCTTCATTTTCTTCTTCATCAAAATTTTCCATTGTGATTTTTAAATTTCCAAATTCAGGAATAGTTGGCCTAACAGAAAATGTATAACATGCCATAGTTCTTTGGCTACATCAGGCAGAAATCTATATTATGTAAATGGCAAATATGAAAAATTCACTATGGTCAAAGCCCTTAAGTTAACGCCCTTGATTCGCCACTACTCAATTTCGTCAAATATTAACTCCGCTTTTAATCCGCTACAGGTCAGCGTAAAAAGGGACGATAAGGTACATTTCGAATATGACTATATTAAAGTGACAAAGCCTCATTTTCAAACAATATATGAGCACAATGCAACATCTTATTCAATAATTTTCAAATTGTCATAGTATTAATCAAATCATAGGGTAGCCCTATATATTCAAGATTTTTCAACATCTCAATAGATCATATCGGAGTTTTTGATTCTTCTAAAAAAGCGATGCATTGTGGAATTGTTTCGGGAGTAATACAATAGAAATCTTTTAGGAATTCCTCCAGGGAATTCTATTGTAATACTCCCGAAACAATCCCACAATGCATGCTTTTTGAAAAAAATCAAAAACTCCAATAAGATCTATTCTCGGAGGTCATTAAGATTAAGATTTTTGAATTCTCATCTTTTATTTTAGTTTGTCCGCTCATGAGAATAACACGATGGCTACCTCTCAGTACACGTCAGTCGCAGATGCAATCAATAAACTACAATATTATTTACGATTGGTGACATTTGAACAAGAACCGTTAAAAGAAGGTCTTCTTCATGTTTTTCACAACAAAGACGGCGATCAAAGTTACATCGGGCTTCCTGAAGACCCTAAAGCACTATACCATGAATTTTCTACAACTCACCTCCAAACTCTCCAACGTCTAAAACGACAAAAAGTAATCGATAAAGCACAATACGACCTCCTTTTACCTCCAAACAGTAACGAAACAGACTCAGAAAAATTCGATGTGACGCTCCTCGTGATATTGATCGCAGAATGCACCACACTTCCCGCCCCTGCGACCGGGTGGAGAAGAATACCGCCAGAAACGGATTTTTGTAAGGGCGCGTTTGTCATTCGTGGTAGAGAGTGGCGAAATGGTATCAACCATCCAGAAGATATAAAAAACATGAAAGAACCCGAGTTTGAGCAAAGATGGGGAGATGGGTGTGATATTATCCAAGGATTATGTTATACAACTTATAACACAAACTACTTGAAACATATCTCTCTTGATCAAAGACTACCAGTTGTTCTACAGGCTCTCCAGAATTATGTTGCCAGCTTAAAACCTGATTTAGATCAACAACAGGACAGAATCACAGACCTCCGTCAAGATGTCAACAAATTGGTAGTCGATCAATCTCAACACAACCAATCACTCGCTGATCTTCGAAATCACGTTGACTCAGAGATTGAAAAACAAAATCAAGCGTCTGAGAAAATAAATCAGGTTATGGAAGATAGAAAGGATGAACAAGTACAACAGATGCAAAAAGTTGCAAGCCTTCAACAAAATATATCAGTGCTAAGCAACAAGCAAAGAGTGAACGAAGAGGCGATTGGAAAATTGGGAAAAGAGTGTCTCGCAGTGAAAACGCTACAAGAAGATCAAAAATACGATCTAGATGAAGTGAAGATTGAAATTGTTACAAAGCTTGAGTGTGATTTGGAAGCAACACGAGATGAGTTAAGAGCATCTTTTCCGACACAAAAAGAAGTTGTCGCCTGGATGGAGAACAAGCTCACCAGTCAGATCGAACACATAACCCTTGTACAAAACGCAAAATCAAGTCAGTATACGTTCTTTTTATAAGAACATCAAAATTTTTTGAAGCATTCGGATGTTCTTAACTTTTTGAGTTTTAAGCATAAAAATGTTCTTAACATGTTCTTATTTTGACCATTTTGTGAGTATTTTTGACCATTTACCTGAGAAAAAGGATGTTTTTGAGTCCACAAAGCCTTAACTTATTCTTAAGATTTTGGCCATCGACGCCTTTTGTTCTTTCACAATACTATTCAAATAGTACCAGATGAGCAGATTACATGACTTTAGTGGTGTACAGTTCTTCTGTAACCTATGAGTATTAGTGAAATGAGTTTTCTTGCCAAATCTGTACAAATTAACAGGCACTCTGTCTGTGTCTATATCATACGTTTGTTTGTTATACGCTTGTTTGTTGTGAGTTGGTTGATACGGCTTTATCCTAGATCTCGGATGGTTGTCATTCGTCTTTTTAATACGCAGTAACAGAATGTAAAATCCCAGTTTTTGGTGAGATACACATTCGTCCTGGTTACTCGCTTTAATTAGGTCGATTAACTATCAATTCGAAAATTTCAGCAAAAAGGTCATTTGACCTTGGCTTTCTCCATCCTGCCAACAAAATCCTGTGAAAAATAACCAAACTCAATTTTAAAACTTATCGGAATAACATTTTATTTGTGAAACTTTCAGGAGTCACTTCAATGAATGATGATGATGACTATTGCTTGGAGGAGGTTCGACGAATGATTATTGAGAATCTTGGTGATCAGCTGGACGACTTCCTTACTCGACTTGATTTACCAAATACTAAGAAAGATGACGCCATGTTTTCGATTAAGAACATTCCTTGGACACAACTGAAGAGAACGATAGAAAGGATTGGTAAAACAGCCTTGGTTGAGGAGATTCAAAGAACAACACTAGTGACTGAAGGTATTCATCCGTTTACATAACACTTTTCTTTTCATAGGGTAGAATTTCTTGCCGGGCAAAAATGGTAAAATGGCAAAAATTTGACATACTTCCTACCATAGCAACGGTATTGGTATATACTATGATAGAGGTGATTTCTTTGGTCAAAGAATCTAATCAGAATTTTTTGTTGTTTTAACTGGCATTGAACATAAAACTAGGTGAGGTTTACACTGATTTTATCAGGGGAAGGGGGAAGTAACGCAAAGTTGTTCACCAATTTTTTTATCCCCGACCAAAACTTTTAGCGAAATTTTAAACTTTAACCGTAAATTCAAATCCATGTAATTATACACCTTTATCATTAAACGAAAGTAGTGTTTTAAACACATTAATCAGAGCTGATTCCATAACTTTGCATTTGAGAATTAAATTGTCTTTATTCACGACGGCTGAGACGGCTATCGAAATTATGAGAAGTGTTGTCTTAAATGAAGTTAATGAAATAAAGGGTAGAAACTTTCGCAGGCAGAAGCTTTCGCAGGCAGAAGCTTTCGCAGGCAGAAGCTTTCGCGATTTTTGCCCGCGAAAAGTACACTTTTTTTGTTATTTTATACTCAGTTTTCAGTTTTTGTGAATCTTTATCGCTTTTTTGCCTGCAAAATGAAATAACATTCTAAAATTCGCGAAAATTATATCCGCTAAATTCGTTCCAAAAGTAAAATTCGCGAAAGTGAAAATTCACGAAAGTTTCTGCCCGCGAAAGTTCCTGCTCTTAAAGTTTAGTGAAAAGTCGTCTTTGACCGCTAGTTTATGTTATTTTGTTTCAGGTATATCAAGTGCGTCAGAAAGAATACGAAACCAATTACTCGATCAACTTATTCAGTGTCTGGTACATCAACCATTTTCCCTATCAGGCAGTACAAGTTGCTCTGTACCATGAGAAGAAGTGTACGTTAATCTCAAAATCTTTCCGCAATCTGAGGTCGAAGAAGAGCTGACGAATTCAGATAGAGAGGTTTTGCTACAACAGCATCACTTATTGAGAGAAGGCATTGAAATGAAAGATCTTTTATGTAAAAATGACGACATTGTAGTTGTGAGGGGCTGTGCAGGTTGCGGAAAAACATCTTTAGTCGAAATGTTCACAATGAAATGGGCAGAAGGAGAACTCGAAACCAAAATCCCTATAGACTTTATTTTCGCATTTTCTTGTCGCGAAATCAACACTTACTTAGATGAAATTGATACAGTCGAGGATCTCTTAAAAAAGAAATATCCAGAAATTTTCAATTCCATAAACGTTGATAATCTACGCCCCGTTGCCGACAGAATATTGATTATCCTCGACGGTGTGGATGAGCTAAAAAGTATATACGAAATGGCTGACGGGAAAAACACCCAATCGAATAAGTATCTCCAAACCCTCTACAATTTGATCGACTCGAATGGAACATTTTTAAAGGGACATAAAAGTATCATAGCTGGCAGACCGAAAGCCGCAGAATTCATAAAATCAAAATTAATTTCAAAAAATAAATCAAAAACAGTCGAAGTTTGCGGTTTCAGTCCTGAAAACATAGATAAGTATATCGATAATTTCTTCGGCGGGAGTAACCGAACAAAAGCTCAAAAAGTCCGAGAAGCTATTGCTGAGTCAGATAATCTGAAAGTCATGGCCTCGGTCCCAGTGTTTCTCTGGATTATCTACAACATCTTTTCGGACGATTTGATTGCTAAACCCCTGACATCCAATACCGAGCTATACTTCTACACTTTACTAGTTTTTATGAGGAACCATTTACGCAGCTCTTCCACTGGTAACCACCATGCTTACAGAGATCTTTACACCATTGTGAATGATGACTCGATTTTAAACGCAATTTCACTGTTAATGTCTCGATCTACAAAAACTTACATGCAAAATAAAGTTATCTTCGAGGAAAGTGACATTCCAGAATATTTGAATCTTGAAGAAACTGGGTTCATCACAAAGTATTCCAGAGGAATCAATCAAAAGCCAGCGTACCAATTTACCCACCTTGTCATCCAAGAATTTCTTTGCAGTTTAAATCTTTGCATCACAAAATCAACGAGCTCTTACGCGTCGAATCGAGAGCTTTCCAGCTGTTTACCGACTATCCTGGGTATTCAACGGATGCTAAACTCTGGTGAGAATGCATTATTTCAAGAACTTTATGGAAGATTAGAACAAGAGCATTTAACAAAGCTAACGTTTTCAGGAAAGATGAGTCGAAAAATCAAATCAATTAAATTTAACAGACTCATCAATAGAACTAAATTACCAAATCTAATGTTGAGAGACAATGTGTTGGTTATTGATACCAGAAAATCGGAATGTCGAGAATATATGGATTTGCTATTCGAAGCTAAATTCAATGTTGATTGCCCGCGCGTAGATGACGCTGAAATCCATTCTGTTTTTACCCCAACGGACATGCGCAATGCATGTTTTCTTTTAGAGAAATTAGGAATCAACAAAATAAATCATTCTAGTTTGACGGAGGTAGATGATAGAGGGAAAGTTACTCTAACAGAGCCTTTCATCAACAAGCAAATGAAAGTAATCGACTTCATTTACGACATGAAAGACTCGAAGTTTCCTCTGGAATACACAAAGAGAATTAAAGAAGTCGTTCTATCATACGACATGTTACCATATTTAGTTGAGTGGTCATCAGGTCAGGGAGAACATTTTTTATTCAAGTTTTTTGAAATTGCAAAATATCCTAAAGTAACTATACCAGAATATGCCGACATATATTTCAGTAGCTCAATGAACAGCGACGACAGCGAAAATCGAAGGGCAGAAGTAGATTTTCTCGTCAGTTCTTTAACATTTGTTCGAAAGATGGATAGTCTACTGAAAGAGCTAAATATCACAGTATTGTTAGCTCCAAGAAAGATGATCACCAGTAGTGGTCGTTTTCAATGCAGCGATTTCGATGGGATAATACGGTTGTTAGACACGGGGAACTACTCGATGGAATACCCGACCCATATGAAGGAAACGTACCATTCCATGTTTAGACCAATTCAAATGTAAAAGTCTTAACGTCCAAATGAGTAACCTCAGGTCAAATTTTTAATAAATTTCTTTCTTTTCATGCATTTTGAAGATGGTAGAGGAAACAGAACATTAAAAAAAATAGCAACCCCTTTCTTAAAATTTATTTTAAAGCCTTTGATAATTTTACTATATTTTCATAGATAACTAGTATTTGTGTATTTTTCTATTATCTTTTACTTTTGATGAATTAAAAAACTCGCCAATTTCTCGTTTACCAGTGGATACCCCTTAAAACCTACAACCAATTTAGGTGGAATTTATGCTTGAAACGTTGTCTATATGGTTTTCTTCCCTAGCACTGATGTTTTGTAGAAACCAGTTTTCAGTTTTTCACAAGAAACTTTCAGCTATTTACCCCTTAAAACCTACAAAATGGTTTTTCTCGAATAACTTTTTATAAGATAATCCTTTTGGTGTCAAATTTTGAACAGTGATTCACTGCAAAAAGCTACTAATGTTACAATTAGATCATTGGTACTGAAATATTTTCCAAAATGTATGTTAAAATGAAAATACACCTTAAAACCTACACTATTACACCTTAAAACCTACAAACATTGACCCCTTGCTCACAACTTACTGAAACTGTGAAATTGCAATTCAAATGCTGAACCGTGATTCAATTGATCAAATACTTGCTGGAAATCCATTCCCAGAACAATATTTGTATTTTTCAGAAATTCATGCCCATAATGCTATCGCGCCTATTTTTCGTCAAAAAACGGCTTTGAAGAGTCAAAACTCTTTTATTGACTTCATTTTTAACGTATTTACTAACGTTTTTCTAAATCGCCATCAAATTTGTGACATTTTGGTATGCAATGTTTTATCGGCCACTATAAGAAATGAGCTTTAAGATAGAACTTTAAAGTATAGGAGAACTTTAAAGTATAGGTTTATGACCTTAAATTCAATAATTGTGTAAACTCTGGGTTCGAAAAACTTGATTTTTTGAAGGGATGTTTGATTAAATTTTGAATAATTTTGAATAACTTCGAATTTTACGACACTTTGCGATAATTAAAATTCTTGAAATTAGGTATTTTATGAAATTACATTTATAATAGGTTGTAAAAAAGTGAATTATACAATATCAAATTAAGTTTGGTGGCTAAGAGAGCCAAAAGTGCAACTTTGTAGGTTTTTTACGTGGTATGTGTTTTTAAGGGACATCCACCAAATTTAAAGTCCTGGGGTTGTTAGGACTTTTGTCGGGTGTATATGCAGCCCGGAACTTACGATCCCTGACCGATAGAAGAATTAAATTATGGAATATTATATTGAATACACTTTCGGAAAAAGTCTTTGGTTATGAAAATTTTCTGCTACTTTTGAAGAGACTTTTCAGTTAATGATAAGTTTTTTTCTAACAATTTATATACAGTAGAGTCTCCATAACTCCAGCAAGAACGGGGAATTGAAATTTGCTCGAGTTATTTTAATTTCGAATTATGGAGATTGATTTATAAGGCATTGTTAACTGAAGGGACAAGAAAACTTGTTAACGAGATATTCGAGTAATAGAGGTTCAAATTTTAGATTTGGGGGGTTCTCTTTTGGAAAGAGAAAGCAAGAAGTTCTTGCGGCAGAGTATGCTTATATGCTTATAAAAACAAACTCACCGCACTCCTACTCGATTGTGAAACCACACCCGAATATTATGCTTATAAACGAAAACCATACCAATATGCTTATAAAAACACTCCAGCTTTACACACTCACCGCACCCCTACTCAATTGAAAAACCACACCCAATTGATATGCTTATAAATTGAAAGCATAGATGTACTCATGAACAATGCCAAAACGCAAAACTTCATCAAATTCCTACAATCATTAAACCATATCCAAATAATGAAAAAATCATTAGACAACTAAATGTACAAGTTCTCACACTATAAACTTCACCATCTTTCCTTATGTGCTTATAGTAAATGGTCTCCAAAAAAGCATATAAACAAACGAAAGATTCCACCAATCAAATCACATGGAGATGAAATAAACGAATTTAGACCAATCACATAACAGAACAAACCATCAACCAATCAAATCAAAAAGAAAAAAGAAAACAACAAGAACTGGAATTACGTAATCATTTTCTCACTCTCTCAACCAATCAAATAACTTTAAAAACATAAAACAATACCACCAAAAATCACATGCTCAACAAAACAATAAGACTCAGAAAGCTCGAACCACGAGTCCTTTTTGACTCTCATTCGTGTTTTACAGCCAAACTAGCAACATCAAAAATGAAACAGACCAAATTAAACAGATAGTTCATTCATTATTGGTAAGATCTATAAATTATTAAACGATTCGTAATGACCATCTCATTCTGGCCTCCAATGTTCTGCGGTATAAGGTATGCACCATTGATATCTTAATCCACCAATGGCTAAAGACTAAGGTTTATAACATATAGCTAAGTGGATGGTTCCTTAGTTCTTATCCCTCGGAACACTTGATACATTTAATAGAACGAATCATGAACAATCATCTATTAATACTGTTGAATATACAATATATCATAATCCTGTGCTCATAACCATATATGAAACACGGGAAATTTTTAGAGAAACTCTGCCGCAAGAACTTCTTGCTTTCTCTTTCCAAAAGAGAATTCCCCCAAAAACTTCTGGGATCGCAAAAGCTTTTAATATGAAAAAAAAACAAAGCTTGCTTACGTGATTGTTTTTGAAATTGACCCATTTTTCAGGGCAAGATTGATCAAACATTTGAAAAACTCTCTTTCCTTCACTGTGATGTTTTTTTAGAGAAACTCTGCTGCAAGAACTTCTTGCTTTCTCTTTCCAAAAGAGAACCCCCCAAAACTCTGATAAAGCATCATACAATTAGAACAACTTGCTTGGCATTTCATAATATTACTTTTGCCCTTGTACCCCCTGGTCCTGGGAGACGGTAGAAAATGTCAAAATATAAAACCTTCCTTAGCTTGTTCCATTTATATGTCAAAGTTTATTTCCTTTCGAAAATATGCAAATGTTGCGCACTACGAGCATTTCATTTCTATATAAATATATTTCAAATCCACAAAATTTTCAAGTTACCCAATTTCTAGGTAGGTACGGAAAAATATGAAGAAATGAAACGTCCATTTCTCTACTTTCCTTAATAAAAATCCTACAAATTGAACAATAGGACGAAAAAGAAAGATATTGACAACGGGACTTACTGCGCATGTGCCAGGGTCCAACAATTCGGTTGCTTTCAATTCGAAAAGAAATTCTTCTTCGTCACACGCTTCCAAAATCATTCTAAATTGTTGTTGAGAGAAAGAAAAAAGATAACATATTATTGCCAGCACAATTTCATATTTCATATTTCATCATGCGCGCGCATCGAATTTTTTTTAAATACGCGATAGTACTGGTTAGAAAGTCGCCAAAATCTACCTAATCAGGTTGGGCCACATTGTAGGGAAAAATATCCTTGCGAGTGAGTTAGCTACACCAAACAGTAAACCAATAACAAAAACATCAAAAGACTAGAACGTGAACAAATAGACATGAACAAGATTTATAGCTTAGATTCCCTGGCTATTCTCACTACTTTACTACTGCATTTTTTGAAATTATATTTTAAAGACTCAAGCTCCAAATCTTGGAATAAATTACCTCACAATGCACAAATATATCTTACTTGGGTGGTTGAACGCAAGCAGTCATATTGACTCCAAAGGGAAGCATATCCAAACCATCTGCGCGTATATAACATCCATTCTCACCATTTTTATCCTGAAATGAACGTTACCTCGAAAAGATGATGACAAAGTTTTCAGATATTGAGAGATGAGCCATTAAAAGGAGATTCGTACCATATGATAATTTATTCTTTAAATTGTTGTAATGAAATTCCTTAAGAGAAGTAGTTTTGGCGGAAAGAAATTTTGGCGAATTTGGAGAAAATTTTGATTATCATAATTCTCACCAAATTTAAATTCCTTTCATATTACTGTTTTTGAAAAACATTATAACATATTATTACTGTTTTTGAAAAATAATTATACCAATCATATTACTGTTTTTGAAAAATAATTATACGGATATTGCTGCGGTATAGCCTCTTTTTTGCGATTCTGGCACTTTGGGCTGTTATGGGTAAGCAAGGTACCAGTCATATTACTGTTTTTGAAAACATTATACCAGTCATATTACCCTTTTTGAAAAAAATTTTTATACCTTTTGTTTTAAGCTGATATGGCCCATAGTAAAACCTAAGTAACTCTCTTCTTCGCGAACTTGTTGAGGTGGAGTGAACGATATCTCAAGCGAAGCATATCCCTGACCAGGAACAACCTGTCGTGGTGTGAAAGAAGCAATAGAAATGTCAAAAAAATTGCTAACGTGTGAATGAAATGCCATTTTTTCAAATACGTTAGGTCACACTCCTCCTTTCCCATTCTAAGAAAATGTCAACCACGATTTAAAAGTCCTCCTGATTGAACAGTCTATTGGACGCGCTCCTTGGTCCATTTACTGTGGAAGGCACCAAGCAAAGAAATGAGAATTACATACCCCCTTCTTCTAAAATGGCCCAATACTTCCGCACTTTTGTTTTCGGTAAAGCAGAGAAGATAAACATTAACAACAAGAAAATGAACAGAGTGAGACCAGATGATTTAGGTTTAAATTGATGCACTGAGAATCTAAGACGATAACGAACTCTGATGACATTGTCTTTGACATTTTAAACGTTTTGGATTGGTTAAGAGTTATTTTCCTTTCAGTTTGATGAAGGAATTATTACCATCTGTTTATTGAGGACTTTAAAAGGTTGCGTTGATTTTCGTCCTTCATGCTCCTTCAGAACAACTCTGACAAGATCCCCTTCCTCTTTTTTTTCCTCTTCCACTACTTCGTTACCATCTTGATCTAAGATGGGGAAAGGGTTGCCATAGAAGCAATCCAAATCAATCAATTGGTCATCATCGTCATCAACAATGAAAGTGTCCCAATCCAAACGAATATCTAAGAAATAAAAAACAACAGGGATATACTCTTGTCTCCAGAATAAACGTCCCCCCGCTAATTGTTATGAGAAAATAAATCCATCCCTCCCGCTCTTACCCCACCTCTCCGCTAATTAAATTCGAATAATTCAATATTTTATTACAGTGTAGATTGACTTTAACTTGTTAAAGTTTTCCTTTTTGTTAATATTGGTTCTTATTTTACGTTTCTGTCTTCAAATTACCCCCCTCTTATTTCACCCCCCGCTTACTTAGAAAATTTTCCTACCCCCTCTGCTTATTCGGACCCCCCCCGTCTATTCGGGAGGCAAGAGTAATCGATGGTAACAACAGCTCAATATTTCTAGTTCAAGTTCTAACCGGCAGAAGGTAAAGTAACACGAAAAACACGAGCAGCAATCCAATCCAATCCAATCAAACCTTTTTCCATATGGTCATCTGTTGTCTCGCTGACCTGACCATATTATGATTTCAAAACAAAAAGCGCGCGAAAATGAATAAATGAATGGGATTAAGGTAATCAGAAAAGAATACACTCGCCCTAACCTACCTATACTTAAGACTCGTGAAGACAATGATAAAACTTCTTAACATTATTTGAACACTAAATGAACAACTTACCAACATAACTTTTGTTGTTGATACGTAAAGATCTTTTGACATCCGAACCTGCTGATGGATGTGTTCCAAACCTAAAACAAACAAACTTATAACTGAAAATCTTAAGAAGAAAAATTCCAAATATCTTTAGCTCTGGTTTAGGTTGAAAAGAGTGAATTTTACACATAGCCTGCACTCATATGCAGCGGAGTCTTTTTAACTCGAACCTCTTTAACTCGAAATTTCCTTAACTCGAACAAAATTTTGTTTTCCATGAGTGTTCCTGTTAAGAAGACTCGACTGCATTGAAAACACATGAAAACACACAATTGACCAGAAAAATCTAAGTAATCTTAACTATGAGTCGTTTAAGTTCAAACAGCGATTAGATTTACTTGCAACCTAGATTTCATGGAAGTTACCTGACTATGGGAGGGTATTCGTTGGTCATCTGGAAAGTCAAGGGAGTTCCGATGATGTTCACGCGTACTGGAATCACTTTCTCGATCGAATCTCCAATCTAATGCCAAGAAATGGATAGTTAATTTTAAAGGGGTAAAAATGGATTTTCATGGCAAAAATACATTTTCAAAGCTAAGTTTTTTTTTGAAAATACAGAAAGTTCAACACCCCCAGAAGTTTTCCAAAAAAGTGGTAAAGTTTTATGACTCAACCTGATATATTAGAAATGTAAGACTAAGTTTAACCATAAAAAGGCCGAACATAAGTTGCTGCAAACATGAAAAAGGTTTTATAAAAAGTAAAAATGTCGTCTTCTGTCAAAAGGAAATGCCTGTAATCAGGTTTCCGTTGCAGACCAAAAGTCAGTGTTTTATATTTTGCGTTTGTTGAAAATTGAGGCTGAATCTGCCTGAGATTGAACAAGTTGCATAATGTTTAGAACAACTAACCTGACAGTGTAGGAGGTCATTGTAATCTCCCCACACATCACTTTGACAGCTAACGGTGACGATTTTCCGTTCATAAGCCGACAAACTTCCATACCAAGGTTGACACATCAAAGCCAATCCTCTCCCACTCTTCAACGTGGACTCTGAATATTCTAAAATGAACAAATGTGGCGAAAATAAAACCAATAGTTTGCGAATGATGTCTCCGTATGAGCTGGTTTAAACACTGACTAGACTTCACCATATCTGTCAAAAATTCTTTTGGGAAATAGTAGAGCGGGCTGCAATCATTCAAAAATGATAAATCAAGTTACGAGTAGGAGATTCAGAATCGATAAAAATGAACTTTATTTACCTTTTTGTATCTGGAGATCGGTTTTACTGCGGAAAGCAGGTGAAGATTTGTGTAACATACGACCAAGATTCGACCTTAAGAAAAAAAAAATCTTCAATTTACTTGATAGATAAGATAAAAAGCTTCGACACTTCATGTGTCGATAACTCAGTAATCTAGAAGACTTTTAAACAGTCTTTTGATTGTTTTCACGAGATCCACGGCCAACCGGCTCGGCTACGTATCTTTGAACAGAACGGAACATTAGAAGTAGCAGGGACCCTGGGGGAGGGGGTACTTGGGCAAAAAGGGGTACGTGCCGCTGATCAGGAGACCTTTTTTCACCTCTACGAGTCCTAGGTAGTGTAAAATAGCAGTATAACCGGACACGTGGAATATTGAATGTAAACTAAAGTCTTCTACATATAAAGACGGCCTAACTATACAAATCAAAAGAGCGTGTAAATTAAGGACCGTATATATAATTAAAGATATCACACTTCCCCCTTTTCCTAACAAAAGAATATACTTAAAATTTAAAACACTATCAGACCAGCTGATAGCTTTACTGTTTTAATCGTTCGTTTGACAAGTCCGTTTAATTTGAATTCACTTCGAGTAACCGTTTCATATCGTCCATATCGATTTACTGACTTTCTATTTCGTTTCGGGTAAACTCTAGGCTCAGTGGTTTCTTTTTGTTTCGTTTCAGTCTGCTGTTTTAATTGTTTCTTCTCTGCTTCTCTGCTTGTTGATGTTATACTTCCTCCCCTTTGCGGTGTTTGAAAAAGGAGAGGTTTCGTGTGTATCGTTTTCCAGACTCTGATTCTACGGTAATCATAGTTCCTTTAACTGCTACTACGGTGAAGTTCGTATTAGCAGTCAAATTTCGAGGTACGTTGATCTTTTTTCATGATGACTGCATCACCTAAGACGAATGAGACATTTTGTGATTTGGGATGATACTTTGACGATATTTCGTACTGGCGCTGTTGATTGTTTTTGACACTTTCGTAGAAAGGCGATGTTTGTTGTTGCTGTTGACCGTCGGGAATAAAGTTTCGAACTCTACGGTTGAAGAAAAGTTTTGATGGCTGATAACCAATTGTTACATGTGGCGTGGTACGATAGTTGATCAACATATTACGAAGTTGATCCCTCCAATTCTTGTTTTCGGTGATTGGTGCAGATTGATGTTCGGATGCATTTGTTTAGATTCTGCATGAAACGCTCGGTTAACCCGTTGGCTCGAGGCCAAAGAGGTGTGATTTTTGTGTGTTTGATACTTCTTGATTTGAAATACAGCTTTATTTCATTACTGTTCCATGATGGTCCGTTATCGGTGATCATAGAGTGAGGAAAACCGTGTATTGCGAAAAGTTCATTCAAACGATTGAAGACACTTGCGGCTGTTGTGGTTGTCATGATTTCGACGATTGGATAACGGCTAAAGTAATCAATGATAACTAAAAGTTTCTTGTTGTCGGGTGTAGGGCCGTTGAAATCTGCTTCAGTATCTTCCCATGGTGACTTTGGCAGTTCTGTTCTATTGATTGGTGGTGGAAGGTTCGGTCTAGATACACGTTGACATTGTTGGCAGTTGTTGATAGCAGTCTCAATGTCCTCGTCCATTTGGAACCAAAAACACTTGGCACGCAGGTGTTGTTTTGCTTTGATGATTCCAAGATGGCCTTGATGCTCGAGTGAAATAACTCTTTGGCGAAGGGAGCTGGGAATGATGATACGATGTTGACGAAGAATTATCCCATCTTTGTCGCCAATGTAAAATAGCAGTATAACCGGGACACGTGGAATATTGAATGTAAACTAAAGTCTTCTACATATAAAGACGGCCTAACTATACAAATCAAAAGAGCGTGTAAATTAAGGACCGTATACAATTAAAGATATCACAGGTAGGATCGCAACAACACCAAAATAGAATAATGAGTCCATCGATGGGTATCCTATTGGGGGGATTTGGGAAAAATATGAAAAAATTTGAGAACATTTTGGAATTTGAGTCCCACTCAGGGTCACTTTTTTCAAAACAAACGAGTCCCATGAAGGGTCTAATTTTCGAACTCCAGCGACACCCCCTCGGTCGGTAAGGGTAGTACCCCCCTGGATTTCAAACTGGGAAGTCCAGTATTGTGTCGCTGACACCTTATTCATTGCCCGTTATATGATGAACAATAAGATTGTAATATCGTGTACAAAAGTAAAAAAAAAAAAAAAAATCAAGCTGGTTTGTTTTTATTGACAAAATGAGGTGATGAGATTATTCAATTTGTGATAAAAAAACGATAGCTCACCTTTTCTCTTTCTTTCTTGTTCCTATAATTAGAAAAATCAAAAAGAGCTGAAATTCAAGCTAATTGAGTGATTGCGCTAAATAAATAGACCTAAATGGACCCTGTCGAGTCGTTTAAAGATAAAGGCCACAATTTTGGGAAAAAAATTGTCTGCAACAACACTAAAACATTCGGCAACGTAAACTTCGGCATACCGCAAGTGGGATGGGGAACCTGGGAAACCTAAGTGGGAACCTAAATGAACACCGGAAAGTGGGATGGGGGAACCTGGGAACCTAAAGTGGGAACCTAATGAACACTAAAAGTGGGAACCTAATTGGGAAACCTGGGACCTAAATGAACACCGGAAAAGGAAAAGTGGGATGGGGGAACCTAAGTGGGAACCTAAGTGGGAACCTAAATGAACACCGGAAAAGTGGGGGAACCTGGGGGAACCTAAGTGGGAACCTAAGAACACCGGGGGGAAACCTAAGTTGTTGGTAATCCTATTAATAGAATTGAAATATTTTTCTTTAAAAACAAATACATAAAGATAAGAAAGATATTATATGCAAGGAAAGAAAAAACCTTTTATCATAATAAGAACACCAGTTATTTACTTTTTACATTACGGTTCGCAAACAATAATGTTGAAAATAAAACAAAGGGAATTTATTTATTCAATTAGCTCAAAAAAGCATGTTTATTTATCAGCAGTTTTATAGTGCATCTTTTTGAAAGGCTCTTTTTAGTAAATTCACTTAATTGACTTTAAACTTTAAACTTTAAACCGTCATATCTTCAAATCTAGAAGGAATTAGAAGTTCGTTCATAGCTCGATGGATAACTTAGAGCCTCTTCTTTCTTTTGCACGGATCTAATTTGCTTGAATACAGAATCTAGTAAAACATTATTTACGATCTAGTTTTTGTTCACTCTTGATGCAATACACATTGTTTTTTATTAGCAGCTCCAATTTTCGGGTCAGGGCTGGGGTCGCTTAGCATTTAACGGATTCTAGCTCGTTTTTCTTTCTGTACCAACCAAACAGTACAGCGTGTGAATACACTTCATTAATTAAAAATGTTTGATAGTAAAATAGAACATATTGCACGGCTTGCCACGTTTCAATACACATAAGCATAGATCCACGGGGGGGGGGGGACACTCAAGGGGTAAACGACCTACCGTACGTGCGGCCCTTTTTTCCAAGCTTCCCAAAGTACACTGTAAGGGTGGAAATGAGCAAAAATGAGAATAAGTGCACTCTAAGGGTTTAAAATTTGGTCAAAGCCAGTCCGGCTTTTAGAATTTCAAATGTCATGTTTTAACACTGGGTAAATCAGGATCCCTGTTCTAGAACATGTTGACCAAGAAAAAGATCTAGGAGTGATAATCGATAGTGACCTGACCTTTGAAGCCCATATACACGCTTTTTTTTTTATAAGAATGGTGTTTTTTCATTTCATCATGGATATTCTTAACTTTTTGGCGAAAATCATCCAAAAATATTCTTACGCTATTCTTAGGTTAAGATCGAAATTGGCAATCTACAGGTTAAAATGCATTAAAAATGGCATTCTTAGGTTCAGTTGCTAAATTTCATGATGGTGATATTCTTATCATATTCTTAAGTTTTTGGCCATTTTCATCATGGACATTCTTATAAAGTGTATTCTTATAAAAAAAAAGCGTGTATTCAGTAAAATCAAGAAAGCTAACTCTATCGTTGGCTTGATTAGCAGGAGCTTCGAATTTCTCTCACCAGATATGTTTCGAACGCTTTTCATTGCATTTGTCAGACCCCATTTGGAATATGCACATGTAGTATGGTCTCCAAGGCTAATCAAACATATCAATGCAATCGAGGGCGTCCAACGAAGAGCTACAAGGCTAGTTAGTTGCTATAGAAACTACTCATACGAAGATCGGCTACGACTCATCAATCTACCTAGCCTAAAGACCAGGCGGCAAGTTGGTGATATGGTGGAAGTTTTCAAGAACCTCCACATTTATGACGAGTCTATAAGATCAGAGAAATTTACTCCTCGAACACGACCACGACGTCAGCATGATTACGAGCTTCAAAGGAACTTTGCTAATGACGGTATGAGAGGCTACCAAAGCAACTCTCTTTTTTACAGAAGTGTGAAACCTTGGTATGATCTAGAAGATGATATTGTTGAAGCACCATCCTTACAAGTCTTCAAAGAGCGTTTGATAAAAGAAAGGGAGAAAAAACTTTATAAAATGTAAAGTCAAAAGTTCTGTTTCATAGGACGTCAATAGACGTGCGAAATATATTGCTATAAAAAAAAAAAATGAAAAAAAAAAAAAATAAAAAAAAAAATTAAGGTTCCCACCCATTCCCACTTTTCGGGTTTCATTTAGGTTCCCACTTAGGTTCCCCCATCCCACTTTTCCGGTGTTCATTTAGGTTCCCACTTAGGTTCCCCCATCCCACTTTTCCGGTGTTCATTTAGGTTCCCACTTACCCCCCATCCCACTTTTCAGGTTCATTTAGGTTGGTTCCCACTTTTCAGGTGTTCCCAGGTTCCCTTTAGGTTCCATCCCCCATCCCACTTATCCGGTATGCCCATTTGTTCACCATAAAACGCTGATTGAATAAAAACAGGTGTTTGACTTTAAAAAAACCGAGAGGGCTATAACCCCTGTGACAGGGCAAAAGACCAAGCGAAATAATCCTCTCAAAAGACATTGTGATCGGATCAATCATCCTCTGATTTCACTTCGTAAAAGTAAGAGTAAACAAAGTAATAATTGTCTAAAAAATTTTCAAAAGGTGTCAAGCAAGTGAAAAAAGCCTCAATCAAACATTTGAACATACTACCTTCTGGGGGTGACGGTAGCCTTGAACTTTGAAATTCTTGGAAACTCAGATCGAAAGTCGTGGAAATCTCCGATCGATTCTCAATCACTACCAAAGCGTTTGCCTTCTGTCCAAGCACCACACTCTGTCCGAACTCAATGACGTCATTATTTCGGACGGTCTCGGATTGGCTAAAATGGAAAGAAAAATATCAGTGAAAACTGTAAACTGTTGAGAATTTCTAATAAATGACGTTTCTTTTCACGAAATTACACGTTTTTTTATGAGATTAAATTTTTGAAGCTTTTGTGAGTATTTTTGTCCAATTTCCTAAGAAATTGTGTGCTTTAGAGCCCATGAAGCCTTAAAATTTTCTTAAGTTGTTCTTAACATTTTGGCCATCGAAGCCTTATGTTCTTATATAGTTTGTTCTTATAAAAAAACGTGTATATTCATATCAACAGAAACATACGAAAAACACAGAAAACTATGAGCTGATTCATTTCTGTTATAAGCACCTACTTTATATAGAAGAATCAAATTAATAACTCTTGATAGACAGCCATATACTTTTCGGTAATTAGTTCAAACAATGTAAACAAGGGATGGCACATAATATGAGCATATTTATTTTTCTTATAAGCATCTAGATTATAGGAATTATAGCAATCTTGATCAACAGCCATATACCTTTTGGTAATCAGTTCTTATAAAGTAAACAAGGGACGTCACATAATATGAGCTTATCTATTTTTCTCATAAGCACCTATTTTATAAAAATCAAATCAATAACTCTTGATAAACAGCCATATATCTTTCGGTGATTAGTTCTTACAAAGTAAACAAGGGACAGTCCACAATATGAGCGTGTTTATTGTTCTTATAAGCATCTAGTTTATAACAATCAGATCAACAACACTTGATAGGCAGCCATATACCTTTCGGTAATCAGTTCATACAAAGTAAATACAGGGATATCAAGATATTTTACTGTATATGTTACTGTCAGCCAATCAGAGAGAAGAAAAACATTTGATTTTGTTGTTTTCTTTTCTTGTGTAAAAATATTTTCAACATTGTGCTGCTCATAATGGTTTCAAAGGAAGCGCCCAGCGAATATAAATTTCTAGCTAAGCGCTTATTGGATGGCGCTCCAATAAAACGATCTGGTGGAATGCAGCCTTCAAACGTTCATTCTCGATTATGAATGCGTTCGCAGGGCATTCATAGCGACAGCTACTTGCTAGTTTATGATATAGAAAGGAGGCGTGTCCTTGGGACAAAACAGAATTTTAAAAGAATTTCTCAAAAAGTACTCGTGCGGGACGGGAATGGGAGAAAGTTTTTCTTTCTTTTGTTTAAAGATGCTGCTTCAGCAAAGCTGCTTCTAGTCGAACGTCATTAAGTAACAAGCGATAGACGACAGATTCTAACACAAACTTTAAACTTCCTACTTCTTACCTAATGACAATTTTTTTCTAAGAAAAGAAAATGTGCAAGGCATATGTGACTTTTCAGTTACATGTTTACCGATAATTCAATTAAAGGATTGACGGTGATTATAATTGACCGAAATTATATATCTTTTCAAGAATGCCATTTTAAACTAATCGAGCACTAAGAGATTAACGATTGACTTGTAATCAATCTTCTACGTCAGACATTCATTCTGAAGGCACCAATCATCCGAACAGGAGTCGACGACCACTGTATCTTTTTTTGGTTATATTGATTCAAAAGAACGGATGGTTAAATTTTCTCCTTCCTTGACAATGTAAAAAGCCCAAACTCTGGATAGGTAGAAAGTAACTTTGGTTTGTTATAGGCAGTCAGTCTTAACGTCGCTGTGTGTTGTCTACGCACTTAAACGCTGCAATAGAAGCCGGTATGGCGGTATGCTTGGAAAACAGCGACAAGATCCCGAGACATGCACAAAAGAGTGTTTCTCCGGGATTGGGAAAGTTTAGCCGTCTTACAGTATTGGTTTCTATTTTCGTATAGATAGATAGATATGCCCTCCGATGCATCGGAATGGGTCCTACCCACGGTGGAGTAGGAATCACAGCGCAAGCAGACATTGCAACCCTGCAGATGCGAGCTGCCGAGCCATGGTGTATACCACGACACTCGAACTACACGGGAGAACGGATGTCCTCGCAGGTGTAGAACCTCCTGAGTGTCACGGCACACCACAATGTCTGAAATATCTACCCATACTCTTGTATCAGAGTTATGGTACCCAATTCCCCTCACATGGCATGGGTTGACCCGGGCGAAGGAGCATTCACTTGCCAAGTGAATCGTAGTACCACGGTGGGTATCGAACTCGAGCCTCCTGGACAAAAGTCAAGCACGATAACCACTACACCACTACGCCCTTTCTATTTTCGTATGTGCACTAAAATCATTAAAATCGGATTGATATTCCTTTGCCAAATATACTATGCCGAATTATTAAACATGAGAAATTTTTTGCACTCCACGCAAAACAATCCAAACCCCGTCCCATCGGTTTTTGTTAAAGAAATCAATATTATCAAGAGCTAAGACAAGGGGGTCAATTTGAAATTCAAGATTTAATATAAAAGGCAGTGTTATTTAAATCAAATCAAAGCAATAAGCCACAACGAGAAACACGTTTTCACCGTCACAATGAGACTCTTGGTGATTTTCGCTCTTTCGGTAATTTGCAGCGCTGATGCATTTTGCCGTAAATTTCCAGTATGGCCACAAGACTTTAGATGGTCATTCGCAGGTCCTATCCGGGGGATGCACTGCACACAAATCCTTGAAACAGCCGATCCACATACATGGAAAGACAATTATTTGTGCCACAAGACAGGTCCCAAATATCTTCCCGTTGGAATGAAATGGAAATCTTCCGGTAAGTTTTCTCATAATTTCTAAAAAAATGGTATTTATATCAAAGTTTAGAAGTATTGCTTTGGTTAAAAAATTAAATATGTAACATCTTTTTTCTATTTGTATACTTTTTTACAGGCCCAATCAAAAACATGCGATGCACTCGAATCATCGAAATCGCCGACCCGCACACATGGCGTGACAATTTTCTGTGTGTACCACGTAATAGTCCATTCCTTTTTGAATGGTCGATGGCAGGACCAAACGCAGGCAAAGATTGTATACAATGGAAAGAACCAGCCGAACCAGCTAAGCACTATTGGAACGACAATTATTTGTGTGCAGACACATTCCCTATAGATGACTATCTTAAGTAGAATTTCCTAACCATTTTTTGTTAGCTGTTTGGTTAATTTGTTAGAAATATTAATTTGTTAAAAATATTCTTTTAGGGTGTAGTATTAAACCATATTGTATTCAAAATATTCATATATCTAAGACTTATCTTTGGGGAATAAATATTGAAGTGGAAAACTTTCTGATTTTTTCGTTTTTAAAGCCCTGCATATAAAATGGAGTTTCCATAACTCGAACACACATGGGAACTGAAATCTGTTCGATTTAAATTATAGAGACTTGTTCTTATAAGAGTTTATTGCACCTAAAGTGAAAGAACCAAAATAGATTTTTCAGAACAACCCTGCCTTACCGACCCAGTGGAACTTTTTGTATTGTTCCAATCTCTAAAAATCCAGAATTGTCTAGCCTTAAGTCCAACAAATTCGGATGACGGACTTAAAAGCATTTTTCTAGCTTGAAATATGCTTCGCCAAGTTAGTCCATAAATTTTAAGTTCAATGTATGTAGTACAACCTTGAGTCCTATAAATGCAGTTTGAAAGCCTCTGGAAAAACGAAAAACCCTTTTAGCTACATAAAATATCTCCAACACCTCCATGATATGGAAAAAATGAGCTCCTAGCATTATTGAATGAAACCTTTGCAAAAGTCGAGTATATCGAAATGGAGAAAAATGGACTTCTTCAGGCTGTTTTGAATTAATATACAGCAAAATGTTTTTCTATGTTGAGGAGGTTCTTTTTTAGGAGAGGTGACCTAGAATTGTCTTTTTAATTTTTCAGGACCTCTCAAATTTTTTGAAAGCCCTGGATTTTCGATCTCATTTTACTGACTAACTAGTATTTTCCACCCTATTTTACTGACCACATTGGATTTTTAGACTCCAAAAACCGGACCATAGATTAGCCCATTCCTCTAACCACCACCTTCTATAAATTATTGGACCCACGGTTAGTCTTCCTACTTCCTACTATCAACTTCTCAGAAAATAGGAGCTCAAAAGATATCTGAGGGATATGCGACTTTCAATATACCGCTATGCTGATAATTCAATTTTAAAGAGCTTGACAAACATGCTCTACAAGTTTAAAATTCATAAAAAAACTTCATTGTACGGTTATTTTAAACTATAATATTATTGGATTGGATCTTTAAGCCCTTGAAAATAGTTTAAGGGCAACCAACAAGTTGATGTTATAATTGTGGTTAAAATAGTGAACTAATTATAGTCTCAAAAATCTAGGTCATTATCTGAAAACGACCGTACACTGATTGACTTTGAAGAAAGTAAAATTGGTACAAATTTTGGTCAACCTAAACGCTTTGGTCAAGAGTTGTTTTAAGGTTTCTCTCGTTAAAACTTTTTTATTTTCCAAAAATCATGTTGCTTGTTGACCGTTGCAATATCCATTTACCGAAAAACTTACAATTAATCATATACACGTTCTTTTTATAAGAACATCCAAAATTTTTGAAGCCTTGGGATGTTCTTAACGTTTTGAGCTTTAAGCCTAAAAGTTTTCTTAACATGTTCTTACTTTCGCCATTTTTTGAGTATTTTTGCCCATTTTCCTACGAAATTCGATGTTCTAGAGTCTGCAAAGCGTTAAAATGTTCTCAACTTGTTCTTAACATTTTGGCCATCGAAGCCTTATGTTCTCATATTGTTTGTTCTTATAAAAAACGTGTACCTGAAACATGAAACACAAAGTTTGAAAAAAGAAATTTTGATAAATCTTAACTCTAAACACGGGATCTTGACAAAGTCATGAAACTTCAAAATTTACACGCTTTTTTTTTTATAAGAATGGTGTTTTTTCATTTCATCATGGATATTCTTAACTTTTTGGCGAAAATCATCCAAAAATATTCTTACGGTATTCTTAGGTTAAGATCGAAATTGGTAATCTACAGGTTAAAATGCATTAAAAATGGCATTCTTAGGTTCAGTTGCTAAATTCCATGATGGTGATATTCTTACCATATTCTTAATTTTTTGGCCATTTTCATCATGGACATTCTTATAAAGTGTATTCTTATAAAAAAAAAAGCGTGTACAAGATTTGCAATGAACCGAGAAAAAAATAAACTCGTCGACGAAATCCTATTAAGTACGCATTTTATCATTAAATTATCATCGTACCTATAATATATAATCACACTTTAAAGGCGGTAAAGGGACTAGGAGTAGTTAGAGTTCGCTATATAAGCGGGCCCAAACATGAAACAAATCATCAAACTCAAATCAAATCAGGAGTACTCGACTAAAGAAAACAAAAGCTCGAAAACAAACCATGATGAAACTAATTTTCTTTCTCTTGGGAGTTGTTTGCTTCCCGCAAACTCAAGCGACAAGATTATGCCGTCAGTGGCCAAAATAGCTAGAAGATTTTAAATGGTCCCACAATGGACCCATCGGAGGAATGCAGTGCATACACATCAAAGAAGACGGAGACGAAAAGTGGAAGAATAATTATTTATGTCACAAATTGCATCCCAACTTCATGCCTTTATATTGGTCGTGGCATCAGAGTAACGGTATGTTTCTCAGACTTCTTTATTTTTTTTACCAAATTTGACGGTATAATTCGTATCAGGCTATTTCAGAACCCCCTTATTAAAGTGATTATAATAATGTTCAGAGGAGAGGAATGCCCTCAAAAATCCTGGAAAATCCAACGAGCTTAGTGATATTTATAAAAAATCTATACGGTCTCTTTCAAATAGGCAAAATCTCAGGGGAGGTTTCTTCAGACGAAAATCCAAAGGCTCTAGATGGAAATATTTTTCCAAAAATCCAGGGATCCGGGGATCCGTGGATTGACTTTCCAAAAAATAATCTCCATTTTTTTTTCCTTTTTTAAACGACTGAGATTAGTACCCTTTAACTGCCGTGCGTAGTCTTTAAGGTTTGACTTATTTTCCACGGAAAAAATGAAGATGCGACCTATTTGCCAGTTGTTGGAAAAAATATCAGAAGTATAATATAAGTGTTGAAAAATGTATAATTATGAAAAAACATCTTTGAAATATATTTTAATTATTCAACTGTGCTATTTAATGAAATCTAGTTCAAAATCGAACTTTCAATAAACTTAAAAAAAACCACGGCAAAGAAATCGAAAGTGCCCATGTGGGTATATGCCGACATGACCGACATGAGCATAAGGGGTTAGTAAAATCTATTTGATTTTTACAAAAAGTTTCAATGTACATCTTTTAATCTTAGTGCCAAGCCACGATACTTGGAGGTGCAT
Source organism: Clytia hemisphaerica (assembly GCF_902728285.1). Taxonomy (NCBI): domain Eukaryota; kingdom Metazoa; phylum Cnidaria; class Hydrozoa; order Leptothecata; family Clytiidae; genus Clytia; species Clytia hemisphaerica. Next base: position 1,428,699 of record NW_027104057.1, read on the forward strand.
TCGAGTAAATGAATATACTGGCGGTGCAGCGTGGATGGATAATTATCTTTGTGTGACCAAGTGACAGTCCCTATCTTTTTGAATGGTCGACCTGCTGGACCACTCCGAACAAAGAAGTGTATCCAATGGACTGAACCAGAACAACCAAAAGATAAAAATTGGGAAAATAATTATCTATGTGCTGATGAATATCCAATCAAGAAGAAAACATGCTGGGTAAAGTCATAAAGTGATGCAAGTGGCTCTAGGCACGGCCTAGAAATTGAGCTTGTTTATAAGTTTTGATAATTTTTATTATAAGATAAGCTTTATATTATTTCTTTAACACACTTTTTTTATAGCAGCATCCAAATTTTTTGAAGCCTTTGGATGTTCTTAACTTTTTGAGTTTTAAGCCTAAAAATGTTCTTAACATGTTCTTATTTTCACAATTTTTTGAGCATTTTTGCATATTTTTCTTAGAAACGGTTGATTTAGAGTCGGCAAAGCCTTAAAATGTTCTTAACTTGTTCTTAACATTTCGGCCATCGAAGCCTAATGTTCTTACATAATTTGTGTTTTGTAATTAAAAAACGTGTGTCACGTCAAACTCTTTTGCAGTCCCAATTTTCACAATCTAAACATAGTCGAGTGTAGTACACGTTTTTTTTTTATAAGAACGTCAAAAATTTTCGAAGCCTTCGGATGTTCTTAGTTTTTTGGATTTGAAGCCTAAAAATGTTCTTAAAATGTTCTTATTTTCAGCATTTTTTTAGCATTTTGATGTAATTTCTTAAGAAATTGCATGTTTTTAAGTCTCCAAAGCCTTAGTATGTTCTTATAAAAAAAAACGTGTATGCTGTCAGAACTAGAATAAAGGTTAGGGTTTTTGATTTTCAATGCAGTATTGAACTTGTGGTTTGTCGGTTGGGGTCATGGGACCATGGATCTTTCCTCCTCAACATTATGGCTAATCCCCTGGAACTGTATACCTTCTTAATCTTGGGCTAATTTCATCATGAAAAATTCTAACAGAGAACATTTCCATTTTTTAAAATATGCGTGTATTTCAATCTTATTTTTTTCATTATTTTTGTAGTTTGTTCTTATTATATTGTTAAAAACTGATCTTTGCGGAAATTTTCGAATTCATTTCTCTAAATTCCACAAGTTTCCTATAATCGGAAGAACTAGATTTCTAATTCGAGCAACTCTAGCACCCTATGTAACAATCCATTGGAAACTTTCTGGCCAAAGTTTTCGTCCCGGTGGAAAAAATATCCTACAATTTGACCCCCACTAGATAATTCACTTTGTTTTCATCCCCTATTTTAAAAAATTGCCCTATAAAACAATCCCCATTTGACTTTCTGACCTGAGAACAATAGAATTCCTATCCCATTGAGATTTCGATAGAAATTTTCACCCCACTGAGAGAAGAAGCTCTACATTTTAAGAAAAACTAAGAGATATCTGCGAAACGGTAATGTTTTTGCAAGATGCAGGTAAAATCATTATTCTTAATTCTAATCATAGCGGCTATAAGTTAGGGTACTGTCATGGTTGATTTATGATCTACCATTTTATAGCTATTGCTATAGTAACCAACTCTATAGCCATCTTAATAAGCATAATAATTACATTACGTCTTGGTTTGGAACGAGGAAGCTGCCAATGAGTCGATTGAAAGATGTCCCTTGTGTTAGGCTATGAGGAAGCTACAGGCATCTCTCGACATTCTAAGTCGATCGTTCGTTTCATGATCTGGAAGGCAAATTGTATTAGAATACGTTTTCAATCTCTAATTGTTTTGCGTAAGGTAATCAAGAAGCCAACCACGGTTTTGTCACTTATTACATCTAGTGTCAGTTAATGCTTGTGCCTTGATAACTTAAAATAAATGCCTAAAAGGATTTCCCCTTCTTCCAGCGTTAGATTCTAGATTCGATACCAAACACAAATCTATTGTTATCAGAGAGACAATATCCCTTGTCCCCGAGACAGCACGTTGTACATTCAGGATTTGATTTATTTCTGTCTTAACCTGTTAAAAGAACAAATATAGCCGTTTGAATAATCAGTACATATTTTTGCCGTCAATTTTTAAAACTCCTTGTTGTTACTAACTTTTCGGGTTTTAAGTTCAAAAAGGATTCTCAACTTTTTCTTATTTCAGCAGTTTAAGAGCATTTTAGTGGAATCTTTATTGAATTTAAATTTTTCAGATCCCGCACTAATGTAGTTTGTTCTTATAAAAAAACGTGTAGGAAAATAAAATACGACTTTGTGTAATAAATCTTATCGGGGTTTTTGATTTTTCTAAAAAAGCGATGCAATGGGGGATTATTTCGGGGGTATTACAATATAAATCTCTTAGGAATTCCTCGAGGGAATTCTATTGTAATACCCCCGAAACAATCCTACAATGCATCGTTGTTTTAGAAAAATCAAAAACTCAAATAAGGGATATTTATTCTTAACATTTTTCATCAAGGACATGATAGGTGGATGTGAATACTGTAATTATCACACACAAAAAAATATTAGTCAGACGTCACAACCTAATTAGAATCTAATTTCAAAGAGGAAAAAACATTGGAAATCTTCTTGACAAATCTTAAATTTTGTTTTGGATACAAAAAAACAAAAACAACAAAAAGAAGAGAATAGAAACACAACTTGATTCTTATGTTAGTCACTTGAGGTTTCAAAAATGAATCTTTCAATCCTTTTAAAATGATTTGAAGAAATGACCCTGAATTGGGTTGTTCTTAAAATGTTCTGAAGCTTTTGGCATCGAAGACTAAAATCTCTAAGTTTTCTTCATGAAATTATTCATTTAAATTTATTCATTCAAATAACATCCATTTTGAAAGTAGATCAGTCGGTCGTTAGTGCTTTTTCCACCTCATCGACCGCCGGAGGCGGTTTCTTTTATAGTGGTACGCTAATCTCGTTTTGCCTTGGCTCGTTACTTTGTCTACCATTTTACTTTCGAGTTTTTTAACTAGATTACCCAGGTGTTTCTCTTTTTTTTCGCTGAATGTCTTTTATTCGGAATTGAATAATCGAGACATGAAAAATGACTATGTTGTAATCTGTTTTCAATGAATAATCTAAAATGTACTGGAGATGACATGTAGGCGCTAATATTGTGCGCGCGCTCTTTCGCGAGCGTGATGCATAATGGAAGGCGGTCGTTTCAGTGTGGTTTAGATCCACACTGTGACCTAGTTATATCATTAACATATCGTTATACAAGTTTTTAAGTACAAACTATATAAAAACATAAGGTTTCGATGGCCAAAATATTAAGAACAAGTTAAGAACATTTCAAGGCTTTGCAGACTCTAAAGCACCCGATTTCTTATAAAAATAAACAAAAATAATCAAAAAATGGCGAAAATAAGAACATGTCTTAAAAACATTTTTAGGCTTAAAACTAAAAAAGCTAAGAACATCCGAAGTCTTCAAAAATTTTGGATGCTCTTATAAAAAAACGTGTATTTCATTTCCTGGTAGTCACGTAGGTAGTTAATCACATTATGAAATGAGATTTACCGACATTTTTTTTAAATCAAAATAAAAATCTTTTTCAGGAATGAGGATACTGGGTTGTGCTTCAACAATGCACCATCGGTAATGCAAAGGAAGGTAGGCGTTTTTTATAAGAGCAAACTATATAAGAACACAAGCCAGAACGCTGATTGGACCTACCTGATGATTTAAAGTTAGAGAAAGTAGGGAGAAAGTAGGAAAGTTTAATAGAGAAGAAACGCCTAGGAAAAGTTTATCGTATAGTGAGAAAAAAGTTTAGGATAATAGAATCGTTTCGGTTCGTTAAGGAAATTTAAACTCTGAAAATATAAAAAAAAAAGAAGTTCGCGCTAATTCTTACGAAAGAAAGAAAACGTAAGAGCAACAAAGGTCAGAGCAAAGTGAAGGTTCCTTATAAAAAAAAAACGTGTAGCCTAAGAATCTTCTCAATAGACCGGAAAAATTGTTCGAGGTTATGGAGATCATCGAGTTGAGGAGGTTCGAGTTATGGAAAGTCGACTGTAGTTTAAAGAAAAGATCGTGAAAAAAGAATGGACGAGCGAATGTTTTCCTAGTGGTCTTCGGCTCTTCCGGCGATTTCTGAGGAATTATGGATACTAGAATCAGAGAGACAATATCCGATACTAGAATAATTAGTTCAATTGAAAATCAAAAAAAGCTAAATGTCATCGGTATGTAAAAACTGGTTTTCCGGTAAATTTCTAGCATTTTTTTCGGCCGGGCGACCGTCATATTTCGGGCATAACTTTTTTGCACCTTTTGTGCCAAAAATCAGAAACAATTAATGAGCAAATCTCGAGAAAAGCTGGTAACAGACGGACAGACGGACAAACGAACGGACAAAATTTAATTTATAGGACCTCCAGGTAGGTCCAAAAAGGCTTGGATGGCCAAAATATTTTAAGAACAAGTTAAGAACATTTTAAGGCTTTGCTGACCCTAAATTTCCCGATTTCTAAGTAAAATGACAAAAATACTTACAAAATGGTGAAAATAAGAACATGTTAAGATCATTTTTAGTCCTAAAACTCAAAAATTAATAACAAAAGAGGCTTAAAAAATTTGAATGTTCTTATAAAAAAACGTGCAGAACATAATAGCTATGGTGTGTACGGTTGTGGGTTCAACCTTCCAGTAGAGTAATGACAAAACTAGATTCTAATTTAAATAACATTTTAATGGTCATTATGTATATATTTTTCGTGTAAACAATATTTCGACCTGCTTGGTGCAGGTCTTCGTCAGGTCTAAACAATACAAACGGTTGAATTATAATCTACATTCGTATCAAAAGTATGACACTAAAGGCAAAACTAGATTCGTCTTTGCCTACTCAACAATGTAATTTAAAGAGAAAGGGCTTCACTTTGGCACAACCAAAAGCGAAAGAATGGCCTCAATCTACGGTAGCAAGACTTACTTAAACAATACAGGGTGTCCCTAATTAAAGTATCGCGTCGAAACACAACTATGAGTAGAAACTTTTATGTGTGTATTCATTATTCATTATTAGCGATAACACACACAAACCTTTCTACTCAATAGCATGTTCAAACTCGATACTTTAATTAGGGACACCCTGTACAGAGTTTTTTGTGAAAAATCGAGGCGACCTATTGTTTATAATACTGCCGTGGACATGAAACACTCAGTTTTGGTTCAAGTGCGTTAATCCGGCACGAACCACTAGGGAGCAAGGCCAGCACACTCTCACCTCATCCACAGTGTATTGAATTTCAGTCACCGGCTGGCTCCGGATAGATGTTATACACATTATGGTACACACTTGAGCTGACAACAAATAAAAAACCGCTTTTTTAAATCAACAAGGAAATAACAATCAGCACGCGGAACGCAATCAATTATTTAATTCTTTGCATCGACTTTTATTGTTCTTTTCAAACCGTTACACATCAAATAAAGCAATTACTTTTTTCCCCGGTACCGTAACTTAATTTCGTAACAGGAATTATTCAAAACGACAAAAATAATCTTCTAAAATAGACCAATGAGAGAAACGCTTTTTAATTTCTTCAAGTGTTATAGGTTTTCTCTAAAAACTATAAATTAAAAAGATGTATAAAAACGACTTCAGTATAGATCTGTTATTCAATTCAATAGTGTAGTATGAAGAAAGGAGATCAGTATATATCAAGACTCTGGATATAAGAATAACACACAGCTAAGATGATGTCGATCAACATCAATTATCAAACTTGAAGAGAAAATATTTCAATGAAGAAACTAGGATCGTTTTGGGTCGAGCTTTTTCTTTAAAGGGTTTATCACCATTTTCAATCGTTTAGAAAACTACGAATGAAAATCTTCCTGGAAATACTTTTCTCCAAACAAGAAATCTAATCATATAAAACTTATTAATTTGTCATTGCTTTAACGAAAACGTCGTACGTTGTTTTACACTTCAATTTACGCCAAACTAAGGCTGGGTAAAAGTTAAATCTTTATAACTCCTATAATCTAGAATGTTTTCTAGTCTTTTAATAAAAAATGCCTGATAAACCAGTTTCCCTAGCTTGAAATTTCCATAATTCGAATAAATTTCCACTGTATATTTTCAATTTTACTTTAGACAAAATGTTGAAGATTATTTTCATTCTCGGATATTGTGTACTCTGTTCAAACGCTTTCTGTGATCCGTTTCCTGAGTGGCCAGCAAATTTCCAATGGTCCGAAAACGGCGAAATCACTGGGATGACTTGTACCGCGATCACCGAAGAAGACGAACCTCAACCTCAATGGGATAATAATTTCTTCTGTGTTAGTAATGACATCGGGATGGAATGGAGTTCTACTGGTAAGACAAACATTTTTTCCACCTTGACCGAAAAGGCAGAGTATAAATTCAAATTGAATAGCAGTTTTATGCTCTTCGAAAAGAATAGAATATTCAGGAGTAGAATAATAATCAACAAGAAACAAGTGATACTTTTATGGACCTACCTGGTTATGCATTTAACACATATATAATTGATATCTACGTGAGCATGAACGTTAAACAATCATTCAGAACACAAATAGTTACGATTTATTAAAATTAGTCGTTTGTTTCTTATAAAAAAAACGTTTAGAAACCAAAATTTTATGCTCTTGAAATATTCTTTTATATTCAAGACTTCGTGAGCATAAAAAGACATCTATCTCATCAAAAAATTGAGTAATTTGGCTAAGAACATTGATGTATGCTTATTAATAGTGATTCTTATAGATAAAGATGCGTTTTTGAGCTGAAAAGTCTTTTTACAAAAATCTGCTTGACCCATCTTTTACCTATTTTCATGCAAAAAATCAGAAAAAAACAACGATGTCCAAAAAACCCTTTTTTTAGCCGTTTTTTGGCCCAAATTCGTCCAAAAACATTTTTTTTTCGAAAATCGGGCTCAGTCACATTCGAGGGTTTATAGTTATGCATCTTTGTGCAAAAAATCATAAAGAATGAAAGAGCCAATCTCGAGAAAAGCTAACACCTAAGTAATTGATAATGTGCTTATAAAAAAATATCGAATTTGGCCAGTTTTTCTATAAAAACACGCCAAGCAACCAAAATTTCATGTTTAAACACACATATGCTTCAAAAATAAGCCCTCGTGAGCAAAAAAAACATCTATCTCATAAAAAAATTGAGTAGTTTGACTAAGAACATTAATGTATGCTTATTAATAGTGATTCTTATAGATAAACATGCGTTTTTTAAGCCAAATAAATTTTTTTGCAAAAATCTGCTTGAGCCATCTTTTACCTATGATGGTACCCTACTTTCATGCAAAAAATCAGAAAAAATCAATGATCCAATTTTTCACAAAGTCCAAAAAACCCATTTTTTAGCCGTTTTTTGGCCCAAATTTGCCCAAAAAAATTTGTTTACGAAAATCAGGCTCCGTCACATTTTGGCCACCACCGTTTTGCACCTTTGTACCAAAAATCAAATGATTCCTATGATTCAATCTCGAGAAAAGCTGGTAACGAACGGACGAACGGACAGAGGTGAATTTATAGGACCTCCACCCCACCGGGCAGGTCCAAAAATCAAAAGATATACAAAAGATGAGAAATAAAGAATTAAAAAAAAAACAGCTTCTCGAACGACTATAGTCCAACCTTTTAAGGTAAGAGGGAGAAACGGGTCATAATTTTGATTTCAGTTGATATAAATAGTTGGTATTGGTAGTAGTCAAGCAGCAAAGCAAACTCATTTCTTTTTATTTTCTTTTTCACATTTAGGTCCCATAGCCGACAAGCGATGTACAAGAATTGTCGAACCTAATGACCCGCATGGCTGGGATGATAACTACCTTTGTGTACCTCATTGGAGTCCGTACATCTTTGAATGGTCATTTTCTGGCCAAATCACTGGCAAAGATTGTATCCAGTGGACGGGATCCCAGCCAGTCGGACATCGTTGGGACAACAATTATTTGTGTGCAGACACATTCCCTATTGACAATCATATCACGGCACCATAAAAAAAACATCATCGAACGCAGTGAAAAAAGATGGGGAAGAGTTCAAATTTGTTTATTTTTTGATTTTGATGAAATTCTATTTTATCAGTAGGATGGACAAATTTATTTTGTTAAATAATCTACTTTCTTTATATTGTTGGGTTTAAAATCTTTTAAAAAGTGAACAGGTTCGTTAAAATTTTAAATAAATAGTCAACTCTCTTTAATTCGAACCATTATGATTCGAATTTTTCTGCAATTCGAACTAAAATATTAGTTCCTTCAGTTGGGAGTGGTATAATATAAAATACTCTCTATAAAGTCCGGTCTCTACTTGCGCGCGCTGCAATCGCTCTTCTTCGAGCAAAGCTTCCACGCTATTGGTCAAAAAAAAAATGAAGCAACTCCATTGGTGCGAGATGACGTAACGAACGCTTCCAAGCGCGCGCTGCGTTTTTATGACGTAATCTTTTCTCCAAGCAAAAATGATTGAAGCCAAAGTTGCGATCGCAGCGCGCGCAAAGTGGAGACCGGCTTTAATTCAAACCATCCTCTATTTCAATGACAGTCTGAACAGAGTCCTTCTCGTTCGAACTCAACTTAGCCAGAGTGTAATTTAAGAAATTGCTAATTATTTTTATTACATTTTATTAAATTTAATGTTATTATTTAACTAAGGCATTAATTATTACTAATTTAAATTAAAAAAGAAAAGTGTCATCAAAATTATGCTTCGTATACTTTAAATTTAACACCTCCTGTCTCCTCCGAGCAAGGACTTTAAGACTTTAAGAATTATCATTCAAATAAAACCTTAAAAATTGAAGTTCAAAAGCTTTCTTTCGAATTCAAACTATAATTTAAGATACTGATGAAGCAATGACGAGGAGAGAGTTTCCTCATTGTATAATTATCAATTTTTGCTCTGCAGTTTTCATAGAAAGTCTTCTGGATAAATATTATCGACATTTTTCCGTTAGAATCCCCACCTTTCAGATGCCCGAATAGCTAAACAAGTTATTGCAGTGTGGAGTCCCTATAAATCGAATACACACGGGGAACACAAATATGTTCGAGTTAAGGAAATTTGGAGCTATGGAGGTATATAAGGCATTATTAACTGAAGGGACCATGAAACTTGTTCATGAGAAATTAAAGTCAAAGAGATTCCACTGTAATTTGATTCATATCATGTTCTTTTTTACCTCGAACTTTCGCGTTTGAAACAGAGACACGTGTCTTTTTATAAGAGCAAACTATAAAAGAATATAACGCTTTGATTGACAAAAATACCATGAGTATAGCGTCAGCCTGGGTTTAAGTCCCAGGCAAAAAATGCCCCCCCCTGAGTTTTAAGTTCTACCCAAATATTCATGAAATTTTTGGTAGCCCCCAGGGCTTTCGACCCTCGACACTTAACACTTAAAAGTTTGTTCCACAAAAAAAAGGATTATTCAATTTTAATTGTGTTGCAGTTCAAAGGTTAAGATAAAATATTTTGCTCATTTTATATAAAAATATTGGGCTGCAGGCGAAAGTCTTTCAGCTTCATGAGCTTTGAGTAATTGAATCCCACCTTCGAAAAGCGTACGAAAACGTACGTGGGAGGAGGGGGGTAAATCAAGAAATGTACGTACGATTTGCATTTTTTTTCAAGCTTTTTCTTAACTTTCTATTTGAAAAATCAAAATACAAGAAACCTTGGAACCCATCTTACTGTTATCTATATTATATCAACCTATGATAATCTTGAAGTTTCTTTAACTATGTATTGTATGTATTGTCTTGAAAAATTTATATCATTAAAATCAAGAGCGAACTTGCGTCAGTCAATTTCTGTTATAATTTAAATTTTTCTCCGAGGGGGGGGGGACTCTCAAAGCGTACGCAGAAGGGGGTATTCTCAAAGCGCACGCGAGCGTACAAGGGGAGGGTCGAATTTTAATTACTTTGGAGTGTACGTACTTTTTGAATGGTTCCATGTCGATATTATAGGTTCATGTTTTTTACGTTGCTTACAATTACATATTTAATTACATGTCATAGGCATAGATAGAGTCAATATTTTATGTGGATAACCCAGTGATCTAATATTTTTAGAAAGTCCTTCGATTGTTTTCACGGAATCCACGGCCAACCGGCCATCTAAGGAACTGAATGGAACATTGGAAGGAGTGGAGTATCCACTGGGGTCGGTTTCCAAATGTTCCTATTTCAAAATCATTGAAAGTGTCCCCTTTACGTTGCTTCTTACATTTCTTTTATCATATCTACCTTTTAAAACATGGGTGTGAAAGAAACAACAGGTACTCTACATTAACAATTTTATTTTTGAAACATTGGGCCTGTTGTTGAAGAACCAGATATTTAAGTGGTCAGTAAGGGCTAACCAACGAGAAAATGTACCAGTCAACAGGAAACAATTATTACAAAGAAAAGGAATTGGAATACGAAAATAAATTGTCTTGTCATAACCTAATTAATTTTTTCGGCACCGGCTTTAATAAGTAGATGTGAACAATCATAATTCACCAAGCGTTTCATTGTAAGAATAAAGTCTTCTTAAAAGAAGAGCAATCTGAGGAAATGCAAATAAGATTTGATTATTTACACTGTGGTTTAACTCACTAAAAATTACCAAACAGACACAGTTTAAGTTTAATCAGTTCAACCATGGTGTTTTGATTTTAAACATTTTTGGCGTTGTGTTGTGGCAAAGAGCGGAGAACAATGAGATCAATCCAAAGAAAGTTTTTTCCAAAGGCTTCCAGATTAAACATTTAAGAACATTATAGAACATAACACTGCATTTATAGAACAAAATACTAAGAATAGGAACACTTTAATATAAGAACATTCAAAGACTACAAAATTTTGATGTTGTTATAAAAAATGCGAACCTTATTACTTACAGACGAACGTAAATGATAATCCAAAAAAAAAAAAAAAGATTTATAATTAGCGCAACAGGAAAAGACACGTCAGAACGCGGCATCAATTATTTTTTATCCGCGGCAACAATTTTCTTGATACTTTACAAGAATGTTGTTTTTCCTGGCCATGCAATAATGTGAAATCTTCATAACAGGAACAAAAATAATCTTCTATTCTTTATAGAGGGACCAATGAGAGAGAACTTTGGAAACCCTTCAAAGATACAAAAATTGTATAACGGATTAAAAAGCTGTATAAGTACGCATGCATGTATCATGGAGCATCAGTTCAAAAGGAAACACGAAAAGACAAAGATCGGTTTATTGAATTCATCAGACACATAAGGTAAGAAAATGTTGACTTTCTAAATTTCAAAGATGAATAGTAAGTACTGGGGCCAGGGGATAGGCATTGCCTCCTCAATTTTTTAGAAACCCTAATAATTATGTCTTTTAAACCTCAAAAATATGTTTTTAAACAACGTAGTCTCCTTTAATAAACATTACCCTCTATAAAACCACCCTCGCCGATTGTTCTCTCACACAAAAAGCCGCCCGTACCGCCCCCAAACTCAAATATGAAATTTTAACAACGCGTTGGGTATAAGAACAGATGGCTAACCCTTTCAAATCAATTCTTACTTTAAAATCACGACACGCTTTTTTATAAGAACTGAAAATTGGCAAAAACCTAAGAACAAATTAAGAACAATCTGAGTCTCAGATTTCAGAAATTGCGGATAAAGTACTGATTTTAACAGATTTAAACCAATTTTAAGAAACTAAGCGTATTAAGAGCATCATAAGAGCATTTTAAGCCTGAAAATTTCAAAAACATTAAGAACAGCCCAGCCTGAGTCAAATTTATTGGTTCTTATAAAAAACATGAAAGTTCTTGATCTATTTTCTCCATTTCTTTTAGAAGACAAAAAAATGTTAAAAATCATTTTTATTCTTGGGTATATCTCTTTTGGATCACGAGTTTTGGGTAGTTGCCGTTGTAAATTTCCACCGTGGAAAGATGGTTTCTCATGGTCTGAAAATGGCCCTATCGCTGATATGACGTGTATCGAGATTACTGAGCCGAACGATCATGATTGGAATAATAATTACTTTTGTCAACAGAAAGCAAACTTTAAGGAGATTGGAATGCAATGGAGCAGTGCAGGTGAGTTATCCTTTTTTTGTGAGATAGTTTCCTGGGTATCTATCTTCTTTTATTGATTTTTCTGGTTTACCACGTGGTATTCATCGGTAAACCAAAAAATATATGCAATCTGATTGGTTAAAAAGAATACAATATATCTTGTATTTTTAAATTGACGAAAACATGTTGTTGCATTGTAGCGGTAGCAGCAATCTAACATCACTTTGCTACAGAAGTGCCCTGTGCTTTTTTCCTTTTTCTCATATTGAACTCGCAACTGTCCGATAGCTATTACATACAGTAGAGTCTTTCTTACCTTACCATTTTTTTCACTATTTAACATACAGTAGAGTCTCTTTAATTCGAACCTCTATAACTCGAATGTCTCCTTTACTCGAGCAAGCTTTATTGTCTCTTTTAAAAAACTTTCCCGTAACTCGAACAAATTTGTGCTCCCCGAATGGGCTCGAGTTATGTAGACCCCACTATACTTTGTTCATATAAATAATTGCTTGTAGATAAAAATTCAATGAACCTGGGTAAAAGCAAACCATTAGGAAGATCAAGCGATAAATAGCCGAAATATAGAACATTTACAGAATTTTACAGTTTGGATATCCAGGTTTGTGACATAAGACAGGCGGAGTTTCCCGAATAAGCCGAATAAGGAAAATTAGATCACTTTTGAGTATACGCCAAAAAAAGGTCCGTTGTGATAATGTTGACCGGTAAATTGTTGAAAATTTCATTGAAGTTCCGATACTGTTTCGGAAGTTTTGGACGAATAGCAAAAAAATGGATAACTTCTTCTTCTCCTTCTTAAATATACGAGTAAGCGGTCACAAAATTAACGCCGCTTTTTACGCCGGCCGGTGGCCTAAAAACGCCACCAAGCCGCCAATGACGGCTATTAAGAAGGGCGATGAGTGTTATGCAGTGAGGCTTTAATGGCCAAAAGAAGTTAAAAACAAATGAGTAACATTTGAAATTTCACCAACTTTCTTATAAGAAAATGAAAAAAAATAATGAGATAATAAGAACATTTTAAAAGAACATTTCTAGATCAAAAATTCAAAAGTCAAGAACATCCGAATGGTTTCAAAAACCTTTGATGTTCATATAATAATTAATCATAAAAATGTACTTTAAAATTTTGATTTCCAATTTTCACATTCAGGTCCCATACCTAGTATGCGGTGCATAAGAATTATCGAGAATGATGATACGGATGGTTGGGATGATAACTTCCTTTGTGTACCCCACGAAAGTCCGTTACCTCTTTGAATGGTCAATGGAAGACCCAATCGTTGGCAAAGATTGTATCCAGTGGACGGATGCTGACCAGCCAAATAATGATGGTTGGGATGACAATTATTTGTGTGCCACTGTATTTGATAAGTGTGAATTCAAGAAACAATCGAGCGATGATGTAGAGGCAAATTGCCCTCCACCACCACCACCATGAGATTCGATGCAACCAACAATTTAAATTTTTTTTTTATAAAAACGTTAAAAACTTTTGAATCAGTTGAATGTTCCTAAATTTATAGTTTTAATTAAGCATGAATATAACATTCAAGGTGTTCTTATCTTCAGCATTTTATAAGCTTTATGGTTTAACTTTAAAGTAGTTTCGCACTCGGCAATCGTTTATGCGTGAAACTGGCAGTAGTGTGGTTTATTTTTTTAATAACAAGGTTATGAAGTCTATTCATTTCCGTTTACATATTTTGTTGGTATAGAGCACTATATGGGCTCTGCTCAACGCAGAAGAACTTGCTTATTTCACTATTGCGTAATTTAATTTAATTTTGACTATATGGTATGGCATTAATTATCATCAATTTAAAACAGAAAAAAAAACATATTGTTATCAAAATTATGTTTCGTATTCTTTAAGTTTTAATATGACCTTTTCCCCCATGTATTAAGACTTTATTTAATGGATTCAACAACCAGATCTTAATACTTGGTCAGCCCTCGCTACCCTTCAAACCCCTTCCAAATTTTTTTTCCGTAGGTCGTCCATAAGGCTTTTCGGCTATCTTGCAATAGATACAGTACTGAAACTGACGGATATTTATATTCCATGTGTTGGATATTACTTTGACGTCTTTTGCAAATAAACTTCTTTGTCGACATTTGCAAACATAACACGAACCATTAACATGTAACATTTTATAACATACATTACAGACATTACAGACATTATAGACAAAATAGACATACTGGCAGTCCAAGTAGTCGAGGTATTTGAACTAAATATACACATACGACACACTGGTCTGGGTAGTCCAAGTAGTCGAGGTATTTGAAACATATATATACACGTACGACACACTGGTCTGGGTAGTCCAGGTAGTCGAGGTATCTGAAACATATATATACACGTACGACACACTGGTCTGGGTAGTCCAGGTAGTCCAGGTATTTGAAACATATATATACATGGCCCAATACGACGCACACTGGTCTGGGTAGTCCAAGTAGTCGAGGTATTTGAATATACACATACGACACATTGGCCTGGGTAGTCCAAGTAGTCGAGGTATTTGAAACATATATATATATACACATACGACACACTGGTCTGGGTAGTCCAAGTATTCGAGGTATTTGAAACATATATACACATGGCCACATACGACACACTGGTCTGGGTAGTCCACATGGCCCCATACGACACACTGGTCTGGGTAGTCCAAGTAGTCGAGGTATTTGAAACATATATATACATGGCCCAATACGACGCACTGGTCTGGGTAGTCCAGGTAGACGAGGTATTTGAAACATATATACACATACGACACATTGGTCTGGGTAGTCCAAGTAGTCCAGGTATTTGAAACATATATACACATGGCCCCATACGACACACTGGCCTGGGTAGTCCAAGTAGTCGAGGTATTTGAAACATATATATACATGGCCCAATACGACGCACTGGTCTGGGTAGTCCAGGTAGACGAGGTATTTGAGACATATATACACGTACGACACACTGGTCTGGGTAGTCCAAGTAGTCCAGGTATTTGAAACATATATACACATGGCCCCATACGACACACTGGTCTGGGTAGTCCAAGTAGTCGAGGTATTTGAAACATATATATACATGGCCCAATACGACGCACTGGTCTGGGTAGTCCAGGTAGACGAGGTATTTGAAACATATATACACATACGACACATTGGTATGGGTAGTCCAAGTAGTCGAGGTATTTGAAACATATATATACATATACGACACACTGGTCTGGGTAGTCCAAGTAGTCGAGGTATTTGAGACATATATACACATACGACACACTGGCCTGGGTAGTCCAAGTAGTCGAGGTATTTGAAACATATATATACACATACGACACACTGGCCTGGGTAGTCCAAGTAGTCCAGGTATTTGAAACATATATATACATGGCCCAATACGACGTACACTGGTCTGGGTAGTCCAAGTAGTCGAGGTATTTGAAACATATATATATATACACATATTAGCGAGTCAGGAAAATCTTGATTTTTTTTGGATTTATTTTAGCGAATCACGATTTCAAAAAATTTCGCGTGGATTAATTTTAGCGAATACTCGTATTACATTATTGATTGCTCTCGTTTTCTAGCATTTCTTTGCACTAAAACCCTTCCTATTGATAAAAATGTGTCAAGGCAATATAACCAGAAATTTCGCGTGGATAAATTTTAGCGATCTGGCGATTCGGCGTGTTTTAGCGAGATTTATTTTAGCGAAAATAGGGAAAACTCGCTAAAACGCTAAAATTAAGTCTCGCTAAAATTTCTACGATTAAAGCATATTGCTTTAAAATTACTTTGTAAATTTTACATACCATCCATTGTACAAGTTTCTTTTGTTTTCTTTTGCTGGCTTTTTTTGAAATTTTATTGAAAGTTATCTGTAAGGGATAAATTTAGTTGAAGCAATGGCATTTTCTGAAAGCTATTGCAAGAGAGACCGGCTTCTGAGGTTAATAATCCATTTATAGCCCTGCAAAAATAAAGTAATAAAAGTAATTGACATTTTAATGATGTCAATTTCATAACTGGTCACTATGGAGAAATATTGGCCGGCCACGTAACATTAATCATTCAATCAGTTTTCTTAAAAATGATTGACAGTTGCATTGCAGGGCTATAATCAAGATAATTGACCGAATTTTGACCAAAAATTAGTTCACTCATTTTGGCAAACAGTAAAACAAATAGGTTTCAGGGTCGTATTGCATAGAATTTTTGGCTTTGTTTTAAATTTAATTTTATTTAGGGTATTTTTCTTTTTAATTTTTAAAGCTTGTAGTACTAATTTCAATTTTTTATAAATGAAATTAAGTCGAATTCATTATAAATGTATCTTTGTCTGTTTCCTAGTTATTTTTGTGCTATTAGTTACATGCTTTAAGCTTTACACGTAGGTCGTACATTGAGGGAAATCTCGCCTATAATTCATTTCAAATTCAAAAGTTTTTTCTTCCCCGACAGGTTTGTCCTGTTCTTCTTCTTCCTTCTGTTGTTCTCTTCATAAAGTTATGGAAAACTTTCCCCACCTGCAGAACATTCATTAGTCGTATTAATTTATTGCGGTACTTATTTTCGTGAATGAAGAATGAACTGTGCTTTCCGATACTTTTTTGCAAATCATGAAAAATGTAAAAACAATATCAGGGTGAAAATTGACTAAATTTTAAAATTATTGAAAGGATGAGTTTCGTATAAAAATAATTTTTTTAAACTGAAATTCGAATTGGGAAAAGAATTAAAGTAAAGTTACCCCATCTAAAATACCTCGTCTACTTCGACTACCCAGTCCAGTGTGTCGTATGTGTATATATATATATGTTTCAAATACCTCGACTACTTGGACTACCCTCGTATGGGGCCATGTGTATATATGTTTCAAATACCTCGACTACTTGGACTACCCAGACCAGTGTGTCGTATGGGGCCATGTGTATATATGTTTCAAATACCTCGACTACTTGGACTACCCAGACCAGTGTGTCGTATGGGGCCATGTGTATATATGTTTCAAATACCTCGACTACTTGAACTACCCAGACCAGTGTGTTGTATGTGTATACATATACCTCGACTACTTGAACTACCCAGACCAGTGTGTCGTATGTGTATATATATGTTTCAAATACCTGGACTACCTGGACTACCCAGGCCAGTGTGTCGTATGGGGCCATGTGTATATATATGTTTCAAATACCTCGACTACTTGGACTACCCAGGCCAGTGTGTCGTATGTGTATATATATGTTTCAAATACCTCGACTACTTGGACTACCCAGACCAGTGTGTCGTATGGGGCCATGTGTACATATGTTTCAACAAATACCTCGACTACCTGGACTACCCAGACCAGTGTGTCGTATGTGTACCAGACCAGTGTGTCGTATGTGTATATATATGTTTCAAATACCTGGACTACCTGGACTACCTGGACTACCCAGGCCAGTGTGTCGTATGGGGCCATGTGTATATATATGTTTCAAATACCTCGACTACCTGAACTACCCAGACCAGTGTGTCGTATGTGTATATATATGTTTCAAATACCTCGACTACTTGGACTACCCAGACCAGTGTGTCGTATGGGGCCATGTGTACATATGTTTCAACAAATACCTCGACTACCTGGACTACCCAGACCAGTGTGTCGTATGTGTATATATATATGTTTCAACAAATACCTCGTCTACCTGGACTACCCAGACCAGTGTGTCGTATGTGTATATATATGTTTCAAATACCTCGACTACTTGGACTACCCAGACCAGTGTGTCGTATGTGTATATATATATGTTTCAACAAATACCTCGTCTACCTGGACTACCCAGACCAGTGTGTCTAATGTGTATATATATGTTTCAAATACCTCGACTACTTGGACTACCCAGACCAGTGTGTCGTATGTGTATATATATGTTTCAACAAATACCTCGTCTACCTGGACTACCCAGACCAGTGTGTCGTATGTGTATATATATGTTTCAAATACCTGGACTACTTGAACTACCCAGACCAGTGTGTCGTACGTGTATATATATGTTTCAAATACCTGGACTACTTGGACTACCCAGACCAGTGTGTCGTATGTGTATATATATATGTTTCAGATACCTCGACAGTCAGGTATGTAGAGACTTTTTCTCTCCTTATCTTCTACCCCCGCTCTCCCCTTGTCTGTGTCTCTAGGCCTTATGTTTATCCTCAGTTATTGCAGCTAATTCTCTACATACACCAACCAGACCAGAGTATCCCTCTCTTATACTTTGTTTTGATTTTTTGAGGTCTATTGTTGGTTTTTGAGATTTTACTCCTGGGTTTTTACTACCTTTTGTTTTGATTTTGATTTTGATTTCTATCGAGGTTTTACTCCCATACAGGTCAGGGAATCACAGTTTCTTTGTTAAGTGACACATATCAGCGGGCTTATCCTAGGTGATTCCCTTTTTATTCTATACGGGTAAGCGAGATGACCTGGCTTTCCCTAGGGCATATCATAATTCCACACGGATAGGCCCTGTAGCGGATCTATGAGCCCGCCCCCGGGGAAGCGAAGTCACTCCAACTCGTTTGTCAGTTAGTCTATAAAAAAAAAGTCGACTCGACTACTTGGACTACCCAGGGCCAGTGTGTCTAATGTGTATATATATGTTTCAAATACCTGGACTACCTGGACTACCCAGACCAGTGTGTCGTATGTGTATATATATGTTTCAAATACCTCGTCTACCTGGACTACCCAGACCAGTGTGTCGTATGTGTATATTTAGTTCAAATACCTCGACTACTTGGACTGCCAGTATGTCTATTTTGTCTATAATGTCTGTAATGTCTGTAATGTATGTTATAAAATGTTACATGTTAATGGTTCGTGTTATGTTTGCAAATGTCGACAAAGACGTTTATTTGCAAAAGACGTCAAAGTAATATCCGACACATGGAATATAAATATCCGTCAGTTTCAGTACTGTATATATTGCAAGATAGCCGACTTTTCATTCTAAATCCGATTCTTCTACGTTTTCGATAAAACGATCTCGAACGGGTTTCCACAACCGAACAACGCGAATGGCTAGCCCTAAATAAGTATTAGTTATTACTCCGATCGGAATACACGTGTGATTTCCTATTCCGTTTTCATCGTAGTAAGACAGAAAAAATATTCTCAGTTTAAAAAAAAGTACCCACAATGCCTCGTTTTTTAAAATGCTTCGTGAATGAGGCGGAAAAACGAAAGTGGAATGTTTTGAAACTTTCAGCGTCCAAATTTCTGCAAAGTGATCCTTTTCTGTTTATTTTCACTCACATCTTAGCTTTAATTACTCTTTTATAGATCAATTTTAAAACTTATTTTAGCAAGAAGACACAGTTGCACCAGTTGTGTAATCGTTTCGTGTTGTATTAAGGAAGGTTACATAGAACATCTCTATATCAAAGCTTTCATATAAGATACCATTTTAAGCTTTGAAACTTTATTTATGGCACTCTGAGCTTAACAAAACTGTTTTTAGATTAAAGTGCTACTGTTTGATCGCCATCTATCTTTGAAGGGCATAGGAAATCATATAAGAGCTAAAATATGACAAAATCATTCATATTCCTTTTCTTGCAAAGTTTCGTATTGCTTCACAACAGAGTCTATTTTGGTTTGTTTATATTTCACCACAACTGATAAAACAGCGTCGATTTGATACTCCGAGACTTTTTATGATATTACCAGATGTTAATAGATGATAAGTTCAGCAAAATTCCGGACTAACTTTTCGCAATTTCAGTGACTTTCTAGTATGGGTAAGTTTCAAGGTGTAAAAGATCATTTAAGAGCAAAACAACACATGCCATTTCTCTACCGGTATTCCCTATCTTGAGAAAACACGTATCACTAGCATTTCGGGTTGACCTTCCAGCACAGCTGGTTTATTCAGATACAAATGGAGTTATAGTTCTTTCTCAATACACCTTAGTGGCGCAGTCAGGTTTTGAGGAGACTGGTAACAAAAATACATTCTTTGCCACGGAAAGTCATGTGACATCTTTTTCAACCAATAAGATTTAACAATTTCGAGGGTAAAACAAATACTATGGTTTAACTCACTAAAAGATTATGTTTACTAAAAACACATAATTGATCTTTAGTAAGTGTTCTGTTGTACCCCAGTTTTGACATCATGCCGTGGCGAAGAATGGAAAAGTCTTTTCGACGATGGAAAACGCGACCACGGCTTTTCCTCGACACCGTTCTACATGGCGAGTTTCTAACCAAAGACTGGGAAATTTCATTCGAAAAAGTCGCAAAGTGGAATAGACGTTACTACTAAAAAGCCGTGACTAATAAAGGTTACGTTCTACAGAGTGACAAACAAATCGCGTGTTGGGATAGAGAGGCTACGATAAAACGTACGAGGGGGAGTGTAGGAGTTCTTTTGTGAAAAAATGTGAGATACCCTTACATTGAACAGATGAAGTATCGTCAATTTAGTTGAAATAATCGAATGCTGAAAACAGTTTTCACTCCACTCCAAAGAGACTCAGAGAGATGTCTCTCATAATATGGAAAAGAGTTTTGGCGGGTAGTTACTTGTGTTTTAGACGAGGCCTAAACAGTTTCATTGTAAATTAATTACTAGTCCCCGGAAAAACCGTAAAAGTTTGAGGGATGTATACTCTTTTCTCAATTTACCAAAAGGTAAAAAGATAAATTTAATGTATTGCTTTCCTTGGATATGTTCTTGTACCAACAAATGATACTTAATCTTGAATATGTTCAAATGATTCATCTTGCGCACTGTTTGCCGGTGTCACACAAAAATTTGACTCCCCTAAATAATGACTCCCCAGTCATAATAAACTAGTAAATAGTGACTCCCCACCTCAAAATAAACTAGTAAATGAAGACTCCCTAGAGTTGCTATTTCCTAGGAAATCTTGACCCCCTTTGGTTTAAAATGACTCCCCTCTATTATCTATTATCTATTATCCACCTTAAGGTGGAGTCCTGGAAATTCGCCTTTTTTTGACTTAGAATGCTTTTAACAAGCTTTTTCTGCTTTTGCTTTTGAGAACTTCATCTCCACTAGAATCAATAAATGATCCCATTACTAGGTGATTTCTGTTTCAAAATGTATCTGAGATAAAAACTCTGTTGTGCAGGTGTGGTGGTTATCATTTTTCTTGCCTGGAGGGTGCCAATTTTCTTCATTAGGAAACTTTTGCCTGCTTACCTAGATTTATCTAATGAGGTGGGGTTTGTTGTACTTTTGGACAATTGAATTGACTGAATTGACAACGCACGTCAAAATAGTCCTCATTTACTTTCATTTGATGTTATATCACAGTGGCCCTTCGTGGAAACAATTCTCCAGCCGCCTAAAGCTTTTGAATTTTTCGGAGCGTGCCACTTAAAACATATGTTATTATTATTATATGTATTGAGAAGACACCCTGCCACAGATTTTTGCAAACAGCCAACTACAGTTCGGTCAACGCCCGGGGGGGGGGGTGTGGTGTACTTAGGCAAGTGAAGGGTACGGGTATGTGCCGCCCTTAAGGGTGCCTTTTTTAGACCTTCAAAATCCTGCTAAGGGTCGTAAAAATCACCAAATTTAATTTCAGTCCCCCTAAGGGTTGTAAAAACAGCGAAACCCAATTTCTTGACCTTGAAAAGCCTAAATTCGAAACATTCGATCGAACAGCACTTCAATGACTTCAGTTCTTTGGGGGGGGGGGGGTCATGATAAACTAGTTTATCTTGACTCCCTCGGCTTTTTTTACGGGGAGTCATTATTTACTAAGGGAGTCAATATTTCCTAGGAAATTCCTACTCTAGGGGAGTCATTATTTCCTAGTTTATTTTAACTGGGGGGGGGGGGGGGTCAGCATTTACAGGGAGTTAAAATAATCCGCTACACCGGTATGTTTCGATGTTCACCGGAACAAAATAGGACCCATGACATCTTTAGCTACTTTCCATACTTTTGACAAGGGCAATGTTATTTCCATTGGATAAAGTAACAAAAATCAAAATTAAGGCAAAAACAAAACACGTACAAATGAAAGTAAATCCAGTTAACTTTCAGAATTTTCGACACGGAAAAACAAAACAAGGGGAACTTACTTTTCGATGTCTTTGAGGTTAGGTACTGTAACATCAACGATTAAGCCTTGAACATCAGTGGATAGTTCAAAGACTACTGGATCCAACATATCTTCAACAAGACATGCTATGTATGTATCCAATTCTCCCTGAAGAATAAAATATAGACGTTTGTAGAGAGGGAGAATTTCATTTGTACT
Organism: Clytia hemisphaerica; assembly: GCF_902728285.1. Taxonomy (NCBI): domain Eukaryota; kingdom Metazoa; phylum Cnidaria; class Hydrozoa; order Leptothecata; family Clytiidae; genus Clytia; species Clytia hemisphaerica. The sequence goes on from NW_027104057.1 coordinate 1,451,096, forward strand.
TTGATAAGTAGACATAAGTAAGACTAAGGTATAATTTATGTCTATATTTCATAAAACAAAAACCCATAAAGGTCGTTGTCCACTTAGCTTTTTTTTGGTCGCCACGCAACGCACACGGCCCGATTATTGCATATATTAAATAAATTAAGCCTTCAAGGCTTGTCGCAATGAACGGCGTGAGCTTTTTTGAAAGTTGAAAAAATTCAACTTTGTGCGCAATTGTACGTCTCTTCTATTTTTTTTTTCTGAAGTAGCCAATCAGCGAGAAGGTAGACAACGACTTTAACTGAGAATTTCACATTATATGAATAATCACTAGATGGGAAAGACAAAGATTTCTAAGCAGCATATTTTCCGCACACAGTCAACGCACACGCTATATTTCAATGCAGACCAGTTTGAGGAGGGGGGGGGGGGGGGGGGGGTTTAAAAGATCAGTATACAATTTGGGTCAGAATCATGGCGTTCTATAGATTTAGAGCATATATTGAGAATTTTGGTTATTTCCTCGTTTTTAGAAATTGAAAGTTCGGGAAAGAAAGTTGCTTTTGGGCTATTTGTTAAATGTAATCGAACATTTCATTTTGGGAGGGATTCATAGACTTATTCTGAGCCTTATTGGACCTTTCTTGAACTTTCAGATCCTCAGATCCTAAGGTCCCAAGTCTTAACTCTAACGTTAAAACTCAAATAATCGAATTGTTAAAAATCTATCCTTCCAACCTAAGTTAGAGCGCTTCCAAATCGTTTGTGGCTATAAGATTTCATGGGATTTCCCTTTTTCTCAAATATGATTGTAGGTTATCAGCCTTATGGTAAGGGAAATTATCTTAAGGACTCACCATTTTTCTGTAGGTTAAGAATAATTTGGTGGTCAACTTTTGATGAGCTTCTAAAGTAAACTCTTCGACTTCGTAAGCAATTTCCACATTTTCTGAAGAACACTGAAAAATATTAAAGTAATGAAAATTAACAGCTATAAAACATTTTCCATATTTGTTTCTCATGAAGCCTGTTTCAAAGAATAGACTTTTTCATAAATTACGTCACGAACATCACTTGCCTCGTATTCAAAAAATTACCATGGTGATTATGTCCCATGAGACATGGAATGATTATTTTATGAATAGTAATAAAATCCGCTGTGAGTTAATCACCATGACAATAATTTCAAAACGAAGCAAGTAATTTTCGTAACGTAATTAATGAAAAGGTCTATTGGCAGTCTTTACAATTTTTTGAGCAACGTGTCAACGATTTTCACTGCAAACAATATTTTTTTACAACAGACTTGAATTATCAGTCTTATCTCTGCCTTGCATACTTTCGGAGAAGAATTAAATGGATTAGTCAAAACTAATAGCTGAAATTCTGCTGACCTAGAAGAAAAGGGTCAATAGCGCCAAAAAGCGTTGGCTTTGCAAAATTTCAAACTGAGCTTATCCACTTCTATGTCTTTGTTTCAGTCCCTTTACTACAAATTGTGAATATAGAATAAAAACTACGACTTAGCAGGGTCAACCAAGTCACTCGCCGACTATCTGGGAATCTGCGAAAACAAAAAAGGTTCCAGTGGGAAAAAGAAGCGTTTAAAACAGAATAAGAAGTTACAGGTTTGAAGCGGCAGGTGGCAGGAAGCAGACCAGCATTGCACAAAGTGACTTCAACCGCCAGCGGACAATCGATGAATGATGTATCAATGTTGACGTGAGATGATTCCGCATAAACGTTGGCTCGTTGAGCTTCACCAAATATTGATTGGTAACTAAAAAATTCGAATGTGATTACACTCTTTTCTTTTATTAGAACAATTTTATAAGATGGCTAAGAACAATTTGAGGCTTATCCAAAAAAATAAGGACAGCAAAGTCTCAGCAAAATTTTACTTATTCACATAAAAAGAAAAGAATGTATTTGGCTTCAAAAAGGTTCTAGAATACATAGGTAATACGTATGCCATTAATTTGAAAACTAAAGTAAAATCATTTCTACAAAGATTTTTGTTCTATTCATTTACCCTACCAAAATTTATCATAATAAGGAACAATTAAAGTTTGAATTGAGATATGCAACGGTATCGACCGTGTTGAGAGTTGACAGAAAGGTTTCTGGGAATGTTATAAAGCGATTTTCAGAAAATTATTCTGATATCCAAAGCTTCACTTACCATGGTTTACTGTCCGCAACGTCACAAGTTAAGTGTCCGGTAAAAGTCACTTCTTCTTTCGGACAGAATCTCAAGTTGATTGTTTCTTCACTATTTGCGCCCAAAACGCCCTCATTTGGTGTGATTTGTAGGTATTCTGAATCTGGGTCCTAATACAATAAAACAATATAAGAGTTTTCAAATATGCTACTTTAATGGGATAAATTTTCGCAGGGATTGAATTTCGCAGTCGAGTTCATCCGCGAAATTTCAAGATTTCGTAGGAGATTTAATTTCGCGGATGGCATTATCGGGAGATAATATTTAAGTGTCTTTTTAATGCCAAATTATACAATTTGAAATTCAAGGAATGTCAAAATGATACATTTTGCTGTCATCAGCTCATTGACCAAAAGCTTGATTTAGATCGAATATTTGAGCTAAAGCATTCATTGATTGAATTTTGATCAACTAATTTTTCAATGTGTACTAATCAGTCTGTGCTGTGCTTTCTAGGAACTTTATGCAAAGGTACCATTTAGATAGATGGATAGATAAAAGTCGTTGTTTTAAATGGACAGATAAATAATCTAGAACTATAAAACGGTCTTTTGATTATTTTCACGCGGTGTCCAGGACGAGCCAGATCAGCTATCTATGAGCTGTACGGACCTTTGGAGGAAGCGGGGATTCAAACCAGGATCCATGGATTGTGGCCGTGACCGGCTTAAACAAATCAGTCATTTTTGAACATTTTTTGAACATTTTAAGGCAAAATGAGGTCCGATTTTCCACCCTTAGAGTGCCCTTTTTCTCATCTTTGATAATTTCAACTCTTACAGTGCACTTTGGTTGAGAAGCTTAGAAACAGGACCCTTAAGGGCCACACGGTAGGTCGTTTACCTTGACTCTCCTCCCCCCCCGATATTAGTTATCACTCCTTGAAAAATATAAATCTTGATACCTGATAGGAAGTATACGACATTTTCCAACGAGCTTCAATAGGGCTTGTATTGACCAGCGTTACTTCTCTTTCTACACAATCTCCTAATCGAATCAAACCGAAGTTCGTGTCGTTCCCTTCGATTTGAATGTCTGCACCCTGAAAAAATAGTAAATTTGTGAAACTGTGAGTACCTTAAGGGAACTAATTTTTGTGAGAAGTAATTTTCGTGGTTGAGAAAAATTCGAAAAATTACATTTCGCGGGAACTAATTTTCGCACTTTTGCCCCATTTTCCTTGGGATTTTTCAAATTATTTTATGTAAAAGTGGCCAAAATTTAATTTTGCGGGTTCTGGAAAGCGAAAATTAGTTCCCACGAAAATTAGTTCCCGCAAAAATTAGTTCCCTTTAGGTAAGCAAGTACCGTCAATTGACCGTCCGTTCTATAAAAATCTTTAAGTTATACTGGATGGAACATTCAGGAAACATTCCAATTAGGTCACTGATCGCCTATGGAAAAATTAAAAACCTTAAGCCTCAAGTAGAGGCCAATTTTTTTTTTCAAACACCCGTTATGAAGAAATTTAAGTCGGTCAGATTTTAAAACAAAACCAAAAAAATTAATTTGAAATAATTTCGGAGGGTGTCTAACGGAAAATTTTCTGGACAAATATTGGTTTAAAAAGTAACAAAAAGAAATCACGTGATCTCAGAGGATGTCAGTGGTGCTTGATGGCGATCATTGAGATGTTGATAAAGACAAGAAAAAACCAAGTAGATCGCTCAAAAGAAAATCGAAATTTCCAAGGAATTTCAAGTATTTAGTAAAAGAAGGATGGCTTAAAAGTCTTTGACGTTAAAACTTCTCTAATTTTAGTTCTGTAGGAGGAATAAAATTGATCATTTTTGTAGATAAAGGAAATTGTCATATATAGGTCTAGGTATTCACGGTATGAATCGTGACTCCAGTTAAAGTGGCTTCAGGGGGCTTCAAAATTAATGACGGATCGTTGTATTATCTTCTTACATAGCTCTAATATTTATTTTTTTCTCCTTTTAGTGGTGGTTTTTCCTTTAAGTTTTTATTTTATTTTATAGCTTAGTATCCCTGGCGATATCACTTAGTGCCTTGCGGGGGAGGAGATTTCTATTTTTCTGTGTTCGTTTTGTGAGTAGTATGTGTTCGTAAGTGTAATGTAGTTTCTCAAATTATAAAGAAAAAAAAAAGAAAAAAAGAAAATAGTATGGCTAAAACAAACACTCTCCACTATTAATTCTTAGTCCCCTAAGATCCGCCATTTTGACGTAGAGCAACACCATATAAATATAGCTTCTTGCTATCAGAATTCTATAACAAAATAAGGCTGTGAGATAACTATCAACTTTCTGATAACAAATCAAAAGAATAGGAACTGTTACAAATACCAAATACGTCAAAGATTTTTGGAGGCGTTTCAAAAAGATTTAAGGTATTTACTGCTTTACTTTACGTTTGACGTCGAGTCTTATTCTGTCTGTTATACTTCGATGTTCTTAGATTGGATCCAGATAACCGCAAAAGAAGCTTTATAAATGATTCAAAGTCTGAGATGAAAAGTAGAGTGGATTGGAAATGACTAGTAGATGATGTTGGAGTTATCTTTGAGTGGAGACATTTGTATAATTAGTAATGGAACCTAAGATATGCCTCAATCAAGATTTCTGAAAGAGACTTGATTAAGGTCATGGAGGTATAAAGAAACAGGAGAAGTATGCTATTGTAACAAAGCTCGCCCTACGATTAAAAAGTTACGATGTATGTATGCTCATAATCTCATATATCGTGCATTTTTAATGAGCTCTTTTATCCATTGGTGAAATCTTATTGGCTCATTGAAGCTTTAAAAATTAGTTGAGACGAGTTTCATTGTTTCTGACATCAGTGTAAGAAGATATTTGGACAAAAAAAAAGGCCTGTAAACTTGGCAATCCCTCGTCAAATAATAAGATTTTTCGATCATTTTTTTCTTTAAGGTGAACTCTATTGATTGGTACTTTCCTCCAAAATTCTCCAGCGAATTTATGTCTACAAATTGAGTCTGAAATTGTGTGTGCTTATAAAGAACTTTTCATTTTCTATCTTTTCAAAACAAAATTGAACGGATAACGAAATGGAATATAAACTTGTGTCGTGGACGAAGTTTTATTTAATTTTCGTATATTAAAAGGCTAGGATCTTCAATACAGTACTGATGATTAGAATGTTCAGAGCAAACTTGAGTTCTACTAAAAAGTCTTATTTCATCGGGCGAGCTTAGAATTTTTGATACATTTTATAAAAGAAATGAAAACACTTATTTTAGGGACATTTTAGGTTATTTAAGGTTTTATTTACCCTATTTTATTACTTTGATCCTTGAATTGCTTGAAATTACGTATTCCCAGACTCATTGTTCTTATTTTTTGACGAATGTGAGCCTCATTTTTCTTATAAAATTGCTAATGGGTGATTTAACATTAGCACAACTTCGTTTTCCCCTAATTAAAACATTTGCATTCAGTTTTCAAAGTTAAATCCATTTGTATTACATGATTAACACAGACATGAAAATCCTCTGTGTAATGAACTTTGTTTTTAAAATGAACCAATCAAAAGATTAAAATTAAAGTACTAAATGAAGATAACCTGATTTTGATTAGAATTCATTGACACAAAATCTAGCATTGTTTGTATTAGAAAGCTGTTAAGTTAGCTATTAAGTTAGAAAAAGTGGAAAAGAAAAGAAATGTCAGGAGAAACTTGGGAGTGAAACATGCTTGAACAAGATTGTAATATTGTGATTCTTATTTGACACCCAGATGCAGAAATTTTCATCCGACACATTAAAGCTCTGAAGGTCGGGAGAATTATCAACATCTTGAAGACTAAGATTACGAAATTTTTGCGTCAAGGATTTTTTAGCGTAAGGCCTGGACCCCAGCCCTCGTTTTCGGGGATTGGCAGGACCAAAATATTTTTAGGTTTACGCGCAAGGGTAGTTAAACCCGACTGGGGATGCAGCACAAAGCGACTATCATCCCTCTCCGAAAGGAAGTAAATCTTTTCGACCGTAGCCGCCAATTGCCGCGCGGGCATTTCTTTGTCTGATTTTTTTCCACTAAAACGGTCCCAGTCCTTTTTTCGCACCTATAGACAATAGAAAAAAGGATTGGATCGAGTTTAGTGGGATAAAAGTGGCACGCGCCTGACCACGCGACTACGGTCGAAAAAATGTATCGGCCCGCTCCCTCCGCGACCGGAATATCAGAATCCGCAAACAGAATATCAGATGGAGGTGATTCTGAAAGGTCCCAGCTAATGGATTGAAATGAGTAGTTCTTAGTAGCTTGACAGTGAAAGTTAATGTCAATCCGGATTCTGTTTCAAAACGCGCGCTTCAGTGGTTGAAGGTCAAGTTGACGAGTCTAATATCTCTTGGTAGATTTGTTTTTAATTGTCAAAGACGAATCGAATAGACCTTTTCATAAATTAAGTCACGAACATTACTTGCCTCGTTTTGAAATTATTGCCATGGTGATTAACTCCCAGCGGATTTTATTACAACTACTTTCTAGTCATAAAAGAATAATTTAATGTCTCAAGGGATATGATCACCAAGGAGATTGTTTGAATACGAGGCAAGTGATGTTCCTAACGTAATTTATGAAAAGGTCTATTACAATCGAATTACAATTGAATCAAAAAAGCGAAATGAGCTTGACATAGGAGGAGAGATTCTAAGATTATTGCGCCCGATAAACATAGCGTGTTTAAAGCTAAAAAAGACAATCAAAGATAGGTTACAAAAATTTCAAAAGCAAATAGTTAAAATTGTTTCTGAGCAATCTATTTATGATGTATTTTGTGATTAATTTAAAGTAAGTGTTCAGTCATGCAAAGTTACAATGATACATTCATTTGACAGCACTGTCAGTCAATCAAGAACGATTCTTATAAGAAAACATCAATTTTTCTGGACAACGGAGATGGGGATCTCAAAAATGTTAGCAAGTGCTCGACTCGCTCATACTTGGAAATAAGGATTACATGTACTAAGCTAGGCAGGAAACCAGTAGGTTTCACTTCTAGCCATAATAGTCTTTTTCTCGTCATAACCAAAAACAAAGTTCCACATTCTATTTACTAAAGTTGTGAAATATTCTTACAAATTATGATCTTCAAGCTGTTAGCTAATGTCTGTAGAACTAATCAAATTTATCTTCATTTCACCAGATTACTTGATGTTCTAATAGCATGATTTACTAATAGATGTATAAGAGATTGACAAAATAAAATACTTGTATGGGATTAGTACGTGGAAGTGTTTGTCGCTCGTGGTAAGGGAGAAGGTGAAATTGATTTGTGGTTACTTTAATCATTGGTTAATAAGGCTTTTTACATAGCAATTTAGCACATAATTTGAAATTTCGGTGAATTATACAGAATTTTAAACGGAAATAAATCTTTATTTACTTCACTACGGACTGAAATCCTTCTAAGACGGAAGAAGTTTAAACACTGTTTAACGGTTACTGTTTGGATTGTCTAGTGTATAAATCTGATGAGGAGGGCAGGATCAGTGACAGACTTTCATTGACAGAGGTATAACCACCGCAAACTATCATTTTGAGTGGGGGGGGGGCAAGAAAATTATCAGAAAACATTTCCAAAGGCCTAAATCTTTGCTCTTTGATATAGAAATATACTCTCGGGTACCTAATAGCCGGGGGTTTGGAATAAGCGGGGGGGGGGGGTTTGGAAAAATCTCAAAAATCAATAAGCGGGGGGGTTGGAATAAGGATGTCCTGGATGGAAAATTTTCGAAAAATTAATTAGCCTCCCCCTGGCTATTATGTACCCGAGAGTAGAAGATACGTCACATTGTTTGATTTTCAGAACTTTCAAAAATCTGACTGAAATATATCCAAGATGATATCCAAAATATCTTGGTGAGAGAGATGACATGAGAGGAAAAGTAAAGTTGATTTTTAACTACAAAACGCGTTTAACAAAGACAACTACGTTTACTTTATGTATGTGACAGTCTGTGTGCGTATCTTTATTTAAGACGTAAATTATGTCCCTATTTACAAAGTCGACATTTTATAGTCTGTGACTGAATGATTGAAATTTCGAATTATGGAGATCCGAGTTGTAGAGGTACGAGTTATGTAGACTTAAGTTCGAGTTCAAAAAACATTCGAGTTATAGAACTATGGAGATTCCACTGTATTTACTTTTGTCATCTGATAAATTCGTTTGACTTCATTTCTCTCCACGTAGCGTTGCATATTTTGGATATACGGACGTTGAAGAAAAACGCCAACCAATTAAAATCTTCACAACTTTATCTAAAAACAAGCAACATGCTGAATGGACCTACCTGATGATGAAACTTAGATAGCAATAAGGAGAAAAGCAATCATTAAGAAAATATAGCGCTTAGCGAAAATGCATTAAATGTCATCATTGATTGTTGATGGGGGGGGGAGGGGTTTAGGGAAAAAAAGAAATAGAAAGTTCTGGTTGCAAAATTGCAAAAGTTTTATTGACAATTGAATCATGCTTGATGGTGGCATTGTTATCAATAATTTTTTTAAGTGAAAAAACAAAGGAATGTATGGAAAAAGCCCAATTCAAATCTGCAAAAACGGCGATTTCCGGCATATTTCCGGCATTTTCGGCCGGAAAAATCTTTTTCTCAAAAATAGGACTCGGCCATGTTTTGGGCATTGTTATTAGCACAGATATCTGTAAAGCCCGAAGGGCTAGATTTGCGGCTTTTATCAAAAAGTGAAGCTCATCTTTGGAAGGATTTCCTACCAGAGTCACGTGACTAAAATATGCAATTTCACCGGTTTGAGAGATGTGAAATAGCGTTTGTCGCCTACGTTTTTTGATCTCGCGCTCGGAAAACAATTAAAATGCTAGATCCTATCCATCGGCACGAAATTTAAAAAGTCAAATTTTTGCTTCACTTTTTTTTGCTGGAGAAAGCTTAAAGTTGCAAATCTAGCCCTTCGGGCTTAGATATCTGTGGTTATTAGGCATCTTTGAGCAAAAAATCAGAAAAAACTAATGATAAGATCTCAAGAAAATGCCAAATAAACAGTTTTTCCGGCATATTTCCGGTATTTTCGGCCGGAAAAATTTTTTTCTCAAAAATCAGACTGGGCCATGTTTTGGGCATTGTCAATACGCATCTTTGAGCAAAAAATCAGAAATAACTAATGATGAAATCTTGAGAAAATGCCAAAAAACCTGTTTTTCCGGCATATTTCCGGCATTTTCGGCCGGAAAATTTTTTTTTCCAAAATCAGGCTCCGTCACATTTTAGGTATTATCATTTTGCATTAGTGTGCAAAATTTCATAAAAAAATATAAAGTACAGCTCGAGAAAATCAAGAAATACCGTTTTTCTGGCGAAAATGGGCTGCACCGGCGATTTTTAGAAAGTTCCGGCTTCAAAACTCAGTTCTATTGACGATTGAACCATGCTTCATGGTGGGCATTGCTATCAATAATGTTTGTGTGTGAAAAAACAACGAAATAAAAGGAAAAAGTCCGATGAAAATCTGCAAAAATGGCGATTTCCGGCATATTTCCGGCATTTTCGACCGGAAAAAAATTTTTCTCAAAAATCGGACTCGGCCAAGTTTTGGGCATTGCTAATACGCATCTTTGTGCAAAAAATCAGAAAAAACTAATGATGAAATCTTGAGAAAATGCCAAAAAACCGGTTTTTCCGGCATATTTCCGGCATTTTCGGCCGGAAATAAATTTTTTTCGAAAATCGGGCTCCGTCACATTTTGGGCATTACCATTTTGCATCATTGTGCCAAAAATCAAAAAAAACTAATGAGCCAATCCTGAGAAAAGCTGGTAACAGACGGACGGACGAACGGACGAACAGACGTGCATTAGTGTGCAAAATTTCATAAAAAAATATAAAGTACAGCTCGAGAAAATCAAGAAATACCGTTTTTCTGGCGAAAATGGGCTGCACCGGCGATTTTTAGAAAGTTCCGGCTTCAAAACTCAGTTCTATTGACGATTGAACCATGCTTCATGGTGGGCATTGCTATCAATAATGTTTGTGTGTGAAAAAACAACGAAATAAAAGGAAAAAGTCCGATGAAAATCTGCAAAAATGGCGATTTCCGGCATATTTCCGGCATTTTCGACCGGAAAAAAATTTTTCTCAAAAATCGGACTCGGCCAAGTTTTGGGCATTGCTAATACGCATCTTTGTGCAAAAAATCAGAAAAAACTAATGATGAAATCTTGAGAAAATGCCAAAAAACCGGTTTTTCCGGCATATTTCCGGCATTTTCGGCCGGAAATAAATTTTTTTCGAAAATCGGGCTCCGTCACATTTTGGGCATTACCATTTTGCATCATTGTGCCAAAAATCAAAAAAAACTAATGAGCCAATCCTGAGAAAAGCTGGTAACAGACGGACGGACGAACGGACGAACAGACGGACATCGGTTAATTTATAGGACCTCTACCCCACCGGGGTAGGTCCAATAAATAAAAGCTGTTTTTATATCGATATAACAACCTATCTAAACTTCAATCTTAAACAATAGGAAATCTGAAATGCCGTGGAATATTAGGTACATTTTCAGGTTAAAAGTTCTTTGAACTTTAAAATAGTTTACTACAAGTGTTAGCAAATAGTTCTGCAGTTGGACGTGTCCAACACACAAAATGTGTTTTCTGGTGTTGCAACACCATGATCTGGTGACTCACCTCCACCAGGCACAGGCCTTGAATCTTCATTTTCACCGATCACCAATCCATTGTCATAACATAACATTTTCAAAAAGGGTTGAATGCGTATCGCGATGACGTAATGATGCCATTTGTAAATCTCTTTGGTTGCCATAGGAACCTGACATGCCATATGAAAAGTGTTTGCCCAAATCCCCAAAACAATATCCCCGTTTGTTGTGTAAACAACACGGTAGCCGATATCAGTTCCAGCGTGAGGCGTGATGAAGATCACGTCTTTTCTCGTGCTTGTCGTGTTTGAAGCACGGACACGCAGTGCGAATGTGATGCCATTGCTTTTACATTGATCCCCAAACATATCCTCCCTGTGAAGTAAGGGTTAAATAGGGTTAAAATAAAGACATAGAAGTGACATTGACATTACAGTTAGGGTTTAAAGGAAGGCATCGGCATTAAAACTTTAAGTGCGAAGATCAATATGCAAACCTTAGACTAAGTTAATATCCTCAATCTTTGATTAGTTTTTGTTGATGTGTTCCCGCTAAATGAGGGTACATCGATTGATTCGAAGCCACACTTTAGACAACACCAACAAAGAGTAGTGCTACCATTAGGGTACCCCTTTCAAAGTTATTCTGATCTAAGATTTTGGTTGACCAGGATTGAGAAACTGGCCCAAGGTTTATATAAAGCTCAGTGGTCAGAGAGATTTATTTTGAGCTCAATTTTTCGAATATTTTTGCTTTTTTCCCCGTTAAACCCATGAAGTACCACTGGCACAGTTATAAGACCAACTGATTTTTTTCGGTCCTTAACCAGCAGGCGACCGCGACCTATGCCAACCTGTTTTTGTACCCCACCCGAATAAGAAAACTACATTTAACGCACTCTAATTTGACGTTCTACTATTCGATAGGCTCCCTTATTCGATGAAAATTAAAGTCCCCGTCAACAAGAAACTCTCATAAACGATGCTCTCTTATTCGATAAGCTCCCTTATTCGATGAAAATCCAATTCCCCTTGAAGATCGAATTAGAGAGCGTCAACTAAGTCTATGTTGGCATTTTTTCTTAATTGGGATATGTTCGCGCATTTGAATTCAGAAAATATTTGAAAATTTGTTGAAGTTATAGATTGTTAGCATTTAAAGGATTAATCTACAGAAAAGCACTTAAAATATATATCCTACCTCAAACAAGAAACTTTTTCCCAGCCAGTAAACTTCGGACCATATGTGTTTTCATTTGAATATCTAGTGGTCATAAATCCACCACTGAAATTGGGCACCAAATCTCCTGTTGTGGTATGTGTGATTCCAATCTCATTCTTCCCAGTACCAGTGTTTATGGTGGCTCCATTGTCGAACCGAAAGTTGATAAACGCATCTTCTATAGTGAGAATATTTTGAGAGCTTAATTTTTGCATAGTCATTATAAAAACACTGGTCTGGAAGGCTTTTGTCTCTTTGTATTGTAAAAAGACGTACCAAAATCGATTTATTTTGCAAACTTTTTTATCATGTGATTAGAAAATAGACCAATCTCAAGAGGAGATTTTGGTAACGTGATCGAAAAGTATGCAAATCGCAACTTGTCTTTTGTTTGTAACAAAAGAAAATTGAACAAAAAGCTAAAACAATACATTGCCAGACCGGGGTTTTTTATAATGACTATGATTTTTGATGAGATTGTCCATGTCCGTAATATGGATTTTAGGGTGTTACTTTCTTGCTTGGGATTGGACTGAAAGTCCCACCCGTTAACGTAGAAAGCGGAAAGCAACTTTCATCAGACTCAATTATTGTCTATCGTTTGAAATTACGTATGCCGTGATTTTCATACACCTATCAACCCTTAGCAGCGCAGTAAGCTTTTGTCTGTACAGAGAGAGTATCTACGGCTAATTTCAAAATTCATTGCCGTAGAGGGTCTGTTGTCATTGTCTTTTCTCATTTGAGAGTTTTCAAACCGATTGCTGCGATAGAGTGTTTGTGAGAGTGTTTTTATCAAACAGAAAATGCGCACAGAGTGTACTACGAAGCGATAAACTTGAGATACACTCTGGTACAGAGTAAGTCAGCTTGTGAGGAGACTGGTGACAAAAACAAAAGTGTGGGAGCCCTCTTGTATTGAAGTGACAAAGAAAGGTCAATTGGGTTGAGCATTTCGAAAGCTAAGAATATTTTTCATCAACCGCAAAGTCCAGAGAAATGTCTTTCATATTGACTTGAAGTTTTGGCTTATTTTGTTTTAGAGACGGTCTAACAATGCCGTGCGCTGAAAACCATTCCTATTCCAATTTGTTACCATTCCTATTCAACCGCGCAGCTAAGGGTTAAGGGGCGTACTATCTGGCACCGTCAACTTAATCAAAAAGGCACAAATACACTGGGAAAGCAGTCTGATTTAAAAGCAAATTCATACCTTCTGACGAAAAGTAGCCCAATTTTTCTCCCTGGAAGATAAAAAAAATTGGAATAAATTATGATAACTGATCTATTTAAAATCAAAAATCGTTTTGAAAATGTTTTAAGAAATAAGAAAAGTATGTCTGCGACCCCAGTCGGAGACGACCGAAGGCTCCTTTTTCGATAGCTATCTACCCGAAGGTAGGAGAGGGCGTCACTTAATTGCTCAACCAGAGATGCATCAAGTATCAATTTAAGAATCTTTGGTAAGACCCGGCTGGGGGTTGAACCCACAACCTTGCGAACCGTAGCTGGATGCTCTACCACTGCACTACACGTTTTTTTTATAAGGAGCCTTAACTTGGCTTCGAGCCTGGAGTTCCTTATTTTGCCAGAGAGTTTCAGCTTCAAAGTTCCTTATCGAGTGCCTTGGTTACTTAGCTGTTAAGTTTGGATTTGCTAAGTGTGTAGCTTCTTTATCAGCATTTTTTGTCTTTTTGACATATTAAAAGGCGTTTCAGCAATATTTTCCATCTTTTATTTAGGTTGTTGTAAATGTGTCCAGGCTCAAATTGAACTCTTGCTGTTTCTTAACTTGATTTTTTATTCTCAGCCTGAGCAGTTCCTTAACAATTCTATATTTCTCAGACCATTTTCAGCCTGAGGTTCCTTATAAACGTGTTCCTTATATAGAAAAAAACGTGTACAGTCGCTAAGAAATACTTTCACGTACCTGGTACATATATTCGACGGAAGCGGTTGCATTCTCTCCTTCACTTTTCTCCTGTGTGGTGAGACAACTCTTTGCAACGCATTGACAATTTTTGTTCAGATGATCATAAAACGAAGTCGTGTTTTCCATGCCGCGACAAAATAAAATACATTCTGTAATTTGATCCGTCTCAATATTCTTCAATGATGGGCATTTGATCCCTTTCTTTTCACTTGTGGTGAAAAATTGAGCATGCGTTAAACTGATCATTAAAATAACCAGGAGAGGGTTGAAAACCATTATAATATATCCCTTTTGGTTTAGTAGTTAGGAATTAAATTTTCCTTTATCCGCGTGTGTCTTTTGATATGAAAAGGAAAATTTTTTGAAATATTGATATACTTTTATGTTTTACTTCTTTATTTTATCCATAACTCATATCTCTAACTTAATTTACATCTGAATTTACATCACATTAGTAGTGATAATAACATAGATTGGAGGGTTGCGGTTTGGGGTTAATAGCCTTTATTGTTCATTGAAAACTAATATACTGATAATCTAATAAATAATATATTTGAAATTACACCTTTCCCGAGATGTTTTCGATTTTTTTGTTACAATGTTTGAGTGTTTCATTTTGGTAAAATAAAAATCTGTAAAAAAAAATACAAAACAAATAAAAAAAGGGTTATCTAAAAAGCTCTTTTGGTTTTTGAGATATTTTGAATTAAACTTTTATTTTAAACAATAGAATAAAATGAAAACGAGGCCGGGCTGTATGTTTCGATTTTTATGAGAGTAGACATTTGACCATGAATAAACATAGCCATATACACGTTTTTTTTATAAGAACGTCAAAAATTTTCGAAGCCTTCGGATGTTCTTAGTTTTTTCGATTTGAAGCCTAAAAATGTTCTTAAAATGTTCTTATTTTCAGCATTTTTTGAGCATTTTGATGTAATTTCTTAAGAAAATGCATGTTTTTAAGTCTCCAAAGCCTTAGAATTTTCTTAGAATGTCCTTAAATTTTTGGGCCTCGAAGCCTTATGTTCTTATATAGTTTGTTCTTATAAAAAAAAAACGTGTACAGTGTAGAAAAGAGCTTTTGAGCTCAAATTTTCAGGATTGATTCGTCTCTATGTATAACACAATCATAAACATAGAAATTTTGATGTGGGTTGAAAACCTTTAAAAAATAGCAACATCTCGGGAAAGTTGTAAGCGAAAAGGACCTCAGAAAAGTCTATACTTTTATAAATTATAAATTATTAGGTTTCAGTACAAAAATACTATTTTTATTTTTATTTTGATATACCATTCACGAAAAATATAAAAAATTCATTTTGACTTTTCTTTCGTGGTTATGTTATATAACAATAAAGATCACGTTTCAATAAAATGAAAGGCACCATGTGACTAAAAATTGTACCTACATTATAATATATTCATATCAATTACTAAGCAATTAGATTTTTTTGATTATAAAGTACACAGCAGATCTCAAACCTCAAATCTGCGCCGGAGATGTCCGGAGCACAAGCTGCAATTTCCAGACTGGCAAATAGACATAACACTAACAGTTGTCCATGTAAAATTTCATAGAGAAATGTGCTATTCTGTGATATCAAGTTGAACGATGATTTGAAACACCAAGTACAGAATCAAAAACTAAAAACTAGCTCCTAAAAGTGGAATTGCAAAATTGCTGGAAGACGTTCTGCTCATTCACACTTAACCCTAACCCTTTAAGTGCCACAGACATTTTTTTCTAAGTTTTTTAAAGAAAATCGCTGCGCGGACCTGCCTGACTGATGAAAAAGTGCCTTGTAGTAAAACTCCAAACTAATTCGCTGGAAGACAGAATCAAGTAAAGCAGGGCCGAATTCGGAGGTTCTTGTATCACTCGTTGACCAAAAATGGTCAAAAACGGTCAAAATTTTAAAAAAGTGAATTTTTGTCAAATTTTTGCATTTTTTTTTACTTTTTGGCTTAAAATATCGCTAGAAAGACTCACTTTTTTTTTTTTGCTTGACCATAAAGCACAATCCAATTCCTACGATTTCTAACTCAAAATGGGCATTACAGGAGGGCTTCGCCCTCCTACATAGCCCATGTCTGATATATACGACATTAGCAAATTAAAGATCTAAGGTATCGATTATCATCCAACTTTTCCAATTTTAAAAATAATTTTGGGTTCATTTTGAACCCACATCTTTCGGCCTCGGAATGAAAGAGATTTCCAAAGTTTGCTCAGAATTATCTCATTGCAGTAACTCTTATTTATGCTTCCCATTTTTGAATAACAAGAGATTTATTCGAACAATAGAGCCAATTTTTAGAAACCCTAGGTCATTCTGTATAATCAAGTGAATTAATTTCAAGAACGCCTCAGCCTAAATCAAGATATTCTAATAAAAAAGTGTATATAGTTTAAATGGTAACAGATGGATGTTTGTATTTTTATCTTGTTTTATTCCCCCACTATACTATAATTTCCGACTAAACTGAGTCAAATTGGCCTAACTAAGAATGCTGTGGGCTAGGCCTAAAAATGTTCTCTCTTAAAAATCTTCGTAAATTTACCATTTTGTGAGTATTTTTGTGCAATTTTTCTATGAAATTAATTGTTTTTGAGTCTATAAGGTTTTAAAAAATGTTCTCAACTTATTCTTAATATGTTGGTCATCGAAACTTTTGGTTCTTATATACTTTGTTCATATAAAAAACGTGTACAAAACATGGTGCTATCTTTGCCATCTGTCAAATGAGTGTATCTACAGACTAAATTAAACCTAAATTAACCGTCTTGTTGTAATTTAGGTCTAAGTTCTCATATTTCAAGACTCCTATCTGTCAACTAAAAATTTAGACCAGTACTAGTTATTTGTTTGCAATAAAATTACTGGTTCAAAGTTTAACTCGAAAGCTACATGAATTTCTTTTTCTCATAAAAAAAGGTATGTATTTTAAAGACCGGTCTATAAAGCACCAATAGACCTTTTCATAAATTACATCACGAACATCACTTGCCTCGTTTTGAAATTATTGCCACGGTGATTCACTCCCAATGGATTTTATTAAAACTACTTTGTATTTATAAAATAATAACTTATTAATGTCTGAAGGGACATAATCACCATGGTAATTGTTAGAATACGAGGCAAGTGATTTTCGTGACGTAATTTATGAAAAGATGTATTCCGTGTGAAACATTGTTTAAAGTACACTTTTTTCATAAGAACAAACTATACAAGAACATAGTGGCTTAGTGGAATCTGAAACTTGAAAAATGGACTAAATTACTCACAAAATGATGAAAATAAGAACATCTTAAGAACATTTTAGGCTTAAAACTCTAAAACATTCAAAGGCTTCAAAAAAATTCTGATGTTCTTATAAAAAAACAACCTGTAATAGCTGACTAGGTATTTTTGAGACATGGATGAAAATGTCAATCAAGATCTGGCAATCGCAGTACAATAGAAAGTGGGAAAAAGCTTCGGTTTTAATTGATTAATTGTGCTTTTGTTGTTCTTTAATTGCCGATATTTTAAATGTAATTATCCAGTCTTTCTTCTACAGTAGAAAACCTTCAAAAAAGAAATCATAACTTAACCGACAAATTTTGTGGTACATTCGTGGATTGATATTTGAGATGAAAGCACGTTGGCTAACGATTTTTTGAAAATATATTCAAGAATATTTTACAAAGATCAAAACCAAAAAGGATACTTTGTTAACTGGAATTTTGAATTTATTGCACACATCACAGACAATACAAAGAGTTTTCATACCTTTTTTATCAACATGGGATGTGGCAAATCAAAAGAAATAGCCGAAGATGTAGTCCAATATCGTGAAAAGCCTCGTAGACGCCGACCTAGACTGGATTCCGTAGTAGCAAAACAGACTGATTCACTAGGCTATGTTATCTACAGCACACCAACCGAAGGCTATAACTTAAGCCATGGTTTACACGTCTACGATTCAGGGAGTAACTTAGGACTGTTGTGTATTACTAGTATGAAAATTGTACACCAGGCCAATGATTTGGCGAGGATCGAAGTTCCCCTTACGGAGATAATCAATGTTAAACCTAAACTGTTACAAATGAACTATATGACTTATCCAAACGATGGTATTATCTCCATAAAGTGTCGCATAGATGAAGATATCATTTGCGCAAACTTTAAAGTTGATTCACCCGAGAAAACATGCGGTGAGATTGAGAAAGCAAGGAAGAGTTGTTGTGCAAATAATAATACGTTAAAGCGAAGTAGTTTGAGTCGGTCTTCGCGGATTATCTTTAAACAATAAACGATTGCAAAATAGATAGGATGCAAAAAAAAAGATGCGGATCAAGCATCTTTCATATGCGGATCAAGCATCTTTCATAGAAGAATTTCTAACAATATTGAAAAAGGCAAGATTGATTAAAATGGTGTTGAAATCCCTTGAAAAGACGACATGAAACTTTTAGGTGATATCCAAGCTGGCCCATAACGTTCATCTAACGTTATATAGATGTGGTGAACATTAAATGAACTTTGAAACAATATTGTGTGTCAGATGGGATGCCTTGAATTTCGAAGACGACAATGATGGATTGTGAAATTTGGACAAAGTATACAAAAAGTTACGATATTATAGTTTGGAGACAATTCGTTGATACGTTAATTCAAAAGGGAAAGTATTTAAACGCATGTTCGATTGATTTTGAAGCCCTTTTCATCAACGACATTTAAAAATGTTTAATATGCTTTAAAAAGCAATTACGCGAGACATTGCAAATTGGTAAATAAATGAATGGAGCCTTTCATACACAGATTGCTGATGGATGGAACTTTCAAATTAATCAGTCCCTGAAAGAATTTGACTTCACGAAGTATACTTTGCGATTTAATATAAAAAGAAAATGTTTTGTTTTTTAAATTGCTATTCTATAAATTCTAGTGGGAAAACGGATACACGTTTTTTTTTTTATAAGAACAAACTATATAAGAACATAAGGCTTCGAGGCCCAAAAATTTAAGAACATTCTAAGAACATTCTAAGGCTTTGGAGACTTAAAAACATGCATTTTCTTAAGAAATTACATCAAAATGCTCAAAAAATGCTGAAAATAAGAACATTTTAAGAACATTTTTAGGCTTCAAATCCAAAAAACTAAGAACATCCGAAAGCTTTGAAAATTTTTGACGTTCTTATAAAAAAAAACGTGTATATTTTATGAACCTTATTTTTGAAATATAATTTCAACCTTGAGAATGAAATTGTGAAATCAAGCCTTGTCTGGCATATCAATCCCCTTTTTCAGTTCAGCAAATTCTGATGCCTGTAGTCTAATGTCGAAATTTCGTCTAATTCAATTAAACTATATAAGAACATAAGACTTTGAACATACACGCTTTTTTTAATAAGAATGGTGTAAATCCATTTCATCGTGGATATTCTTAACTATTTTGGGAAAATCATCCTAAAATATTCTTACATAATTCTTAGGTTAGGATCCTAATTCAGACAAGATTTAAAATTTAGTTAGTACATACGTCTCAAGCGTAAAATGGCATTTTTGTGAAAGGAGCGAGACTTACTTGGGGGTAATTTGTAATTCATAATAGAAAATGCTCTAAAAATGGCATTCTTAGCTTGAGTAGCCAAATTCCATGATGGTGATATTCTTAGCATTGCTCTTTTTTTTTTGGAAAATTTCATCATGGACATTCTTATAAAGTGTATTCTTATAAAAAAAAGCGTGTAAAGTAATCTTATTGCATGCATTTTGAAGGCAAAAACATTTTTTGTGAGTGGAGAAAGTCTTTAATGAAACGAAGGTTTCAAATTCTTCCACACTCTTATAAAAAAAGTGAAAATTAAAATTTAGGGTTATTTTCCTACTCACTTTTTCTATAAGAACATCCAAAAAGTTTTATGATGTTCTTAACTTTTTGAGTTTTAAGCCTAAAAATGTTCTAAACATATGTTCCTGCTTTCACCATTTTGTGAGTATTTTTGTCCATTTTCCTAAGAAATAGAATATTTTAGAGACCGCAAAGGCGCTTTTTTAACTTATTCCTAATATTTTGGTCATCGAGGCCTTATGTTCTTATATAGTCTGTTCTTATAAAAAAAGTGCAAAACGAAAAATGTTGAACTGGACAAAGATCTTCCACTATTTTATTTCCATTGAATTTCCACTCCAACACAAAATGTATCCTTTACAAACACTCATAACAAGAAGGAAATTGAAAAACATTCAGGAAAGATGAAAAGGAAATCTTGGAAATTAGTTTGGCTTTCACAGTTATACATTTTCTCATGAGAGATTTAGATGAATCATGTTTGTTTATAAAAGAAACCAAGCAGAATACAAGGAGATACTTCTTCTATAAAGAAAACCCGATGATTACATTACATATACCGACACATACTGATTTTTACGCTTTAGGCTATCAAAGTTTACGATAAAATATTATAATATGTTCGATATTGACATTATTAACTTATACTTCAAAATAATGAGATTAATATGAAGGGAAGTTCGAGTTATTTCCCCCAGATTATGCTCATGTAATTTAATTGTTACCATGACAACACAACGCCATGTTCCCAGTGTTACATGAGAACGAGGGCGGGTTGAAGAAGGAAATGAAAATATATTGTTATAAATATCCTCCTCAAATAGATCCTCTTTCAAAATGTCATCATAAAACCGGACACACTTACAGATAGTATTAATGATATGCACCATTATTGCCGACCCAAAAAAATATCAGCGTTTTGATTGGTCGAGAGCATCGAGATATTTGCGATATTTCATATTTCTCTAGTATGGAAATATGACCGCGTTGACTTTTGGGGTAAGCGGCGGGAGAAAAATCAAAACAAAACAGCCGAAAAGAACTGACTTTCGGAGAAACTAACTTGGGAGTCAAAGGGAAAAACGTATTCAAAAATATTTTCAGATTAACTTTTACTTTGGAGTTCTTCCATAAAAGACACTAAAATCAAATCTGATGAACTAAAAAATTATAAAACTACTTGAGACCACCCAAATATTTTCAGCTTTTGGTATAAAATTCGTCCGTGTGTGTAACCAAACAGTTTTTTATCAATGCATACAAAAAACTTGAGATTCTTGAATGTTTACCAATAAGATTTCTCATAACATAGCAAGGGAAGTGGTGATTTTTAAAAAAGTTCTCTCCCAATTCTTTCTCGACGAGGTACGTCCTTGAATTGTAAACTCAACAATCATTTTTATACATCTTCCTGCCTTCTAAAATTCGAAACAATTAAAGCTTGACAATAATCAAGAAAGTATCCAAATTGTTTTGCTCTTGAAAAAATGTTGTTCTTTAACCATTATTACAAGCATACATTTCCATCATGGAACTCCTTTCCTCTGCTATTCTTTTCCATGCATCGAAACAAAAACATAGAAAAAGACTGAATGTTATCAATCTGATTAATCCAACGATGAAGGGTTTCTTCTCCATCGAAACAATACTGTACACCATCTGCATTTTGAATTATCAATCTAGAAACTTTCAAATACATCTCTGAAAAATCTGCAACTCTTCAAAACAAAACTTCTGGATCCAAAATGATCGAAAAAGGCTCCTCTGTTTTGTTTTTGTGTGAATAGTTTCGGCGGGAACATATCGAATGTTTTATTGTTCGAATCTAACGTTCGAATTAGATTTTCGAATCAAAACATTCGAAACTACACAGAAGAAAGAAGCAAGGCGGAAGTAAATTTTAAAACAAAAACAAAAAGAAATTTATATCAGGGCAATTTCTTTGAGTCGACAATAAATTAGTTATCACATGACTTCTCGTGCAATACTCGATATTTTACTCGTTCCGAGATTTTCCCGTAAAATATTACGGGAAAATCTCGGAACTCGTAAAATATTTCTCGTATTGCACTCGAAGTCATGCGATAACTAATACTTATTGCAACGTCTTCCACGGAATTGCAATGGTGCATATCATGAATTCAGGCCTAGATTTTACCAACTTAAGTCATATTCCCGCCGAATGAATGATTTAAAGGTAATTAAAATAAATAGTCAATGTAAACCTTAGTTAACAAATGAGATCATTGATTTTTAACGATGTCAGGAAAGCAAACATTTATGTCAAAACGTGTTTGTTATGAAATCATACAACATCCCAGCTGGCACAGAACGTCGTTTCCATGTTTATCTAATGTTCACAAGGTCCATATAACGTTAG
Organism: Clytia hemisphaerica; assembly: GCF_902728285.1. Taxonomy (NCBI): domain Eukaryota; kingdom Metazoa; phylum Cnidaria; class Hydrozoa; order Leptothecata; family Clytiidae; genus Clytia; species Clytia hemisphaerica. The sequence continues at coordinate 1,473,309 of NW_027104057.1, forward strand.
ATGAACGTTAAAATAACGTCGTGTGCCAACACAAAATTATTAGTCAGCCCCGGTGACTCTTCAAATCGGTTCGACGATTTTTTTCCCGCTGGTCGTCGTTAAGACTTTCATTTTTAATTCCGATTTCGGATTATTTTCGGGAAACAGGATTTCGGGATTGTTTAGCGCGCGAAAATAATTTTTTCTTAGCAAGATAAAATAAGAAAAGAAAAAAAAACACATAACATAAAAAGATTCCTTATAACCTTTTGGACCCGAATGCCGTACATATACGTCCTTGAGACGTTCCGAATGTCGTACATATACGCAATTTGATAGGCATGTCTTTCTCGCGCAATATCTTTAATTGGCTTGCTTTCTGATCGTTGAAAAATAAAGAAAAAGAAAGTAGAGAGTCTAAGCTTTCCGTTGATATATAATGATGTAATGTTATGATCACGGTGTGACTCAGCACTTTTCAAATAAAAACACTGATTCAAAATGGCAGACGGAAAAACACTGATTTTGGAGAAAAGTGAACAATGTTTGAAAAGCCCTTGTGACCAGTAGAATTGTTTTTGGATGCTAATATTTGGTATATGGCTTCATGAGTAAGTAAATATTGATAAAATAGCAAAGAAAAATTTAATAATTAACTTTCCCCCACTTTTTTTTGCATAGAAAGTGAAAAATGCCAAAAAAGTGACATTGTCGAAAAATGAGGAAAAAAGCATTGGTGTATGTAAAGCTACCATTTCAGTTAGATTACTTTAATTGAACTCGTACCCAGCCTAAAAGCTGCAAAACTTAATTAGCTTTTCATTGATAGTTTACTTTTTGCCAAAAGATTTCTAGTTCTTGAGTTATGGCAAATTTCCCAAACCCCGCGTTTTCTCAAAAAAAGTTGCGCGCAGACAGCGTGAAAATATAAAAAACAGCGCGCTGGAAAGGATAATTAATAATAAGAAAAAAAGAAGAGAAAAAAAATTCTTTTGCATTGTAAATAAAGAGAGCTAATTATAGAGAAAGCATATATGGAGAAAGAATAATGTTAAAAGTTATATACTACTTGTAGACTATTTCTTCTATCTGGGTCTTTTATTATTGTCATGGAAAGAGTATAACAACAACGGAATAAATCTTTTTCACCGACTTCTGCTTTGGATACGGATTCCACTATGCACTGCTCTGTTTTCTTCTGAACGTTTCAAGCAAATAGTTACGTTCTTTCAAGCTGCTCAGATTTTAACAAAGCCAGATTTCTTACCTCTACTTCCTATTAATCATTCTAAGCCTTCTAAGCATTTTGGGCTGACTTTCCAGCGCAGCTGGTTTATTCAAATTGAATTGACACGGATGTGGAGCAAGATTGTTTAGAGAGGGGAAAAGAAAAACATTTTTTGCTTATATCAGCACAATAGGAAGACACTGTCCTGATATGAAACATGTGTCTTTCACATGTTCTTAAGCTGTTCTTATTTTGACAATTCTTTAGAATTTTGTTCAATTTCCAAAGGAATCGGGTGTTTTGGAGACCGCAAAGACTTTAAATGTTCTTATATTTAACCCAGCTGACACATAACATTGTTTCAATGTTCATTCAACGTTATTTTAGACCAAGGACAAGCTTCGCTATATAATTGTCCTTGTTTAGACGTTGTGAACATTAGATGAACGTTGAAACAACGTTGTGTGCAAGCTGGGAAAATACAATTTTAATGTTTTGTATATTGAGCAAAAGTAACCTCATCCATTGATTTCAAGAAGAATGGAAATAACTATCAGATGGGAAATGATGTCACTTTTTCTCATCCAAAACACGTGACCCGCGTGTTTTTCAACGCCCATCGGCATATCTCAAAAAATATACCGCTTAAAAACAGAGAAAGGGCTATGTTCAATCTGTCAATGAAATAAATGCGGTGCAAATCTTAAGCTTCAATTTTCTCGTTTGAGAAAGGTTACTCTAACACTTTCGGGGCTTTAAACTCATTGACTTCATCAGTGGAAAAGAGTAATCATTCCGTGTAGTATTTATGGCAAACAATCAAGAAAAATATTTTAATTGCTCTTAGAAATCAACCTATTAATGACAGGAAATATTCATTGCAAAAGAACGCATGCGAGCTATCAATGGACAGAACATTATAAATCAATTTGACCTTCGTTTTCACATAACATTTGTGGGATGATGAGTCATGCACTGTACATTTGGAAAATGATTCATAATGGTCTTCTTTTCGGTTGATGCTCTCTAAGGCTATGTTACGGTTTCGTATCGTTCCGGAATGTTTCTGTTACAGATCGAGTGTTAATTTCGGAACGTTTAGGGAGCAAGAAAACGGATCAGTTCCGTTCCGATGCAAATAGTGGAGCGAAACCGTTTCGATCTGTTTTACTTTGGTTGCATACCTTTTAATGTTCAAAACCAACAAACTCAAACCGTTTCACTAAACTGCAAATGGTTTGGGTTTGTTTACCTAGACAAAGAAGCTATTGCATTGCTAATTCGATTTCTAGGATCTTACACTTCTCCGCTTACCATTTTGAATTTGAATGCCTGAAGTCACAGCAACCAATTTCAAAATGGTAGCCTAGCTGAAGAAAACATTAAAGCTTAGGCCTTATGCATGCGTGCGCTTAGTGAACTAGCGTGAACAAGGTGTAGTGCTTGGTTAGAAAAATGGTTTAGCAAAACAAAAAATCAAATGGTGCAGTTTGTTGGCTAAACCCTCGGTTTAGCGAACGAAGAAAACACAGAAAAAAGACTGTTGGCTTTGATCGTCTGTTTAGGTAAACTTTTAAATGAATCAATGCGTTCGCTAAACCCTCTGTTTCACTTTTTTGGGTTTTTGGCTAAATGGTATGCACCCTTTGTAACGTCTTCTTTTTTGACGTTTCGAATTTTAACGTTCACACTAGTTTCGGAACGATAAGGAACAGTTACGTCTGAACATGGTCTAATTCGACGTTCTACTATTCCACGCGCTCCATAACTTGATAAAATTGAAAATCACCGTCAGCAAGAAACTCTCATAAACGGCGCTCTATTATTCGATACGCCTCCTTGGATGAAAATCTAATTCCCCTTGAAAAACGAATAAGAGGGTTATCTGGTTGAAAATCTGTCAAACCTGTCAAAAACAGATTTGAACCTTTCAGATTCCATGGTAAGGAATTTTTTGTTTTTCCGTCGTTTTTGTTAAAATGACGCGGCGCGACACGGCACATGACACTTTCATTTCCCATCCAAGAGTTTCATATCTAGCATTTCGGGGCTTTAAACTCGACGAGTTAGTTAGATAATTTTAATTGACCCTTTGGTACCTAAAAAATAATCAGCTGTCAGTACTGAAGATCCCGAAGTCGAATATTCTAACAAACTGTCAGATAATTGTGAAGTGACTACGAAAATAAAAAAAAGAAGATAGTTTAAGAGCGTCAAACTTACTACAAAATGAGCTTGTAAATGAAGTCTTGAATCAGTAACCGATGATTGGACGTGGTAAGGGATTTCTACATCAACACGACCTTCCTTTTTTCCAGTAATCGCCACAAGAAATTCCATGGAACTATTACCATCTGAAATAAAATGAAAAAGAATGAAGTGATTAAATGTGAAGATCCCAGTATTGTAACACTTTCCAGAGAGCTGGGGATTATTTCTACGAGAATAGCGGCAAGACATAGAAAATCAATTAGTCCAAGGCCCCGAATAGACTATAGGGTCCAAGAAACAAAAAATTCAGCCAAAGGTCTTCTAATATATATTTTTAGATTTTAACCTCCAGGCCACTGAATATTTTTGTGAGACATTAGCTTTTAATATGCTCTTAGTATAACAGAAACCCCGCCCTCAGCCTTATTAGTTGATTTATTAGTTATTGCTTTGGAAACCTAAACGTGTGGCTCAGAGATCGAGAAATTTCACCTTTCCAGATGTGGTGAACAGGGACACAGGCCTTGATCTTAGCGACCTGGGCACTGCTATGCGCAACCGCGACTCCTAGCGCCAGCGAGTGGAATCCATTTACGAGTTTATGTATGTGTGTTTTTCAGCGACGGAGACGGTAAGGTTCTAATTTGAGTAGATCCTGACCAGCTGAGGACGACGGTAAATCAGCACTTTTACCGTCCTCGATTTTGCGGGGCGGATTGCGGGTTTTTCCAAATCGCTTCAGTCACTCTACCGTCCTCAAAAGTGCAAATACATAAACTCGGTATTGTCTCGACTGCGGTCGAGCAATGATGATGATGATGATGATGATGATGGTTAGTTGATTTTAAAATATCGATTAGGCTTTTACAGCCGTCCAAAAAGTGCGAAAAACAACATTGGTTTTTGTTATAAGTGAAAGGAGATTACGATCACACAATCATAAACAAGTTGGTACACGTTCCGAGATAAATATTAGAACAAGTACAATTTCCTTGTGGTGCAACAGATTGCATTATTGGGAAATTCCCTTTGGGCAGTGACGAAATAGACATATTATATGGTATTGTTTATAATTAGAGGGATTTTAGTAGCACAATAGATTTATTTAAAATCTCGAGTTGTTTTGTTTATAAAGCTCAGTGCCATTTCATTTCATTTCCCTTGATTGACAAGATGGTTTCAAATTTCGTGCACGGTATAATTTGAGATAAACTTTAACGTTTCTGAACATTTGAGTATCGAAGTAATAATTGCTATTGCTCAAAAACCAAAACGCCTGTGAAAACACTAACAAGTCTACACGTTTTTTTTATTAGAACACCTAAAATTTGGCTGAGCCTGGATGTGCTTATTTCTTTCGAAATTTTCAGCCTAAAATGTTCTTAAATGCGTTCTTAATTTTTCAGACTACTCTAAATCGACAATACCATGCAAAATAAAGAGCACTTAAAAATTGGACAATATTTGACTCTCGATTTAAAAAAATCCATCCCTAAGTTCGGTTAACTGTTTGAAAAGAGGAAAACATTGTAGTTTCTTGTCATTTTTTCCAAACCGAGGCTGGGCATGTTCTTGCGATGTTCTTAATTTTTCGACGAATTTCAGCCTCAATGTTCTTATAAACTAGGTTCTAATAAAAAAAAAACGTGTAATTTACCTATAGAACCGTTCGATGGGTCACATGTTATATTGCATCTTACAGTGTCCACGTTTTGCCATTGAAAAGAAGCACAACTTCCTGACTTGTTTACAAGCTGAAAAACAAAAATATAATGGACAAGTTGCAAAGAGAAAGATTTAGTGTAATGACTAAAAAATAATCCAATCCAATCCAATGAGAAGTTAAGGTAGTCAATAAACTGAATAGAAAACGTATAATGAAGGTTTGTATTATTTGAGTGTTGGATTAGGGTAATAGCTTCTAGAGTCCTTTATAAAAAAAAAATTATCGGTCAGAAAATAAAAAAATGCAAAGACAATTTCCAAACACTTACAGTGACAGTTTTATAATAAGTGATTCCACAAAAATTGCGTCCAGATAAAGCCACAAAACCAGGCTCAACTTTTACGTTGTAAGGCTAGAAGAAAGAAATTGATAAAATATAGTATTGAATGACTGTTTGTATACTTTGATGGGATAAGTTTTTCATATTTTGCGGATTTTGGTGTCATCCACTAAAATAAGTGTCCACAAAATATTTAATACTTACTCTTTGCGACGGATAAAATATTTTTTTACTCATCCGCGAAAATAAGTCCCTGTAAAATATTTGAAAAGGCATCATCTGCGAAATTTAGTCCCCGCGAAATTGATCCTATCAAAGTATATTGACTTCACAATAAGCCAAGACATAGAGAAAAGAGTTTGATGCTCATAATAATTTTGCTTCAGACTTCCCACACTTGATTCTTTCATTGAAATTTACGGTAGCCCATAATAATTTTCCCAATCGTTTTTTTCCAATATAATTTTAAGAGAATATAATTAACGAGGGTTGTTAGAATATGTCTCATGTACAATACAGTGGAGTCTCTTTTACTCTATAACTCGATTATCTCCTTCTCGTAAAGGTTTTCTCGTGCCTTTAGTTAAAAATGCCTCATAAGCCTTATTCCATAACTCGAACTTGTAAATCTTGTGTTCCCCGTGCGTGTTCAAGTTATGGAGACTTCACTGTTCTTTCAGTTTTTAAGTGAGAACCGGCGTAAGCCAGCCACAGATTTATAAAGCCCGAAGGGCTAGATGTCGTGCTTTGGCTGAAAAGTGTGTTGTATCTCGGTAGGAAATCCTACTTAGGTCACGTGACATTACAATAGAATTTCAGTGCTTGACCAGTCAGAAACTTCGCGGGTTCTCGAAAACAATAGCAATTTAATAGATATTTAATTGTTTACCCTGTGATGACTTAAAGCACGACATCTAGCCCTTCGGGCTTTAAAAATCTGTGAAGCTGGCATGATACTCAGCAAGATCAAATGAATCATTACCTGAGTTTGACCTTTGATGCTGAGTTGAAGGAAATCTTGATTTTGATAAAAATACTTGTCTTCTTCTTCTTCATTTTTCATGGGAATGTTTTTCATGGAAAAGGTTGCCATATTGAACCAATGATGAACCTGAAGGGAAAGTGAAATACACGTTTTTAAAAGAAAATTGAAATTTTTTTGAAGCCTTCAGATGTTCTAAACTTTTTGAGTTTAAAAATGTTTTTGAGCCTAAAAATGTTCTTAATATTTTGGCCATTAAAACCTTATGCTTTATATAGTTTGTTCTTATAAAAAAACGTGTACAATAAGCAGTTTGTTTCTCTTTCCATATTAGCTATTTAGCCGAAGGAAGGAGAAGGCGCCGCTCTTTTTCCCTGGATTACTTCCACATATCGTTGATCTCTCCCCTTTAATTGCTAAAGGTCAAGCAGAGAGGCTCAAAGTATCATATCTTACTAGTACGAAGTCTTGTATGACTGGCAATGGATTTAACCCACAATCCTGTGCACCGTAGTAGAACGCTATACCTTTGTACTATGGCTGCAAATACAATGAATTCAAGGCAGAAAGTGTGAGGGGAAGTGTAGTGGGTTACCGATTCGTTAGTATTAGAATCGTTTTTTTTGCTGTCGGTGTTTAATTATTCGAAGCTAAAAAGTTTTCTAGTATTTCAGTGTTAGACTATACGATATCAAATCGTCCCTCCCATGACTTAAGGTTTAATCTCAAAATTAATACCTTATGAAATTTAGAGTTTTACTGTGGTGGTCATCTTTGAGATTGAGATTGCCCTTTTTTCATGTAGAGGAATAGTCGATGTTTTCATATGACAAAAAGGCCAATCTCAAACACTGAAAGTTTTAGCGGTTCATTTTAGTACCTTTAAAGGTTTATTTTAGCGATACCGCAAAACGACCCTTTAAAGGTACAAATTAAAAAAATACCTATAAGGTATTTTTCATTCGTACCTTACAGGTACTTTTAGATACCTTTTGAGGTATGAAAATAATACTTCCAAAAGAATTTTTTTGTCCCCGAAAAGGTATTCCTAAGTCACCAAAAAGGTAGTTTTCAAACGATACCGCAAAACGCCCCTTTTAGGGTAAAATTAGTCTGATATACCATTAATGTGCTTTAAAAACACCACCAAAAGGATTTAAAAGTGCCGATAAAGCGGTTTTAGTTTTTACCCACGGGGTTGTTTTTCATCACTTACATGGGATGGTGCGAAAAAGGTATTTTCCTTTTACCTCCTAGGTATTTTGAATTTCCTATCATTTCTTCATTAGAATAAGCGAATACTAATTGAACGAATAACTCATAAAGTTAATACAGGAGATCAAAGCTCCTACCTTTATTTTTGTAGATTGCATTAAATGAAATTTACAATATATTGATAAATATAGAAGAAAGCCAAATAATTCAATAAATGGAATGTATCATAAATTAAATAAAAGTTACAATTAACAAAAACTAGTAAACCAATTCTATATCAGCTAGTAATTATACACTATTTACTGTTCAGTAAGATTATTCAATCTTTCTCATTTATTCACTGCCGTGATTTTTCTGTATAAGACTGATCAATTTCATAGGGCAATGCCGTTAGAGGATCTCTTGATTTTCCTATGGTGATGCCATCTAGGTGAATGAAGAATCTTGATCCTCAAAAGTGTCAGGGTTAGCATGCCCGATTCGATGAGAAAGCGCGTTCTCGATTCCATAGTAATTTTTGGTATCTTCTCGAAATAGTACCGGTAACGTTAATACTCCCACAACAGCACATCGATCTGTTGAAAAAGAAAGTTACATTTTGTAAAACTTTTGTTCATTATATTCTTCTTTCAATGATATTTCAATGATCCTATATACGCTTGTTGCAAAGTAACATATTAGATGCCTGGGGGCACTGACCTTGACGGCCAACGGGACGTGCCGCTGTAGTTTGAAAAGTTGACACCATCAGATATGAATTTTTGGTAAAATTGGGACCCTATCAGAACAAAAAATTGAAACTTTTCTAATTTCCAGTCAATTTGGGCCCTGTCAGATATCTTCTGAGCCTAAAAAGGGGACTCTGACGAGTGGCACGTCCCCATACCCAATTTTGCCTAATTGCCCCCCATCCCTGATTCAATCTGCCGAATTTTGCTTACCTGTTCGCCACTCGCAAGGTTTGGGTATATTTCAATCAGAATTTTGACGGATATGCGATCCTTGATCAGTTTTGCTCGTCGATCGTGCAGGATAAGCTCAAAATGAGTCGTTCTTTTTGCTTCAATAGGTTTGTGATTTCAGAGTTTCAATATGCTTTTGATCCGAATGTTGATCTTCTCCAGCAGGGATATTTGGGAGAGTTGATCAATCCCCAAATTTTTTTGGATTTCTTCAGCATCACAAAATAATATTTATTAGATAATCTAGCCAGCGGCTAAAATTCGGACTTTAAATAATTTGCGAATGAGAGCTTCGACCTGTCAGGTTGACAGACAAAGAGCAAATGAGCGGCACAATCAAAAAGTGTATTTTTGAAAGAGGCGGGAGTTTGGGTTTCTCTCGTACTTTAAGGAGAATTTACTCTTTCTAGTGCTGTAATTATACCGCGGAAATATGATTGTTTTCATTTTCTCACAACGTCCTGTCGTTCTCTCCGTCCCAGGACTCTTTGGAATGATACCTCGAAGAGCATCGATTTTATCAGAAAGGGTACGAATTTGTATATCTAAGGTATCAAAGGTGGCGAAGTTCCATAGACACGATTAGGCAAGAATCATAGACGCGATTAAAAATACCTCTAAAGGTATTTTTTTGCCGCCTGTTTTCCCGCATGAAAACATTAAGAAATACCTCAAAGGGTACGAATTTGTATCTCTAAGGTATCAAAAGTAGCGAAACTCCATAGACACGATTAGGCAAGAATCATAGACGCGATTAAAGATACCTCTAAAAAGGTATTTTTTTGCCGCCTGTTTTCCCGCATGAAAACATTCAAAAATAACTCAAAGGGTACGAATTTGTATCTCTAAGGTATCAAAAGTAGCGAAACTCCATAGACACGATTAGGCAAGAATCATAGACGCGATTAAAGATACCTCTAAAGGTATTATTTTGTCACCTTATCCCAGAGGCTTCAAAGTCAGCATAACTCCAACCTATGATAACATCTATATGGAACAACCTTAGGCTAAAGGATAGCTTTTAAAAGTGAAATTAAGTTAGCTTTAAATGGTTTCAAGCGGAAATACAGTTAGAAAAATAACTTTCAGAGTCTTGGATTATAACGATTCCCTAAGCATAAAATGTTCAATTAGAGACCTTTATGATCTGTCTTGCGTGCTCGTTCCCCCAAGGTCTTTCTACTAAGCGAATGAGAATCTTGACACTGTACTTTATACCGTCGAATGGTATTTTATTATACTTTGAAATTTCGGAAAAACGGAAAATTGTTTATGAGGTACCTATGAAGTACATAAAGATCCCTTTAGAGCTAAGGGGGTCTTTAGAATTCTTTCGAAGGCTTTTTTCCTGTCCCTACGGTTACTATATTTTACCTTCTTAACTTTTGAATTTTTGGAAATCCCGAAAATCACTCAAAAGGTATAAAATAATTCCTACAGGGTGTTTTAAAATTACCTTAACGGTTTAAAAAAGAATCGTACCACGGAAGGTATCATTTTAATCCTTAAAGGACTATATTTATTCCCGAAAAGGGACAAATTTGTTATCTAAAGGTAAACGCGATTATTACAACCTCTAAAGGTACTAAAATGAACCGCTAAAACTTTCAGTGAAGGCAGAATAGGATTGCAAGATTTCTAATTTTCCAAGACACTTATTTTGAGATTGAACCTTTAGTCATGTGAGGAACGAAATGATAGCCCGTATTCCAGTAGCGGTAGGTCGACCAAAATTGAGGCAAACAGGGGAGCCAATTTGGAAAATCTATATTTGGTGCCCATTAAAAATAAAACATCCTTGTAAAAATGAGGCTAGCGAGCACGGAGATTTTTACTCTTTTTATTGGTAGAAAACTGCTTATTCTAAGGTAAAAACAAATAATAACAAGCTAGATGCTGAATGGACCTACCTGATGATGAAAGTTAGATAGCAATGCGAGGAGAAAAAAATCAGTCAGAAAATATATCGTTTAGCGAAAATGCATAACGCAATAAATTCATCATTGATTGTTGATGGGGGGAGAGGGAAGGGTTGTAGGGAAAAATTAATAGAAAGTTCTGGTCGCAAAAATCAGTTTTATTGACAATTGAATCATGCTTGATGGTGAGCATTGTTATCAATAATGTTTTTGTGTGAAGAACATAAAAATACAAGGAAAAAATAATAAGGAAAATCTGCAAAGACGGCGATTTCCGGCATTTTCAACCGGAAAAATTTTTTTCTCAAAAATCGAACTCGGCCATGTTTTGAGCATTGCAAATACGCATCTTTCTGCAAAAAATCAGAAAAAGCTAAAGATGAAAATTCGAGAAAATGTAAAAAAAAACGGTTTTCCGGCATATTTCTAGCATTTTCGGCCGGGAAAAAATATTTTTCGAAAATCGGGCTCCGTCACATTTTAGGTATTGTCATTTTGCATCAGTGTGCAAAATTTCATGAAAAAATATAAAGAACAGCTCGAGAAATTCAAGAAATACCGTTTTTCCGGCGATAATAGGCTGTTCCGGCGATTTTTAGAAAGTTCCGGCTTCAAAAATCACTTTTATTGACAATTAAACCATGCTTGATGGTAGGCATTGCTATCAGTAATGTTTTTGTGTGAAAAAACAACGAAATATAAGGAAAAAGTCCGATGAAAATCTGCAAAAACGGCGATTTCCGGCATATTTCCGGCATATTTCCGGCATTTTCAGCCGGAATAGAATTTTTTCTCAAAAATCGGACTAGGCCATGTTTTAGACATTGTTAATACGCATCTTTGTGCAAAAAATCAGAAAAAACTAATGATGAAATCTCGAGAAAATGGCCAAAAAAAAACCGGTTTTTTCCGGCATATTTCCGGCATTTTCGGCCGGAAAAGTACGTTAATTGAAAATCAGGCTCTGTCATATTTTAGGTATTGCCATTTTGCATCAGTGTGCAAAATTTCATGAAAAAATATAAAGTACAGCTCGAGAAATTCAAGAAATACCGTTTTTCCGGCGAAAATAGGCTGTTCCGGCGATTTTTAGAAAGTTCCGGCTTCAAAAATCACTTTTATTGACAATTAAACCATGCTTGATGGTGGGCATTGCTACAAATAATGTTTTTGTGTGAAAAAACAACGAAATATAAGGAAAAAGTCCAATGAAAATCTGCAAAAACGGCGATTTCCGGGATATTTCCGGCATTTTCAGCCGGAATAGAATTTTTCTCAAAAATCGGACTAATCCATGTTTTAGGCATTGCTAATACGCATCTTTGTGCAAAAAATCAGAAAAAACTTATGATGAAATCTCGAGAAAATGCCAAAAAACCGGTTTTTCCGGCATATTTCCGGCATTTTCGGCCGGAAATGAATTTTTTTCAAAAATCGGGCTCCGTCACATTTTGGGCATTACCATTTTGCATCTTTGTGCCAAAAATTAGGAAAAACTAATGAGCCAATCCCGAGAAAAGCTAGTAACGAACGGACGAACGGACGAACGGACGAACAGAGGTTAATTTATAGGACCTACAGCCCACCGGGGTAGGTCCAATAATAATTTATTTACAACCACCCATTACTGGGTAAGGTTGGACATAGAGTCATGACTCTCGCCCATGAGGCCTATCACTTCAGAGAGTTACGACTCTATGTCGAGCTATCAAAAAAGAAAAAAAAACTTCAAAATTATTTTTTCTTGCTTAAGGCAAGAGTAAAATATTGGTTTAATGAAACATTTTTAAACTCCATAGCTTGGTCAAGTAACGATTTCGTTGGCCGACCTCTTTTAGTGTAGTGATCGTTATTGAAAGTTAGTAATTTGACAGTTCGTGTTACTGGCATACGAATGATATGACTAACGTAATGATGTTGCTGAGATTCAGATGTTCCACATATATTATGAAGTTGATTGTTGTTAATTGCATATCGATAGTCATTAGCATCCGGATTCACAAATCTGAATCCACCACGAATCATTCGACGGAGGAGTTTTCGATACACAACATCCAAACGGTCAAATTGTTTTTGGGTCAGATTCCAGTTCTGACAGGCGTATACTAGCCTACTTCGCACAAAGCTGTTCAGGAAAAGTATGCGAGTTTTCAGATTAATTCGAAAATTCAAATTTGACATTTGTTGAAATTTAGTGTTAGCAAGCTGGATGCGGTGGTTTATCTCCTTTTCACCAGTGTTCGGCTGGTTACAATCGAGATAGGCTCCCAGGTATTTGAATTCAGAAACATTGGCTAGATGGCATTCGTTTAATTCGACAATTGAGTTTGGATATGGAGAATGTACTGGATAATTGAGAATCATCGTCTCTGTCTTTTGAGCATTGACAGATAGACCGAACTTGACGAAAACATTATCAAGAAGAATTGTTGCAATTTGTAAACTCTCTTGATCTTTCAAGACTAAATCGTCGGCGTAACCGTAACGGTAAAGGGACACCGAAATTAGTAACCAGGGCGCCTTTCTGCACCCCTTGTCCTTCGGCGGTCATCCCCTCCAGCTATACCCATAGAAACTATTGTCTCGCACTGTAAAATTTGAGACACAGTAAGGGAAAAAAGAAAATGGTCATAGTGTAAATAAAGTCTTACAGAAGTTGGTGAAAAGATGATTTGGAAACATTGTTCAGCTTCTTCATCCAACACACCAGAAGAAGGATGAATATGAAATGGTGATGATGTTTCGATGGCATCACCAGAGTTGATGGTCAGTGCATTGCTGGTGACTTGTGGAGGAGATATGATCCATTCATAATCCATAGGTACTGGTCTGAAATATAGAAAATAACATTTGACTTAATTAATGACCTTTAAAACTGCAGTAGACTCGCGTTAATTCGAACTAATTTCCAGTCCCCGAGAAAGTCCTGAATTACTTTCTTTAACTCGAACAACTTAGATTCCGTTCCGAATTCGTATCAGCAAGAGTAAACTGTACTGATTTAAAACAATAAAGGTCGTCTTTTGTTTTTGTCTGAAGCAATTATCAAAATGCTTAACGATTCGAAGATATCTTACTAGTATTTGTCTAAAATAAGTCCAACAATGTCCAACAAATTCGAAGTTTTTTTAAAAGGAGAAAATAAGTTAATAAAACGACCTTTAAGTTAAATTCAGTAGTCCTGAAATTGATTTAGAACGCCTTGATCTAAAGCGCATAAAAGTTGGTTATTCGTTTTTGATTCGTAACTACTTTACTCCAACATTTAAAGAAAGACATTATTAAGAATTTAAACGTTATTTTTATAGGAGCATCTAAAGTTTTTGAAGCCTTCGGATGTTCTTAACTTTTTGGGCTCCAAGCCTAAAAATGTTCTTAAAATGTTTTTAATTTCACCATTTTGTGACCACTTTTACCTATTTTCCTAAGACATTTGGCAGTTTAGAGTCCACGAAGCCTTAAAATGTTCTCAACTTGTTCTTAACATTTTGGCCATCGAAGCCTCATGTTCTTATATAGTTTGTTCTTATATAAAAAACGTGTATTGATATAAACGACTTATCAGTCAAGAATAGAGAGAAATTTTTTTTCCGATACTCTGAGCTTCGTGCCGTCTCAGGCAGTCTTCAGTCAAATTTTAAAAGTTACAAAAAATATAAACAACATACATGCGATTTTTGATCAGTAATGTTTTGGTGTACACAACATCTGGATAACATTCTTGGAAACGAACGATTTGTTCAGCTCGGAGGTCTTGTGTCTCACCCAGTATCGGTTCATGAAGACCTCCCTCAACTGATATCAATTCTATGTCAGCTACCTCACCTATGCCTAAAAAAGAAAGAAGATGAACTTACTGAAATAATTTCGTACTCTATTTTCCTCTATTTTTTACCAAAATTTGCCCTATAACTATTAGTTAACAAGAATTTCCATTACTACTGAAAAAGGTTGTATCATCGGCATAATTCAATGCCGTATCATTTAGAAAATAGAAAAGATCTCTTAGGTATATACGTTGAAAAGTAATGGCCCAAGGATGGATCACCTACCGAAATGTTATGACATTTACTAGAGCTGTCTCCTATTCCAGTCTTTTGTTTTTTATTGGTAATATTGGTATTTCATTGTGTTTTATTAAACCTTCCACCACAGAATTGAAATGGGCCTTGTCAGTTTTTTCTGGAAAGCCAATGAATGAACACCTCTCATAGATTCAGTACATATGACGGTTGTGTAAACATGAAAGTAGATATGTGTCTTACCTATGATGTGGTGTGAATTTTTGACACAATTATCACAAAGCAAGACAATGCCTGACAAGAAAGACTTCACACCTTCGGGAGAAAACACAACCTAAAAATAATAAGGGTATAATGACGATAATGATTACATCCGTACAGATTAAATTTAACAGATTTAACCTTATTGCAAAAGGATTATCTTTAATTAACTGCACTCACTTTATTTTATAAGAACTAGTAAATTTTGGCTCAGGCTGGACTGTTCTTAAAGTCTATTCACGATAAGTGTGCACTCTTTTTTCTTTTACCTATAACTTTTGAAGGAATTCTTCAATCTTTATAGATTTGATGTCATTGAAAAGATATTAGTGAGTGGAACAATTTAAAATAAAAAAATCTTCAAAAAAATTCTAAAAATGAAGATGAAAATGAAGAAGAAAAAAATGAAGATCTTGTAGAAAAGTGCTATAACTTTCATTTTCACTGGAGAGATTTTTTAACTTTAGGAGATAATCACTGTGAAAAAATTTTATTAAAATATTTATTCAATATAAAGTTATGATACAAAGTTCATAAGTGATTGACCCCAAAAAACAGCAAAAAACTGCAGAAAACAGCGTTTTTAGACTTCAATCAGCTTATAACTTTGTTTGATATCTTTTGACTGAATGATTATTTTAGAGAATTTTTTTCACAGTAATGACGTTCGATGATTAAGGATTCACTTCAGTGAAAATGATAGTTATAGCACTTTTCTACAAGATCTTCATTTTTTCTTCTTCATTTTCATCTTCATTTTTATAATCTTTTTAAAGTTTTTTTTATTTCAAATTGTTCCACTCACTAATATCTTTCCAATAATACCAAATTTATAAAGGCTGAAGAATTCCTTCAAAAGTTATAGGTAAATGAAAAAAGAGTGCACACTTATCGTGAATGGACTTTAATTTTTATATTCTAAACACTTCTTGATTTAAGATCGAATTAAAGAGAGTTGACTCTACTTTGACGAGACTCTGTGAAAATAGAGCTATTGAAATACAAGGTACCTTTATGATGACTGATTCATTTTCTTGAAGGGAGAAGATCCTTGGTGAAATGATGAAATTCGTCATCAGTAAACCTTCTTTAGAATCATAATCAAGCTATAAAAGAAAAGATACAAACGATTTCATGAACAAATTTTATGACTCTAATTAGGAAAATCATTAAAATAGAAAAATATTCGAAGTAGTATTTCATTTGAAATCGGGGCCCGCAATGCTGTTGATTTATCTCGAGAAGTGTGTATTGACTGTTGACTTACATGTTTTAGATGATCGGAACATCGAAAGTTAACAAACCATACCATTTTCGGATACTACTAATTCAGGGCTAT
Source organism: Clytia hemisphaerica (assembly GCF_902728285.1). NCBI lineage: Eukaryota > Metazoa > Cnidaria > Hydrozoa > Leptothecata > Clytiidae > Clytia > Clytia hemisphaerica. The sequence goes on from NW_027104057.1 coordinate 1,489,433, forward strand.
CCAGCTGTGGGAATGATTTTTTCTGAAAATGCTCCCAGAAAAATGCTGACGTCATCGGAAAACGCCAAAAACGTCGATTTTTCGCCTTAAAAATGCCATTTCTAGGCACCAGGTGGTCGAATCTTAACAAATAACCCCATTATCTTTATCTACTTTTCACGCTGAATCCGTTGGCAGCCTCAGATATTTGATTTTCAGACTTCGAAAAAACCGTTAGTAAAGGGGGGACCCGTGATAAGTTCTATCGATTAACTAAAAATCGATTCACTCGAAAACTGCAAGAGATTCGAAGGGCAAATTTTTTTTATCAATTCTACACCCTATTAGGAGAATAATATTAAAAATTTGCCCTGATCTAAGGGGTGCCCTACGAAGTGACACAATTCACTACCTCGGCCGCTGGTCTATTTTACACTTGCAAATCATCATTCAAGAAAGATTGAAAAACAAACCTGGTCCCAATCTATGTGGGTTGTGTTCACTTCATCAGCATTGATAAAACAGAATCTACCAAGACCACCAGTGTTTTGAACCACAAAGTCTTTGGTTTTCACATCTCCAACAAGACAGTGGCCACAGTTGATCTCATCGGGTACTATATTATTTTTTGGAATGAGTATTGAGAAGTTTTAAAGATTTTTCAGTTTTCTTAAGCATTTGTGCAGACAGCACAAAATTAAATTTAAAAGAATGATCAAATTTAAAAGATTGAAGGACTTTAAACGAATATAAGTCACATTCAGATCCCTTTAGAACAGAGATAAATTTACCAAGTCTTTTGTAAGGGATAAAATGTCGATTGAAATCGTCCAATAGATTATCTTTTACAACTTTCATAAAAATCGTATAAGAAAAGTTATGAGGAAATTGCTAATAGTTGAGGATAATAAAGAAGACTCTAGCTTTCATTAAAAACACTTACAGTTCAATATTGGAGGTTTTCTTCGCCCTTGAAGGGGGATAACAAGTGATCCTTCACCCATTGTCTTCACCTAAATGAAACAGAGAAAATATTTTTGGAAACACATATTTCTATTTTATTTGGGATGATTTTCTGATAGGCTTTCATATTCCTATATAAAAACATAACATGTCTAGAGTTTCTATAGTTTAATTTCATGCATGGGCTCCAAGGCATTAATCCTTGACATCTTCCAGTTAAAGTAGAACCAGACAATTTTAAAATAAATACATAATACAATTCTTGTTTTTTTTCAGTCTAAAAATTTTATATTTCATTAATTCCTAATTATGTAACACATTTTATAATCACATTCATTCAACTAATAATTATAATATTGTTCAATTGAAAGACGACTTGATCACCTCAATCTGGTCATTATAATCTTCCAAAGTTTCTGGTGTAAATTGGATAGTGAAAGTACAACTCATTCCAGGTGCAACCAGCCCATTCGTGGATGGAAAATCTCCTGAAAAAGGTAAAGAAGATTGAAATTGATTGATGGTTTGGATGATCCTTGGCCTATAGAAACCATCCGTGATCCTAAGTAAAACCTCAAAGGATCATTTCTAAGAATGGCTTCTTACGGTTCTTACGTTGAATCTACGTTATCGGAACTAATTTTTGCGGGAATTAAATTTAGCGTTTTTGAACTTTGAACTAGACAAAAATATTTTGACGTTTTGCACCATAAAGAATCCACATGCCAATTATATTAAACTATCTCATCGTCCCTTTTAACAATAACTTACTGATGAATACTAGCTTGTTTTTAAGAGATTTTCTTCATGATCATGTATATTATTAACTAATATGTAAATACCCTTTTCAGTATAATAATAAATTCAGAATGATCTCCATGATGGTGCTAAAATGCTTTGAAGTTGAATTATCAAACCAATCAATAATCATTCCAGATCCATTATCATTAGGTGGAATCGTTTATAACAAAAAACAGAAGTTTACCCATTTTCAAAGAGAAGTAATTTGTTTTGGGTTCGATCAGACGCAATTGTCTTGATGCTGCCGTTATGTTCTTCAATTCCAACTTTAGCTAAAAAAAAAAAGAATTGTCTATTTATAACCCATTAAATTGAATAACCAATCAAGATTTTAAGCTGAATGAGAATCTTTTTTATATTATCCTGAAATATCATGCTGGATTTTGTTGAATTGGAGGTTCCTTATAATATTATTATAGCCTTGTGTATTGATGTCTTTGTCGAAATAACAACAGTTTGCCCAATTACAGTAGATGGAGTACGTGATAATAAAAAATCAGAGCAAAAAGCTGAATCCCTAGAAAGCTTTTAGGATAGAGACAAGAATGGACAGGAAGAAAAATCAGGTTTCTAGGGACTTCAATATATCAAGGCCCTACCAACTACTATCAGATTCGCACTGCGACACCTAATTGGCATGCAATGATGAATACAATACCTGGTATGAGAATCCAACTTCATAACCATTGAATAATACAGGATGAGGGTTCGCTTGGAAATAACTTTCTTCGTGCCTGGAAAAAAAACTTTCAAGTAAAAAATCATGATTTAGAAAATTAAAGCAACATTTATTGACGATTCCAGTAATCTCTTGTAAATTCTGCCATTTTCCAGGGAGTATCCACATATTTCTTAGAATCTTTTTTTGACTTGACAATGTTCGGCCACCCTGTATAGAAATTTAATGGAACAACCCATATATTATACGAAATATACTTTTATACTTAACAATTAGTTTGTGATAAACAGTTCACCTTATAGTAGCCACAGCATCCTTCTTAAAAGTTTTTACAAGTGATCTTGGATCCGACAAGAACCTAGGATTCTTCAAAAAGTCTGCTCTCTGTTGCAATTTCATGATCTCTTTCTTTTCATCTTCACGTTGCTTTGGTGGAAGACATTTTCTCCAAACATTTTTTTCACTCCTCGATGCTAAGGCCTGGAAACAGAATAAGTGTTTGAAAACAGAAACATCAACTTAGAAATCTAATCTTGAGCTTTAAAAGTCTTCTTTGTTTCAAAAAATACTAGCTGAAAACTAATTTGACTAAAATCTTCCTTTTATGGAAATATCAGCCCCAGAATAGGTTCCATTAACATTCTGGTTATTTATATGAAAACTGAAGCTGAAGAAAAATGAAAACATTATAGAGATCTATGGAGATGACACCAACTTTTAAAACGTCAAATCAAAATTTCACAACATACTTGAGATTTTCGAGTCTGAATTTTTGTGTCCTCAGATCCAACTTTTGATAATTTTGGTAGAATTGGTTCAGGTTTTGGCAAATAATTATCATCTTTTGGTAGTTTATCGAATTGTTGACGTGATGAAAATGTTGAGCTTGCATATTGTGGTATTGCTTGCTCCACTAAAATTATAATTAAATTATTAAATGAATTTTAGATGGTTGGTAGTAATGTAGCTCCTTGGTATCACTAAATAGAATTATCACTTATTGACCCTTTAAAAATATAATTTGATTGATACAGTTTCTACTCGTCTTCACCAGGGCAAACCAGTCCAACATTTCATCTAATATTATGTTGGATGAAATCTTTGATGAAAAACTAAAAACAATTAGTTTCGAATGTTGGATCAAATGATTTTTTTCTCCTTTTTCCTTTATTTTTGAAAATTTTACATTGGCACAAACCGGTCCAACATTTCATCCAACATTTCGAAAAATGACATCATTATGAATGAAATGTTGGACTGGTTTGCCCTGGCCTTTACAGCTTCTGAAATATAGATTTTTAAAAATCATAGAATTTGAAGGTTGTCAAAAACACTTACCAGATTCTTCAATAGCTATAGGTTCACTTTTGTAGTCCAAAAACTCATTTGGCACAACAAGACCATTTTCTCGAAGACGCTTACAATTCAAAAAATGGTTTAATCTTGATGGAACTAAAAGGAAAAAAATATGCCATTCAGAAAATTATAAGTCAGTAATTCCAATACAGGTTATGTTTGAAAGCTAAAGTCATCATCTAAAATAGAGAAAAAGAGACCAAGAAACCTGAAGGTAAGCCAAGGTCTTGATAAAAGGCATATTCCTTTTTAGCTTTAGCTTCTTCTTGAAGTTCCAAAATTCGAGCTTGTGCTTTTGCTTTGTCCAGGTGTTGAATCATGTCATCTATTGCTGTAATTTTGGTCGCCCATCTCTCATGAATCTGAAAGATATTCATTTTCTCTATAGTTTATTTTCAAAGTGTATAAACAATTCAACGAAACAAAATATACAATTTTTACTGTAGAAAACAATAAAATCTAGATGTAATGAGAGTGCTGTTTGATAAGTACTTTAAAAAGAATATCCGACAGAATATATCACAGCAATTGAAGACTATAAATGGTATCTTTAAAATTATGGAGTTGTACCATTTAGACAGCATTCTTTTATTTGATTTTTATTTTTATTTAAATTTAAAAAGAAATTTTGAACAGCAAAATTATAAGAAAAAATATACAAACATTCAAATAAAAGTGACTTACGTTTTGCAGCTTTTCAACATATTTGTCATGATACACATTTTCCCCTCCTTTGCTAACTGAAAGATTTTCTATTAGATCTTGTCGCATACCACCTTGACTGAATAAGTCTCGAAAAGTGCTCATTATAATATGAGAAGTATCTTGAGTATGGCTTGAGGATGGCCTCTGTTTTAACATTGAAGGTTCTTCCATGATGTGATTCTTTTGACCTTTAATTTAATTTCAAAAGGTGGTGAAATACAAAGCTTGACCTTAGTAATTGTTTGTTTGCCCTCACCCAACTGACCCTATCTAAAAGCCTGCTGATCTAAAATAAATTAGTTCCTACAAAGTAAACAAGGAACATCAAGATATTTTACTGTATGCACCAAGCTGTACACCTCGTTTCTTTTTTATCAACCAATCAGAGAGAAGAAAAATATTTGGTTTTTGTTTTTGTTTTTTCTTGTGTAAAAATATTTTTGATATTGCTGTGCTGGGCATAATGGTTTCAAAGGAACGAGACAAGCGATCAGCAAATAGAAATATCTAGCTGGTGGAATGCGGCCTTCAAACGTTCATTCATTCTCAATTTATGAATGCGTTGGCGGGGCATTCATAGCAACAGCTACTTGCTAGTATTATATTGGTGCAGGGTAAAGCAGACGATTCTTTGGAAAGGTGATTTTATGTGTTTTAAATATGGAATAACTTTGGAAATAAATACTTAACCAATTTTAATAAATGACCCCTCATTTTTCTCACCCAGGTAAGGACTTTCAAATAAAAGTAGTTTGGATACAACTAGGATATTTTTTCTATTTCTTTTTCTTTTTAAACAACCTCTGTATTTCTATTAGAATTAAGTTTCTATCAGGGGTGATCTCTCTACCTAACAGTCTATGCCTAAACTCCTATATCAAGATTACGGGATCTGGAGTACAGGCTGATTTCACTTTCATTTTCAGTAGTTTCACTTTCGATTTTGAGCCAACATCTTAGCGATGGAGTGGTTGCCCATAGTGACAGGGGTTTGTGCAAAAAACCAAACATAAAAAGTTTTCCAAATCCCCTATTTCGATTGAACCAATAAAAAAAAGAAACTTTTTCATGTTTCACTTTTTTGCACCAATTCCTCAAAATCAAAATATTTTTAAGATTTAAAGTTCTTCTTTTATTCAATAATTTTTTTACGGCGCACTTTATTGACAATCTAACTCCTGCATCAAATTCCCGCTTTCTTCAGTAAATTGAAGATGAGAAATAACCTAAGCCTTAGGATCACGGATTGAAACAAAATATATATACAGGGTAGGATTTTACAGCCGCCTGTCATGCAAGGCTCTGAGAGGCGCCACGGGTGCCAATCTCATTGGTGGAAATTTGATAAACAGCTGCAAAGGAGCGCCAGGAAGCAATCACTAAAAGAGACCACTTTCATTTCTGTTGCAGATTTCAATATAAATTTCTCTAACAGGGATTACTTGTCAATGTGTTTTGTCAACTTGTCAGCATTGTATTGTTGTAAAGAAAAATATAAAAGAGAGGTAAGACTAGCCTAGTTCTAAATCCTAGTCTTAACTAGTCTAATCCTGATACAGGAGTTTAAGATAATAGAATGCCTAACCTGGTAGTAAATAATACATTATTCAATTCAATTCAATTTAATTCAATTGGTTTTCAAAAATTGAGGGGAAAATTTTGCCCTGTCCACCCTAAAAAAAAGTTCTGTTTTCGAAATTCAACTAGATAGACAGGCTCACGAAGTTCAAAGAATCAAGAAAAATACACCACCCCAAGTTGAGTCTAATGTCAACATCTCTCATCTTATTCCGACACCTATTTCGGAGATTGGATAATGAGAAGGTCAGAATCGCTGATGGAAACTAAATTTTTTACTTTAGTGGTCAGGGAGGGAAAAAAATTTTGTCTTCTTCGTCTTTGCTCTTTCTGCTGACCTTCATACATCCAGACGTAATTAATTGAACAGTTCGATTACCGAACTAATCAAACTTTGTTGAACTTAATCGAACGACAAAAGTTCGATTAAATTCCTGGGGGTCCCGGCCTAGCCTGGATATCCAGACCGTAAACTATTTCACCGTCTAGTTTTTTATGATCTTGTCTCAGGTTTACGGTCTGGTCGAAGTAACTCGTCTGCAGGGATATCTGTCCCTGCATATGCGAGTGTCTCTAATTGGTCAGTACGCGCCCAGTCACTGAGCAGAATTTTCGCGGGGTTTTTGATATTTTTCGATGCGCGCGCATAATTTATGGAAAAAGCTGACCTTGCAAAAAAAGATAAACAAATGAAAAAGAAAACACAAGTTCATTTCTAAACAAAATGGCCGCTGGAAAGGAGCCTTTATGAATGTGGCTGATGCTTTGATGTACTTTAAAGTGGTTTTGAAAGTTTATTGAGTTTGTAAAAGAGGTTTTATGGTAAGTAATTATGTGTGTCTGCCTGGGTTTCCAAAGTTTTGAGATTCTGTCAACAAGGGTTTACTCACAGACTGTGTCATTCAAAACTGTATCAGACTTTTTCAGTTGCACCAGACTCTAAAATTTTAGAAACTTTGTATGTTGAGGTAAGAGTTTTTTTTTCTGAAATTTTGAGTCTGGATACCCAGGCTAGTCCCGGCCAAGGTCCCTGGGGTCCGATTGGTGCTCACTGGTCAGGGGGATGTGAGAATACACGCCTGCACTTTTGGGGGTCCTTCAAAGTTCCTCAAAGTGCCGTCAAAAGCTGGCAAAAATTGCCAATAATGACCTCCTCAATTGAGGCTGCTACACCCCTTTCACACCAGGAAAAATCGCCGGTGAGACCAATTGAAGCCTCTACAGCCTTGCACAGACCCCCCTTGGCCCTCCGAACCCCTTCAGATACCCTCTGCCTTGCTCTCCCTCAAAGCCAGCACCCTCCATCAGTGCTCCAAATCCTTTGAAAAGCTTGGAAAGGCTTGAAAATTGGCAAAAATTGGTCAAAATTGGAAAAAATGACCTCCTTTATTTGGGTACCACCGTTGACGGCCCCTGGAGGTCCCGGTTGGGGTTCCGGGGAGTTCGATCGGTGCCCACTGGTCAGGGGATGTGAGGGTACACGCCTTCACTGGTGGGGTTCCTTCAAAGTTCCTCATAGCATCGTCAAAAGCTGTCAAAAAATTGGAAAATTGGCAAAAATTGGGAAAATTTTGAAAAAATGACCTCATCATTTGGGTACCACCGTGGACGGCCCCAGGGCATGGCTCCGACTGGGGTTCTAGGCCCCCCCGCTAAATTTAGGTCCCCCCTGAGAACAAGGTCCCCCCCAGCCTGATAAAATTTTAGGTCCCAGTATAGGGGAAAATTTTTATGGCATTCACAAAGCTCTATTTAGATGTGTGTGCACTTTTTGAGAATGCAGTAGAATGTCTTCATTTTAAGGATCAGATCACACTTTGCATGAAAACATAAAGGTTTAGAGAAATTAAAAACCAACAGTAAAGAAAAATATTTAGGAAGTATTATTTAGCCCCCAGAGTTACATAAACTAATGCAGGTCCCCCCAAGATAGAGCTCCCCCCACCTGTCGGGAAAAACAAGCAGCTCCCACCTCTTATATGGCAAATTTTAGGTGTAGCTCCCCCCGCTCAGGCGGGGGGGGGGGTGCGGGCCATGCAGGGGGTCCCGGCTGGGGTTCCGGGAGGTTTGATCGGTGCCCACTGGTCAGGGGAGATGTGAGGGTACACGCCTGCACCAGTGGGGGTGCTTCGAAGTTTGTCAAAGTGTTGTCAAAGGCCGGTAAAAAGTGCAATCGAATTACGCGCAAGTGGAGCGGCCTTCAGTTGCTCGGGTTTTCTCAAATTTTTTTCGATTAAACTTGACAAAGTTCGATTAGTTCGATTAAGTTTGAATAATGTAATTGAACTAATCGAACTGTCGAGGTCTCTTTAAAAAAAGTTTGATTAAGTTCGACAGTCAGTACCTTTAGCCAAATTAGGAACATTTTTCTTACTTTCACTAGTATTCCTAATTAGAAAGAAAAAAATTCCTAATTAGGAAGAAATATTTAAAAGTTTAATATCTCTGAAACAAGCTACATTCGCAAATTCCGAGTATGACCAATAGATTTGGTATACCATTATGATAACTGTGCAAAAAATTGAAAAATTTCATTCGCGGATGGTGGAATTATTAACGCCCCAAAAAAAATAATTCCAAATTAGGAATTAAGTGAACTGCTGTTTTTATTATTGTGAAGAAAAACAGAAAGTTAGTTCCTCGTATTTTATAAATAAATGTAAATTTTATACTGGGAGAAGTTTTTTCTAGGGTTTATAGCTTGGTCCCCCGAGCAAGTCAAGAGCTCAATCTTTCTTTCCCATCTAAATGGAATGGTAAGAATCTTATGAAGTACTTTTTAACGTGCAAATTTTCTATTTTTGTAGAAAATCTAGGTATTTGCTTCACATTCCTAATTAGGAATTTTTTTCTTCCTAATTAGGGATAGAGTCCCCTGCTCAGTTGGCGACCGGTCTAGTTGGCGACTGAACGTCTTTGAACCTAGAAAAGTCATACAAAAACAAACCTCTGGAGAATTTCTTTTGGTAGTTATCTGCCTTGACCTATTTCCCGTACTGTGTAAAAAAAGTTCTAGAAAAGAGCGAGTAGAATCCTAAAGATCCAACTTTGCACGGAAGCACACGAAAAACCCGGTTTTTTCGAAAAAAATAAAAAATGGCTACCTGTAGACAAAAAAGTTTTGTAAGAAAAAACGCTTCAACTCCCACTCCAAAAAATACTTGTCCAAAACGATGAGTATGTTAGAAAGCATTTCTGTAAAAATCAGCTCGATACAGTTTCCTTCGTCTGAAATATTGATAAAAAAGCTGATGCAATCAGCTTCGAAATTTGACGTCCAGTCTGCGACCGACCAAACTCAAAAAATGAAAAAAGAATACTCTACATTGCAATCAAAACATTCCAGACGCTAAGAGAAAAAAAGAAGACTTTACATTGCGATCAAAACATTCAAGGGACATGCCTGCGGTCTTTAACTTGACAGTTCCAATGCAAAGTTTCTAGCTCCGGATTGAAATAACAAGGGAAACCGGTATATTGAATCTCCGGGTAGACATAAAAAATTCCCACGTTTTTATCAAATGAAGACTCTCCATAGACTGCCACTTTCAAAACAAAACAAAAACAAACTTTAGAAAAAAATGGTGACTTGAAGAAAAATTCTGAAGAAAAATTCTGAAAAAACATGCCGAAGGGAAATGTAAGTGAGCTCCATAGGAGGTGTGTAAACAAAAAGTGGTGACTCATTCCAAAAACATTTCGATCGAGAAAGGAATTGCCTCCGGAATTGCCGAATTACTGCGAAGAAAATCAACGTTTTTTACACTTTTTACATATTTTTTATTGTTCTTCATCATACTCTATTCCCGCTACTCACCGTGCGTTACTACTTACACGTTATTGTCACCGTCGTTCAAGCCGGAGCCGTGTCCAAGCCACCCACTCGGAAGTCAAGGTAATTTTTGGTGTTTTTCCCAATCATGACTCTTTGTTACATATCAGTGGCACTTTTGCTAGACTATGTTATAGTCTAAAACGAATCACTATCTAAGAAAAAAACCTAAAGCCGAAAAAAATTTGCAAACGGGTTTTTTCTGCCGAAAAGAGTTTAGTCGGTAGAATTGTTTCTTCGAAACTCTCCCGCCTTTAATATCACTGTAACGGACAATAACATCGTCTGCACTTTTGCTTGCGTGATAAAGGGCCAGCGTTACAGGTTACTTTCAGATTAAGGCCAAGTTGAAAAGCACCGCAATCTTTTTCCACGGGGATTTAACGTAAGTGTTTTCAAGCCTTAAAAATTCAAGTATATTCAAAGACCTTCATTTTCCCTACATTTCAGATTGTCGTTTTCGTTTCACTTGCCTTTCTTGCTGCACCACCATCAAACAGGTAAATTTAAATGGAGAAACTTATCACTGTTGATTGGGTTGTTACAGGCTACCATAAGTTCCGCGTCATGCCGAATAAAGGCGAGAAGTTAACGATTAAAAGAGAGCCCGAAAATCCTTTTGATAAGTGGGCAATCTTGGTCAAAAGAATGAACAACGGGTGCACAATTGGGAGAGTGCCAACTAATTTCTGTCGCCTTCTCATTGAACTGAAAAAGGCAAAAGTAATAACCTCCCTTAAAATAATATGCACCGGTGAACGTGCTAATAGATCTGCAAATCCGCACTACAGAACAATATTTGAAGCCGGAAAAGAAGGCCGACGACTCGATAAAAACTGAGGAGGTGTCATAATTAGGGCGGATTACATAATGACTTGCCCAGTAGCCAAGTACGACCAGTTTAAGCAGTTGACAATGGCCCACATTCACAAAGAGGACTCGTATAGATTTGCTGTTTAAAATTGAATATTTATGCTGAGGCACCTGCAAGTAGAGCTCTGATTTTCTCATTTAAGCGATCGGTCGCAGACTGGTACGTCGGTCGCGAAATGGGCACTAGTACCGTTCTCTTCAAAAGTTTTTTATTCTAAGTAAGAAGATCGCTTCAAAAAAAAAATCAAAACAAACACAAAACAACTTGAAAAACTTGATCACTACGGAGTCAGAGGCATTGTTAATGACTGGTTCCGATCTTACCTCACTAACCGCTCCCAGTATGTTTCTCTTTCAGGCTCAAATTCCCTTTTAAAATCTATTAATCATGGAGTTCCTCAGGGTTCAGTCTTGGGTCCTCTGCTGTTCTTGTTGTATATAAACGATCTTCACCGCTGTATAAGAACCTCTGAAACATATCATTTTGCTGATGATACTCATTTACTAAATTTTTCAAAAACTGTATGGAGTCTTTGTGGGAGGGTTAATGCTGATCTCAGAGTTTTAGTCAGCTGGCTTAATGCCAACAAAATTTCTTTGAATGCTAGCAAAACTGAGTTTGTTATTTTTCGTTCCCCTTGGAGACAGATGGACTGTATTCCAAGAATTAAGCTTTGCGGGAAAATTCTATCACCAAGTAAGAGTGTGAAGTATTTGGGTGTTCACCTTGACAATCATCTAAACTGGAAGGTTCATACTTCTTTCGTTGCTGCTACATTGAGAAGGGCAAATGGGGCAATATCCAAACTTCGTCACTATGTTCCAATTCACATCCTTCTAAACATTTATCATGCAATTTTTGCTTCTCATGTTCGCTATGCTAGTCAACTCTGGGGACTGTGTGACAATACTGTCACACATAGAATTCTTACTCTTCAAAACACTGCACTAAGACTCATGACCTTTAGTGAACCAAGAACTTCTGCCACTCCTCTGTTTGCTGAACTTAAATTACTCAAAATCTTTGATCAGGTGAAAGTAATGAATATCTTATTTATTCAAAAATACCTCCAGGGTAATCTTCCATCTGATGTCCTATCAACACTTAATTTTGATGAAATTGATCACAAAACTGGCACCAGGGGCAAAGCTATTAAACTACTAAAACTTTCAACGGTCAAAACCACAAATTTTGGACTTAACTCTTTCTCTCGTCTTTCGTCAAAACAATGGAATGAGTTACTAATAAATCATCCTGACACTGATTTTCACAACCTTGATACTGATGAACTAAAATCTTTAGCTACAAAATTCTATTTAGACAAATACAAAGCTGAAAACGAATAATCTTTGTGTGTGTGTGTGTGTGTGTGTGTGTGTGTGTGTGTGTAGGTGTGCGTAATTGTGTGTGCATGAGCTTAGTGTGTTTTCCCAGGGTGGGAGGGGGTGGGTCGTGTAACAGGAAGAACTTTATAGATAAAACTACTCAAAGAAATTTTCATAAAATAAAAGTAAAAATATTTCTTATATTCATTATTTTCTGTCACTATTAATATTATGATAATCGTTTATTCATTTGTTCTTTAGTTCTGTAATAATTTTTCAGTTTCTTCTAGGTTCCCCATTGTATTAATAGAGAAATCTATTTTTTTTTGTAAGGGGTTATCCTGCTGTGTTGCAGCGAAAATATATTCAATTCAATTCAAAAAAGAACATGTTAAAAGTTGTCTAACCGTTGGTTGAAAAGAATTTTCAAAAAAGTAAAAAGCAAGTGAAAAATTTGAATCTAAAAATTTCGGTCGCCAACTGGGCAGGGTACTCTAATTTAATTACGTCTGGGATAACATACGTTCCTACAATTCTATCTTTAAAGAAGGGTGTTTGAATTAGAAGAGGGATGTCGACACTAGACCAACTTACGGTACAAGCTGAAAAGGACGAAATAAGACCAGATATGTGTTTCAAAGAAGCCACGAACTAAAATGACACAAAGCAGTGCTGCTGTGATTACCTACCACACCACCACCACCCCACGCCACACCATGGTGATTTTGTAATCGAATGATCTGACTCCGTGTTGGAAGTTCATGAATACACGAACTTTCTGGGCGGCATATTTGGGCGACTAGAAAAAGTTTTGAAAATGGAGAATTTAGAAGATATTAAAATTTAAGCATTCTATCTAAAATATAGAAAATTCTATTAAGTTATCTGCTCATTAGTGCTTTTATATCAATTATGTAATTATATATATAAAGAAACATTCTTCCTAATTTGATAACTTTGATATACAAAAACGCCCAAAAACGCCCACTAAAACGTACCACTTTCGTTTTTAAAATATCCGCTCGCTTCATCAGTTTGTTTGGTTGGTGTGGTGGGGACTGGAAGGAAATTCTTTGGTTGTCTCTCCCCCACCTCTCCCAGCAGAAATTGGAATTTTTCCCCACAGCCACAGCACAGTAGTAGTAGAGTAGTTGTTGTTTTGGTGACCGAAACTTTTCTTGTTCAGTCTTTATTAATATTAATACAGTTAGGAACATTTGGCGAGTTCCTGTACGCGGCCGCAATCAAATAAATCATAACGTCACTCAACTAAAAAATGGCGTTCGTGTCTTTTCGCACTTATTTTAGCTTAGACGATGTAGCAAACATAGTAAGTATAAGCACACTGTGCTTTTAATTGGCTGACAATTTCTTTTGCGTCGGAAAAACTTTTTCAAACTTTCAGCGATGATTGATCAAATTGTTACAATGAAAATTATCCAGCGCATTTTTTATCTTCTTACCTTCTTCATCTTTAATGAAGCACTCAAAGTTTACTGAAAGTAAGCACATAAGATATTCTTATAATTAATGATATTCATTTAAACACGCTTCGTTATGCGCTGCGGTGGAGTGCATGACGTAACTCGCGCGGCAACTAACTCGCCTTCTGTTGGAAGATCATATTGGGCGTTTTGGTGTTACCACCCTCGACGCAGCGAGCGCCTTTGTCTTTCCGCAACTCTTTCCACCATTTTAAATGACCTTAACAATAGATCCAAAAGGGCGCCATAATCTTGGAAGATAATTTGTTTTGGTCTCCGGCTTTGGGAAGTAGCATTGTTTTTGGTTGTTTTTGATGGAAAATGGTAAGAAACTTAAGTTTACAAGTGTCATTTAGTTTTTGCTGGCTTATAGAATGGCAGGATCCTGGATGGTTTCCCTAACTGTAATACAATTTTTTTGCTGTATACAAAATTGAATCAAACTTCTCAGAAATGGCCTGGGAAAATGTGCGCTCCACTGTGTGTATAAAATTGTTTGGAAAGTAAACAAATGCGTTTTTGCCGTTTAACAATTAGTCACACTTAGCGTCCAGCCGAAATGCATATTAAAGATTAATGTCAAATATGCTGCTTAAGAGTCAAGTAAATCATATAGCGCTTTCGCTATCGTTTACTTGACTCTTAAGCAAAAAAATGCGCCGCAAAACTTCTGAAGAGATTCATGATTTAATGAAATTAACATTTTCAAAACTCTGAGAAATTGCCTAAAATTTGAGCTATAGTTTGAGCCAACCCAACCTTGAAAAATAATTTGAAGATCAACTTACTTCCCAAGAAAAAGATCTACGGGGGAGACGGAACCCCACCTAGTATAGTTCGGACCCCCCTTTGCTTTGGCCTTTCTTAAGGGGGGGGCAGCCTAGACTAATGTTAAATTTCGTTTCCGCGCAAATTCGTCACATTTTGTCTCGATAACCTCATAACTACGGAACTTATCGTTAGAGGCAATCGAGCAAGAACAATAGAAAAAATCTTTATTTGGCTCTGTAGAAAAATTGCAAAATAGAAACTCGCTTAAATTCACAATACTGATTCTTTACCCCAAAACGAAACTTTTCTATTTTGTAAATCTTTCTTACACTTCCCCATACGTAAAATATAGAGTACTTTCGTTTCCCCCCAAACTTGCGATGGAAAAATGTTAAGACCGCATGTTGTCCTCGCGGACTTTCCCAGCATAATTTATTTGTGTGATGTCATAATGTTATTGTTCTCTTCTCAGATTATTACTGACGGCACTTCAATCTCTTACGGGATTGGACAATGGTTGACAATAGATCGTGACGTATACAACAATTCGATGACGCGGACGAATGAAAGTTCATTTTGGGTGGCTTGATAACACTCGTAAATTCTTTATTTTTCTAGTGTATTTTGTTTTTTCGTTTTAGAAGAAATACTATTATACGGTAGAAAATAAGGTTTTATACTATTATTTTTAAATCTGATATTTTAAATGCCTATTATAAAGAAAAATTCGTAAGTGGGCGGAAAAATAAAAACGTCTTGTTTTGAACGCCCGACTGCAAAAATCTCGGGATTCTGGGACTTCTTTTGAGACGGGGGTTAGACATGAAAACAAAGAGCTAAGTAGAATAGTAGAATCGACTTTTTCAAACTTTAAATACAGTGTAAAGTATTTTTGTAATCAAACATTATATTTAGCAAATATATTGAAAAGTAATATTTCGTTATAAGCAAAGATAACTTGTTCGGAAATAAAAAGTCTTCATTCTTCAACCCCCGGATTTTTCATCGCATAATTTCTACGGGAAATCGAAAGTAATTTCATTCGGCTTGTGATGTTTGAGAGCTTGGATGTTGGGAAGCTGCAGGAAAAAAGGTAGACAAATTATAGTCTTTTTCTGAAAGAAAAATTAACATTAGTCTAGGTTGGGGGGGGTGACACCTTCCAAAAAAGTCAAGAAGGGGGGGATCAGAAATTTTCACTAAAAAGGGGGGATAGCAAGGAGGGGGGATCGTTTAAGAAGGGGGGCTTACATATATTGTAGATTATTTTCCAGCACTGTTATGAAATTTGGTCTGCGCATGAAAGGAAGTTCTTTATTTTCACTAAAAAGTGGTATTATATTTTCCAGACTTAATTTTTCTTTACTGTTTCCCTTCCCTTTTACAATAAAAAATTTAGCCCAAAACCCTTGGGGGATAAGCATTTTTAAAGGTTGGGGGGATGCCAAGAAGGGGGGGATCATTTAAGAATGCCCGGGGGGTCAGACCCCTTTCCGCACTATGCCTAGATCCGTGCACTGCCGGGATAGGCTGCTATTTCCCGGAAATTTTGCCGGATCTCAAACAAAGGCCCATTTACATGTGCAGAATTATTTCTGCTTTAGAGCATAATCAAGGCCTAACAAATTGAAGCGCTGTCTCGGGAATTGAGTGACAAAATTTGGCTGGTTGATTGGCTGCTGCACGTTTAGCAATCAGTCATTTTGTTTCACACTTCAAGTGTTAATTGATTGTCTTGGAATCTTGAACTTGATTCACAATTCAGGTAACTCTCATCCTTGTTGTTGCAAATACATCCTGTAGATGACTGATGTTTTTTTTTTTGAAAGTTTGATTTCCTAGTGTGACTAACTGTTTGTTTGAATATATGATAACAGATAACAGGTATAGCTTTTTTGGAATATCGAGGTTCCAGATACACTGACAGTAAGCTCTGTATGAAAATTATTTTTAGCTGGCACAAGTGTCCAAATCTTTTTATGAAAATGGAATAACTTTAAAGTTTTTAACCAATTTTAATAAAAATGCGGGGATTATATATACTCTATAAGATAAGTTCTCTTTGTTGATAGGAGATATCTTTGCCTTAATTAAAAGACTTTTTTGCTGTACTCTGCTGATTTTTGGCCTTCCATCATTTTGCGCAAGTTTTTAACTTTATAGATCAACTCAGTATATAATTATGTCATTTTCTTCCTTTTGACAAAATTTGGTTGAATTCTGCTTACATTTAGAAAAAGGTGTTGTGAAGGTCATTCATAAAAAAAGTTGTTGGAAAATTTGGCAATATTGCAGTTTACTCCCGGCCCGGGAGTGAAATTCGGTCCCGGATTTTTCGACAGGAAAATTTCGAAATTTTTGAATTTTTATTACACTCGTTATTCTCGGATCGAAAATGATGAAAGCCTCTATATATATACTACTTGCAGTTCACTCCCGTATGGAAAATCAAATTAGTATCTTTCTATATATACTTGCAGTTCACTCCCGGATTGAAAATCGTATTGGGTTTCTCTATATATACTTGCAGTTCACTCCCGGGTTAAAGATAACGTAAAACCGACCCGTAGAGAAACCCGGGAGTGAACTGCAAGTATATATAATAGTAAATGGTTATTCAAAGTTCGTTGTTTTTCAATACAAAAGAAGGATTGGAGGCTTGAAATTGAAATCAGGGAAGTGCGGGGCAGATGTATAATTATACGTATAATTAACACTCGAAAATTTAATGTGTAACGATTTTATTGATTCCGTGCCGGGAGTGAACTGCAAGTATATATAGAGAAACTATATCATATTTTCAACCCGGGAGTGAACTGCAAGTATATATAGAGAAACTATATCATATTTTCGACCCGGGAGTGAACTGCAAGTATATATAGAGAAACTATATCATATTTTCGACCCGGGAGTGAACTGCAAGTATATATAGAGAAACTATATAAAAATTCAAGGTGATTAGAATAAATAAAACTTATAAGCATGTTGTTGAACCTTCCACAAGCGTTTAAAGAACGACACATGATATATAGGGATTCAATTCATAACATCATATAAGTCGTTCTTTAAACACTCGTTATTCGATTTAATAAGTGTTCAAAGAACGACACATGATATATTGTGGAAATAAAAGGAATTCAATTCATAATATCATATATGTCGTTCTTTAAACACTTGTTGTTCGACTTAATAAGTGTTTAAAGAACGACACATGATATATTGTGGAAATAAAAGGAACTCAATTCATAATATCATATATGTCGTTCTTTAAACACTCGTTATTCGACTTAATAATTGTTTAAAGAACGACACATGATATATTGTGGAAATAAAAGGAATTCAATTCATAATATCATATATGTCGTTCTTTAAACACTCGTTATTCGACTTATTATAGTATCATATTTGTTGAACATTGTATTCATATTTATTTTGTAAAAATGAAACTTGTATATCTCGAAACTTATTTAAATAGTACATGATTAGAAATCTAAATGAATCACTTGATCATCATACATCTATATTATATTTTCGAAACTATATTGTTTTCGACCCGGGAGTGAACTGCAAGTATATATAGAGAAACTATATCATATTTTCGACCCGGGAGTGAACTGCAAGTATATATATAGAGAAACCAATACTATTTTCGGTTGTTTAATAATGTTTATGTTCGTTGTTTTTCAATATAAAAGAAGGATTGGAGGCTTGAAATAGAAATCAGGGAAGTGCGGGGCGGATGTATAATTATACGTATAATTAACACTCGATAAACGACGAATTTTAACGAAGAAAAATTTCGTTTCCGGGACGGGGCTAAAGTGCAAGAAAATTTCTGTCTTGTCCTCCCAATCTTACAGGCAAACTTGGGCTAAAAACTCCCTAAAATTAGGGGTTTTTGGACTGGCAGACCACCTTTTTGCTGGAAATTTTGCATTAAACCCAGAGGACAAGGTTTTGAAAAAAGTGGATAAAGTGAATTTTCCCAGAAAAATCTTATTTGTCTTAAAGTACCAGGTTCATTTTTTGGGGAAATCCCTTTTTATAATAGACTTAAAGGAAAATCACAATATATATAATATTCATTTCATCTCCATTAATAGATAATTATTTTCTGGTGTATCTCATGATTATAAATTATTATAACATTGAAAATTTTGACCAGTGATAAATTATGATGATTGAAATGAAACTTTAATCATTTTGACCCAGTCACCTAATTTTTTGGTATTTTACAGCTCAGAATCTATAGATAGTTTAGTGTGATGCTCTAAACTCAAAGCTGCTACGAAAAACATTGATTGGATGTTCAGGGGGTGGTATTGTAGGCTGTGGACATTTACTTGTGTCGTTTATGCACCATATTTCTTTTCTTTTTGATCACTTCGGTGGTTTTGATAAACAAAACAAACAACCTGTTGTTTATGTGTCGGGTTCTGTTTGTTTGACAACCTGAAAAGCCCACAAATTTTTGCAGAAGGCTGATCTTTCCTGTTGCTTTATGTTATGGAGCTAATTAATTTAGGGAATTTTTGTAAGAAAGTTTAGAAATAATCTCCGTTATTTTTTTAATAAAATATTATGCGAGCCGTAGCGAAAATATAAGATGGCTGACGAAACAGTGAATATTTACAGCAGCAACAAAAGGATGAATATCTTGAAATTAAGTGTGATTGCCACGGCAACATTAATGGAAAGGGGTGGGAGTTCTTAAACAAAACCTCCGATCAACGCTTTTTGTGGCAAGTCTGAGTTTGGATGGCTCCCATTAACAAAATCCATCTCCCAACCTATGATTGAATCATGATTGGAAAGTGCTGTAAATTGGTTTTTAGTCTGTATTTTCTTACAATTGTTATCAATTTTCTTATATTTTTATAGCATCAATTTTCAGGTAGGTCTATTCAGCATGTAGATTGTTTTCACTTGTTCTACTAAATTTGATAAAGAAACGAAATAATCTATATAATTGGTTAAATTTTACCCGTTTGAGCCCTAGAAAAGCAGTCTTTAAAGCCTAACTCTTTTTTGTTTTATTTCAAAATATTCATAGATTAAAAAAGTAGAATCAAACTAATATTTGCAGTGAAATGGGTTTTGTTGATTTGTTTTACATAACTCTAATTTCTGGTTTGATTGGCAGTTCAATTGCAGCTAGAAAAGGCGGAAAATATTGTGCAGGTATCGATTCAAATTTTGATTTTCTTTTGACTTTGCTCTTACTAGTTACTTTCTTTTAGTTTTAAGACCTTGTCAAATTTAAGGGACTGTCTGTTCAGGAAGATAAGTCCACAGAAAGCAGAGAGGGTGTCAGAACTAAAATCTTTGACACATACAATGAGACTATTCCTATTTTGGCCTTTCTTCTAGTACGAATTCTCAAAACTGTTTTTCTCAAAAATGCTGATGTTTACAACAAAAGATCCATATTTCGCACATTTAAAAATAAATTGAAGTAAGGAAATTTTCATCAAAGGAAAAATTTCTGAAATTTCTAAAAAATATTCAAATATGATAGAAATCACTAATTTCAGTATCAATGTACTATTTTAAGTACTGACCCCCTGCAAGGAATGATTTGAAATTTAGTTTCGATCATCCATTATACTATATCTAGTATGATTTCAAGGATCAATGCTATTAAACGTATATATGATATAGTAAAAATATTTCTTATATAATTTTGTTTCATTTTCTTTCAGCTTGCCATGTAGTTGTTGAGGAAATTGAATATGAGATCTCCAAAGTTGATCCAAAGAAAGTTTTGGAAGTCGATGGTTTTCGTATCGACCCACAGGGCAATCAAATGAAAAGGAGAACTGTAAGTCACCAAAAGATTTTTCTATTCGCTTTTTTTTAAAGATCTGCATTGTTCGAAATCCATTTTTACATGTTTGACGTAGTTTAGACATATACAATTCTAAAAAGGAAACACAGTCAATCTCATCATATTTTTTTTAAACTTTTTAATACCCTAATGGGAGATTATTTTTGCGAATTTGAAAAAAGTCAGTTCTCACTTAAATAAGTTTCTTTAAGGTACTTAGTTACAAAGTCACCCAAAGATTATTTTTATAAGCCAAAGGAAATTTCACTTTCTCTTTCGAACTTTTTTCAACCAATCAAACACGCTGACTTCCATTGACCCTGAATCTATAACTATGACTAGAAGGTTACAAACTCGGCTTGTTTTTAAAATGCGTACAAGATTTTCTTACTGAAAAAATTCAGCAGCCCTAAACATTACCTTCTCTTTTTGTTTGCTTTTTACTTCTAAATAAATCTCCTCAAGTTCTTGTTTTTGAATATCTTGCTCGTTTAAATTTAGTCCATAGCTTTGGAATTACCTATCATCTGTTTCTTCCTTAGGTTCCTTATGCTCGGTCAGAAACACACTTAACTGAAATCACTGAAGAATTATGTGAGAGGATGAACCAATACGCGCTATCCACTGATAAAAAGACTGGCGAAGTCAAGTATGTTTTGACGAAATCTCGAGATGGGAACCCTGTCACATTAGAAAATGTTTCAATGAGCAGCCAAACCGCTGATGAACTTAGGAATCTAGTAAGAATTAAGATGTTTTTTTTATGTTTTGAGTCGTGTTGTGATTTCAAATATTGTCCACGAGTTCAAGCAATTTAAAAACCAACAAACTAGCGGGAATAAAGATTTTGGTTAAGAAGGGGAGAAGGGGAGATGTAAAAGAAAGTTTTTTTGAATAATTCCAATTAATTAGACTTTTGAAATCTTAATTTTGACATAAGGCTTTATAGAAATTCTATACCTATTTGTTAACCGGTAACTTTTTCGAAGCGGGCTACACGACTTTTTGTGCACAATGCAAACGCTTCAAGAGCTGCTCCAAAAACATCCGAAAGGAGTAGAACCAGATGAATCAGCACTCCTGACTGGTGAAGTACCGTTTTGTGATCCAGTCATTTTCGAAAGTATAGATGAATCAAAAATCGCTACATCCGCAATAAAAACCAAAGGAGCAGCTGGTCCATCCGGAATGAACGCAGATGGATGGAGAAGAATTCTTGTGCCCAAAAGTTTTAGTCGAACTGGAACCGAGCTACGGAAAAGCATTGCTGAAATGACGAAAATCCTTTGTGTGACACAACTTGATCAGGAAGATCGCAGTTTGGAAGCATTCACCTCGTGCAGGCTTATTCCACTTGACAAAGATCCCGTCCGATTGGTATTGGAGAAGTTCTACGAAGAATAGTAGGGAAAGTCGTCATCAACACAATTAAACCGGACATTCTCAACAGTGCAGGTTCCCTACAATTTTGTGCAGGACTACCGGCAGGCAGCGAAGCAGCAGTACATAGCATGAAAGATATCTTTGAGGAGCAAGAAACTGATGCAATACTCCTCGTTGATGCAGAAAACGCATTCAATTCACTGAATCGAAAAGTATTGCATTCACAACATCAAGTATATCTGCCCACCGATGTCGACGTACGTAAAGAATTGCTACCGTACTGCATCAAGATTATTCATTTCGGGCAGCAATTAAGAAATCTCGTCTGCAGAAATCACAACACAAGGCAACCCATTAGCTATGCCATCCTATGCTATAGGAGTTGTTCCGATGCTCCCACTCATCGTAGACGATATAGTGATACCAAACAAGCAGCTTTCGCAGACGATCTTTGTGGTGCTGGTTCCCTTCCCAGTCTTCAGAAATGGTGGGCCAGGATCGAACAAACAGGTCCATTGTTTGGATACTTTCCAAAGGCTTCCAAATCATGGTTGGTGGTGAAAGATAAAAAGCTGGAGGAAGCCAAAGTGATGTTTACAGACACCAATCTAAAGATCACCTCATCTGGTAGAAGATATCTGGGAGGCTTCATCGGCAATCAAGAAGGGATTCATGCATACAAGAGAGAACTGGTCGAGAAATGGATCTCTGAAATAAACACCTTGTCAGAGAGAGATCGCAAAAGCTGAACCTCAAGCAGTGTATTCGTGCTTCACACATGGGTGGCACACAAACTCAACTACTTCCTACGAGTCATCCCTGACTTCACAAACGAATTGAAGTTGCTGGACCAAATCATCGACTAAGATTTGCTGCCTATGATGTTGGGGAAAAATTTGACTGAAAATGAGCGTAAGCTACTAAGCCTTTCACCAAAACTTGGAGGTTTAGGATTGCCGATATTCTCAGTCGCGTGCGTTCATGATCACGTAAATTCAAGAAGTTTAACATCACAAAGCATCCAAAACATCCACCACCAAAAGCTCGACTTTGATGTTAACATCATCCTGCTAAAGAAGACGAAAGAGCTGATTCACAAGGAGAACCAAAAGAGGAAAAATTTGTTATTGGAACAACTCAAACAGTCAATGAGTAGAAGAAAGCAGCGATCCGTCGAAGTGGCATCTCTCAAAGCAGCATCAAGTTGGCTCATGTTCATGCCATCAAAATCTGAGAACACGGTTCTCAATAAGCGTGAGTTTCACGACGCAATCGCCTTGAGGTACAGATGGCCACACAAGTTCCTGCCAACTATATGCGCTTGTGGTAAACCATGACGTCGACCATGCCCTGTCTTGCCCCAAAGGAGGATACATGATTGTTCGAGATCTAATAGCAGAGCTCGCTAGAGAGATTTCCAAAGATGTTGAGGTCGAACCTCACCTTCAGGAGCTCACAGGCGAGCAGTTGATGGGAATTACAAGCGATGAGGCAAGACTTGACTTGAGTGTTCGTTTTGTTTGTTTTGTTGACGATATAGTGATACCAAACAAGCAGCTTTCGCAGACGATCTTTGTGGTGCTGGTTCCCTTCCCAGTCTTCAGAAATGGTGGGCCAGGATCGAACAAACAGGTCCATTGTTTGGATACTTTCCAAAGGCTTCCAAATCATGGTTGGTGGTGAAAGATAAAAAGCTGGAGGAAGCCAAAGTGATGTTTACAGACACCAATCTAAAGATCACCTCATCTGGTAGAAGATATCTGGGAGGCTTCATCGGCAATCAAGAAGGGATTCATGCATACAAGAGAGAACTGGTCGAGAAATGGATCTCTGAAATAAACACCTTGTCAGAGATCGCAAAAGCTGAACCTCAAGCAGTGTATTCGTGCTTCACACATGGGTGGCACACAAACTCAACTACTTCCTACGAGTCATCCCTGACTTCACAAACGAATTGAAGTTGCTGGACCAAATCATCGACTAAGATTTGCTGCCTATGATGTTGGGGAAAAATTTGACTGAAAATGAGCGTAAGCTACTAAGCCTTTCACCCAAAACTTGGAGGTTTAGGATTGCCGATATTCTCAGTCGCGTGCGTTCATGATCACGTAAATTCAAGAAGTTTAACATCACAAAGCATCCAAAACATCCACCACCAAAAGCTCGACTTTGATGTTAACATCATCCTGCTAAAGAAGACGAAAGAGCTGATTCACAAGGAGAACCAAAAGAGGAAAAATTTGTTATTGGAACAACTCAAACAGTCAATGAGTAGAAGAAAGCAGCGATCCGTCGAAGTGGCATCTCTCAAAGCAGCATCAAGTTGGCTCATGTTCATGCCATCAAAATCTGAGAACACGGTTCTCAATAAGCGTGAGTTTCACGACGCAATCGCCTTGAGGTACAGATGGCCACACAAGTTCCTGCCAACTATATGCGCTTGTGGTAAACCATGACGTCGACCATGCCCTGTCTTGCCCCAAAGGAGGATACATGATTGTTCGAGATCTAATAGCAGAGCTCGCTAGAGAGATTTCCAAAGATGTTGAGGTCGAACCTCACCTTCAGGAGCTCACAGGCGAGCAGTTGATGGGAATTACAAGCGATGAGGCAAGACTTGACTTGAGTGTTCGAGGTTTTTGGCAACGCGGAGAACGTGCATTCTTTGACGTAAGGATTTTCAATCCATTTGCACCGACTCACATTAACAGGGACCTAGACAAAGTCTTTCGAGCCAACGAAAAAGAGAAGAAGAGAAGTTATGGAAGACGGGTAGTCGAAGTTGAGCACGGCTCATTCACACCCCTAGTTTTTACTCCATATGGAGGTTTAGGGCACGAAACTTTAAAAGCCATTACAGTGCTTATAAATAAACTCCCTGAAAAAAGAAACATTGAAAGATCCATAATGGGACAATGGGTAAACGCAAAGTTGTCGTTCGAATTACTGAGATCGGCAATCCTCTGTTTACGGGGATCCCGAAACAATAAAAGAGCATTATTACAACAAAATGAAATTGACAACATTGAAATATTTATGGAAAAAAATAGGAACACATATATCTAGAATTTGTCTAAAACCGGGACTAGACTAGTCGTATATTTTTTTTATGAAAAATTAGATTTATTTTATAGCGTGCCGGAAAGCCTCCGGAGTTATATGATTGTTATAGGAGTGTTTTATATATGGTTTTATTTATATTCAAATTTATAAAATATCTCGTGACTTGAAAAAAAAAAAAAATTGGTTCATTTTGAATGACAACAACGGGGCTACACTGCACAAAGTTGCCCGTCGTTAGAAAAATTCATTGTGACGTCAGTTTTTTCAAAGGAAAATGAACACGGCGTTGACATCATTTGTCTCATTTGTTATTTCTGACATCAGTAATTGAAACAATTTTGATCTCTTTTCGCTTGTTTTTTTGTTATTTTTTCTGGATAAAGCGCGAATATTGCCCTCGATTAACGCAACAACCTCGCAAGCTCGGTCGTTACTTGACCTCGGGCAATATTTCTCAGTACAGCCCTCACTAACTGATCATTATTGTATTGAACTTATTTCAACTATTTTCGTTTTTAGTGCAATGCTTTCATCGAAGATAATGATGAAAACATGGTGGAATATTTCAAACAAAAACATGACGATCCCAAAAATGATTTCTGTCAAAATATAGCAGGTATTTAAAAAGATAAGATATCATTGTAGAATTTTTTGCTGTTTGTTTGTGATATGTAATTACGTATCGTTCTTTCTGCGTTTGAGTTAAAAAAAATTGGTATTTAGTGTACCAGGGGATGTCTCCTTTAGAAAACTACGGTTGTTTTATAATACTACAGCGGAGTTTCCATAACTCGAAAACACATGGGGTTAACAAAAATTTGTTTGAGTTAAGGAAACTTCGAGTTATGGATTATAAGGCATTGTTAACGGAAGGAACAAGAAAACTTGTTCGAGTTAAGGAGACATTCGATTTAAAGAGGTTCGAGTCTCCCACTGTATAAATAAATATCGACTTTTCATTCTTTCAACAGAAGCTTGTGATTCAGAAGAAGAAGAAGAAGACGAAGATGAAGCTAAAGACGAACTATGATCTTCAATTTTACTATTTTAGTGTTCTAGTATTTACATTATGTTATAATTTCGTCAAACCCTATCAACCTCGTTTCCTGCGTATTATCGGCTTTTTGATGCTTACTGGTAGCGCCAGTAAGGTATTCTCTTTCGTCCATCAGCAACGTAAATAAAGCCTGATATATGCAGGGACCAGGTATGACCATACCATCACTGTCACATATTTTTGCTCGGATTTGTTGACAACGCAAACTATCATATAGGTGAAAGAATTTCATAGGCATTTCTGGCCTCGCCGAAATGTCGATTCGATTCTACCTTTTTCTAGAACTAATATTTTACAGCCATAGAAGATAATATGAGATTGCCAGGAGCATTGTCGTGGCTAGCAGAACTACCTTAACTACCTTGGGCTGGTCCTATAAATGTTGCCATGGGCCCCTACTATTTTCAGTTTTTTTTTTATTCAAGATCACTTTGAAACAAACATACTGTACATACAGAGTCAGAAAAAGGCTTTTTCAAAAAAAAAGAAAGGAAAAAAAAGGAAAGGGTGACGAAATTACAACTTTGATAAGAATTCATGTTCAGTTTGTTTATATTATTATATAGGGCAGTGCGATTCAATGTTTTCTTAATTCGGTAACTCAGCACTTTTCTATTTTTTAGTAATCTATTTTCTAACAGGGTTCTAGAGTGTTGACTTAGACCCCTCCCCCGAGGTTGTTTTTCTATTTGAGCCCTACATGATTTTCTTAATTTAGTGACTAAACTTGCTTTTCTCGCGAATTCTAATTTTCATAAATTATAACGCTAAGTAATTAATTATTAAAATATTTTTAGTATTTATACATAGGATTTTTTAGGGTAGTTTGAAGAACTCGAATTTTTTCTCAAAAAAGATTTTCAAAGATCTACGTTTCTTTCCAAGTACCACTTATATACCCTAATGATTATTGGTCAGCCCCGATGACCCTTCAAATCCCTTTTTTCCAGCCGCCGCCGCAACTTAAGAGTTTGGTTTTTTTATTCCGATTTCCCGATATCACTTTGATTTCTAAACTTTCTTCCGATCGGGTTAACTTTTTGCGTACTTTTAGCGTGCGTTGTTTTTACAGATCATAATGTGGTGTTTCAAGATGGCGGCTCAAGCAATAAGTCTTTTTCGTTCGTTCGGTGTTTATCTCTTGCCAGCTTTTATTTATACAATCATTACATCTTGTTGAAATGGCTTTTAAACTTATAACTAAGGAAGATGCAACACTGGAGTTAAATTATAAGGATGTTCTTTTCTTTAAAGTATGAAGATTTTAACTTATTTGCTCAAGTTTTTTCCTGAATTGTGAGTTATTTTTTTACATGCTATAGACCTCATTTATTTATTTTGTAGCATGAAAACAATTTTTTTCATTTTGGACTTGAATATAGAATAACCACCAACAATTACTGGAATTTGATGGAGTGTATATATATTACAGTTCACAGCTTAATTATCTGATTATTCACAAAAATAATGTTTTCTCGAACTTGAGTGTTTTCTATCTTTTGATTTGATAGGCATTTTATATGCTTGTTCTTCTGGACTTGGAGATAATATTGATAAAGTGTAAATGGAAATTGATCAAGTATATTAAAGTACCGCTCCTATGTGAATTTGAGAAAGACCGAAGTTCTTCATCAAATTATTGACGCAAAAATGATTTTTTTCTAGACTTGCGTTTTTTTTCACTGGCAGTTACGTTTGTTTTTTTGGACCGACTTGGAGATAATTATGATAAAGCGTAAATGGAAATTGATCAAGTATATTAAAGTACAGCTTCTATGTAAATTTGAGAAAGAACGAAGTTCTTCATCAAATTATTGATGCAAAAATGATTTTTTTCTAGACTTGCGTTTTTCACTCATGGCAGTTATATACATTTGTTTTTTTGGACTGACTTGGAGATAATTATGATAAAGCGTAAATGGAAATTGATCAAGTATATTAAAGTACCGCTCCTATGTGAATTTGAGAAAGACCGAAGTTCTTGATCAAATTATTGACGTAAAAATGATTTTTTCTAGACTTAAGTTTTCACTGCGATTTGAAAGCAGACACTTGCATTTGTTCTTTTTGACTTGGAGATAATTATGATCAAGCGTAAATGGAAATTGATCAACTATATATATTTAAAGTGCAGCGCCTATGTAAATTTCAGAAAGGCTGAAATATTCTTCATCAAATTATTGACAGAAATTATGTTTTTCTAGACTTGCATTTTTTCACTGTGATTTGATGGCGGACACTTATACATTTTGGACTAATAATGATAAATAATAAATGTATATAAATGGATTAAATATTTTTTAATAGATAAATATTGCACTTTTAAGCATATTTAGGCTCAGATTAGGGAAAATACAGTACAATAATTACAGTCTTTCTGGGACGACACCGGGTATGCTAAACATAAAACTTTAAATTTGAATAAATTTTAGATCGGTGTAAACTTTTTTTGAATTTTTCATTGCTTATTATAAAAAACATGTAGTTTTAAGCTAAACTATTTCTCTGCAGTTTTAAGATGAATAAGAATGACACCATTTTAACTTTTACTGATTTCAGGCACGACGCAACGGGTACGGCAGTACGGCGGCCCGCCGTACCAGATTTTCACAAAAATACCCGAAGTTTTCCTCTTCGTCGGTAAACTCGCTATAAAATCGCTTAAATTTCCTCATTCGCCGTACCAGATATAAAAAGCTTCCGTCGTGCCTGGATTTACAGCATCTTTGTTTTTGAAACTTTTTTGATCTTTGGTCCAGCTTGAGCTAGAATATAATTATAAGTCTAAGCTTAGTGAAAAATGAAAAGCGTATACAATTTTGTGATTTTTGATAAGCACAGTATGCCTTGCTTTTAACTTCCTTGCAAGGATTTTTATTTTCATGAATCTGCTCGGTGTATCTAAGGGCTGATTCTTTGAGTTCTTCTCTCTTTCTGGCTAAAATTTTGATTCGGGTGTATCTATGACAACGAGAACCAAATCAATGGGTCTTGGCTTTTTCGTATAGGTTTTCAATAAGACATAAGTAAGAGTTTTCATTTATGAACAGTTTTGGGCGCACTTTAATCTTGAACAATACTGTTTTTAAAAGCCATTTATGAAAGGAAGTTTATTATCTATCTACTAAAGGTTCATTATATCTATTGAACATTTGGTACTTTTTTAATTTAATTAAATAGGTCTTTTATATCCTATAGATTCCATTTAACTCTATAGTTCTATTATCTATTGAAAACATTGTTTGCTCGTTACGTCAAAAAGAGATCTGGAAAGTTGGTCTGTAAAATCTTATCAGCAACGAAATGCTACCAAATTACCTTTAAATCGTTATTGCATGGATAATATCAAAGTCTCTCGGAAAATTTCGCTTTCAACAAAAAGTAGTGTATAGTATAATAAGAATTTTAACAATTCGCAAAGGTTTTATCCGCTCCAAACAATGGAATTGTTATTCTATAAAGGCTTACGTCAGTAGAAAAATGAAATTTTAGTCCGATTTAGTGAACTTTGAGCGCCAAAACTTCTCATCTATTAAGACTTTTCTTTGCGAATTATTGAAAACACATTACAAAACATGGGTTTAAGATAATGTCAAATTTTCAATGCCCAATTAGAAAAATTACTCATGCAATTCAAGAATTCACTTAAAAATTGGAGAATTCTTGCATTTTTCCACAAATTAGTAATTATGTTTTAATAATTACCTTGATCATATATACATCAAAAAACGCGAAATTTAATGGAGACTTCAAATATGTACTTTGTTTTGCCAAGATCGAATATTAGAATAATTTTATTTACGATTTAAAAATCTATATAAAAAATCTTTTTCAAACATGTGTGTTCGCCCTTAAATACACCGAGTGTTGTTGATGTAGCCTTTTGTTGCTGTTCATCTGTATATCTAATTTTTATTATCTAAATATCTATCCTAATTAAGAGACAAATAATTATTCTGTCATACAGATTGTAACATGGCATATTTTTAATCCATATTGAATACAAACGTAAATTTGATGATTTTTTCACTCTCGTTTTAGTAAATCATATCAATTTTTAACAACATATCTTTCTAACCATATTAAGCAATTTAGGCTGACCTTCCAGCGCAGCTGGTTTATTATCTTTTTGAATCGCCGGAAGTCAAAAAACTTTTTCAAAGACTGATAGTGGCTTGGAACACAATACAGTTTAAGGTTAAAGGTTTTAGTTTTACATAGATGTTTCCGTTTAATAAAGGACATCAGACTGGTGTCTGCTTTTGTTATATTGTGTTCGATTTTGTGCTAAATAAAGAAAAAAATTGTTAATCTTCTTCCAATTCTGACCAATCTTGCTCCACATCCGAGTTGATTCAATGTGAAAGAGGTTGTAAATTGAAATTGATGAGTCAGCAAACGATATCACATATCACTTTAAAAAAAATTTTGATGCAGAAGAATAGGGTGAAAAAAGAACCTTAAGAATATTGATACTCTGTACCAGAGTGTATCTCACGTTTATCGCTTCGTACTGTACCTCTACGGCAATGAATTTTGAAATTTGCCGTAGATACTGGGTCTGTGTACAGACAAGAATATTGAAAGAAGGCACCAGAAACGATTTGGACACAGCCTTTTTATGAATTTACAATTGCTAATGTTCATACTCTATAAAAATCTAATGCTATTTATATTTTGGTATGTAATCTGGTACAGGACCAAACTGTTGCCGATACTTTTCTTCAATATCTTCATAAAAACGTACTTTGATATTTTGCTTCAATAAATTTCTTGTGATTCGTCGACGTTTACGTATCTGTTCTTCCATTTCATACCTTTCCATAACGATTGTATTATACTGGACAACCTTCTCTTGAGATGCTCCAGCATTGGATGGTCCTAAATTCACTTGGAGTTTTGTACCGTCTCTTTCAGTTGCTAATTCAATAACTCGGTTCGAGGTCGCTTCCTTGTCACCGGCTTCTTCGTCTGTGCCGTCCAATTTTATTTTCTTACTTTCTGAGGGTCTGTCTTCTGTATCAATTTTTGTCTGAATTTCATCTTCAATTGCTTCAAAAGGAGTTGAGTCTTTATCACCAACGTCGTCAGGATGCGTCGATCGCTCGTTCTTTTCAATTTGTTTAATCAAAGCATTTGAGATGCTTATTTCTTCACGGTGCACTGTCCATTCGTTATTCTCTTCACACGTCACCCATCCGTCGCCGTGATCAGAATAAACGTCATTTTCTCCGTCACCAGAATTGTCGTCGCTAATCTCTGCTTCAACTTCAGCCAACATTTCTGAGTAAATGGATGAAGGGTCTGACAACAAGGAAATTTTTTGTGGAATTCCTTCTTCTTTGATGGTGATGTTCTGTGTTGCGTGTAGAAGTTCAGTATCTTCTCCCCGTCTCTGCTCCGCCGCCGCTGTATCTGCCATTTTATCAAAATTAACAAACGACATCTTCCAAACCAAACTGAACTGCGTTATAAACTTGTAGAAAAAACTCCAATATAGATGTATCAAAACTTCATTTAACTTCGATATGTAAAAGTATTCAAGCAGAAAAATAAAAACGTTCATTTTTTCGCGCAACGCACTGTGTTGGTTTCTTTAGCATTTTTCTGACGTCAATTTTAATATATATTTAAACCCCCGAGTCCAGCTTGACTTTACGACAGTTGACTCCCGGTAATTCAAACCTGCATTTATTCGAATAATTCGGTTATTCGAAGTGAGATGGTATTCAATCTGCTTACCCAACTCGGGCCAAAACACTCTCGGTTAATCGAACTTCCAGTTATTCGAAGCGATTTCTACCTTAAAAGGAATGAATTAATGCGAGCGCGACCCTCAAAAAATGTCATGTTTTTCGGAATAGTTAATGCGAATAGGCCCATTTTAGGAATTTTCCGGAATTAATTAATACGAAATAGCGTTTCAAATAATTTTTTCCTTTTCAAGAAACAGATAGAACGAACTAAAAACGAAATTCCAACGAATTATTCATCTTCATTGCTTCAATCTGGTCATTTGAGAACCTCGATTTATTGCATTCTAGCAACTATGGTGTTATTAGACGATGCTATCGTCCGTTTACAAGGTCAGTAAACACGGGAAAATATATATGCGCAGAGTCAGGGCGTGTGGGCGGTTTAGAGGAAATTGTGGCGGTAGAGTTTAGAGCAGACGATGTTTACACTGTACTCCGCCCCGAACTAAACTCCGTTTTCAAATTTATCCCGTCTCCTGAATTATTCCCTTTTTTAGTGATAATGTATAGACGATAGGATGATCGTCTACTCTAAGGGTCGATTTTAAAAATTTGGTATTACTTCGAATAAAAGCCCCCTTCTTTTAAATGCCCCCTCGAATAAACGCCCCTCTTAAAAGAAAAATTATTTAATAAATACCCCCCTCAAATAAACGCCCCCTTCGAATAATTGCCCCTTTAGGAGAAGGGCGTTTATTAGAAACATGTGACTTTAATACTTCAATACCAGTGTTAACTGGGTTTGAAAAGAAAGATTTTAGTCATTTCTTGTGATCAGAGCAGCTTTTGATGCAATTTTAATCGTTGAACAAAAGAAATTTTGCACTTAAATCCTGATAAAGAACTAAAACAAAGGGCATATTTGCTCTAAATATTCGACTATAGACTAAAACTAGCCATAACTTTCATTAAGGTGCCATCGCAGCAAAACGAACACATAGAGTTGAATTTGCGTTCAAAAGGAATGATCTTAGCCCTACAAAAATTTTTGTTAAGAGTGACCTCTCATCTGAGACAAAATTCTTTCAAATGCTAACAAATGTGTCAAGGGAGTGATTTACAGTCTACTTAGAGTGACATCCGTGCCTTGTCTTACATAATTTTATAAGAACAATTTCATAAGAATACGGGGCTGAAATTTGGCCAAAACCTAAGAACAAATTAAGAAGAATCTGAGCCTCAGATTTCAGAAATTTTCCATTTTCATTAATATTGACATCTAAGCCTGA
The DNA here is from genome assembly GCF_902728285.1 of Clytia hemisphaerica. Classification (NCBI taxonomy): domain Eukaryota; kingdom Metazoa; phylum Cnidaria; class Hydrozoa; order Leptothecata; family Clytiidae; genus Clytia; species Clytia hemisphaerica. The sequence goes on from NW_027104057.1 coordinate 1,522,095, forward strand.
AAAACTCATATTAAATTAAAAGCAGCCCAGCCAGAATCATATGACTTACTGGTTTTTCCTATAAAAAGCGTATATCTGAAGATACTGCTCTTCATATGGTATTTTACTAATGTACACGTTAAGCAACATAACTGTTCGAATACTCTGAGTAGAGTAATATTTTTAACCTATGAAGAGCGCTTAACTTAACTACTTGTGGTATAAAAAGGGCATTTCCCAGAAAAGGGAATTTCCTTAGATTCATTTAACTCTCCAGCTATAAGAAAAAGACAAACTGAGATTTCAAAATGAGTAATCAGATCAAAATAAATCCGGAAAATTCTTTTTGATGATGATAAAACAATAGAGAGACCGTAAGATAAGAATGCTACCGTTAAGCGGAACTAAAATACTGAAAAACGCGCGCAAAATTATGAGATGTTTGCCAGACTTCCTTATGCGTGAAGCTATGAATGCCATCCTCAGGAGCTTTAGGCTCCCTCCGGTGGCAATTAATAAACGGTTGACGATTAAAGATGGCGGAAGTGCTCTACCCTGAGTATCAGAGGTTAAGTTTTCAAACCCAATATATTAACCTCTGAAGACCAATAATAGAAATTTTATCGCGCATGTTTCTTTCGAAGAGAAATCTTTTACATGATCGCCAAATGTATAACAGTAATTACTAAACTATTAATTATGGAAATGTCACTTTAATTGAATCGAAATGATAGACAGACTTTATGTTATGATTCTCTATCACTGCCTCTTTTTAAAAAGCATTGATGATATTTTTCAGTTGTGTTTTCAACGACGGGAATAAAAATATCAACTTTGAACTTCATCCAAGATCTTGGATGGTCGTCATGGTTACTTTTGTCTTCGTTGATTGCGCGCTGAACAGAATCTCGATTCGTCGGCACAGCGTCGATATATGATTTCCAGCCAATTCGATTGACTTCAAAATATGCCATTTTGCCCTGATTGCCAATTTTTTTGCATTCGATTGACAAAAATGTGGCAAATGTGGCAAAATTTGAGCGCCATAAATGCCAAATAAAAAAGATGTGGTGAATCTGGCATTCTTGGTATTTTTGGAACTTACCACCATACTGCTCCATACAAAACACTGTTCCCACGAGACCTGTGTTCTTTTTGCTCCAATTTTGCCACTTTTGCCAAAGATTTTGAAAAATATAAGACTTTCCAATGCTAAAGCAAAACAATGCCGATCGGCAATTTGATTGGTTAAAAAACCGCCCGGGCGTATAAACAATTCGCACTCTACAAACGCCAACAGAAAACTGCTGACGAAGTATCACCAAGCGGAAATCATAATAGTGGCGTAGCGATGTACAAATTTGCCATGAGGCTATGATCTTTTGACATTATAATTGTGGATTTGGCAAAGTTGGTGAGTATGGCAAATTTTGAAGTCAATCGAATTGGCTGTTCGACCTGTGCTTTTCACAGTAGAGGGGATCCTGAACGGAAAAAATCGAAGTTGAGAAATCGCCATCCCAGAAGCGGAATTTGAGGTGAGATCGAAATATTCAAGTTGCTCCGAATTCTAGAACCACCGTCCACCTTTAGGGGGCCAAGCCTGGGGTTCCGTGACATCTTTTCTACGATCTAACCATTTTTAATCCATCTGAAAGATCAGTATATTATAAGATATTTTTGAGAGGGAGAACGCGGATTAGGCCCGGGAAAACTTTTTGTGACCAAAATAGTGACGCCATAGGCAAAGCTGCAAGGGAAAATATGCTTGCAATATATCTCCAATCCTAATTTTTTGAGAGCTTTCCAAAAATATACAACAGGTCTCTGTTTTCTCGAGCTAAAATTTTCATTAATTTTTAACCCTATGATTTTTGCCTGAGACCGTCATATTTGTCCGAAAATCACATCAAAGTGTCCGAAAAAAATTGGAAACATCGTAATTTCGATTCCCTTACCCCTTAGCTTTCCAAAAATGTATACCAAGTGCTTTGACCAAAACAATCGAGCGATTATACAAATTATCTGATATTCCGATGGCGTATTGGCGGCTGCCCACGCTAAAGCTCTAAAGGACCTTCAGAGCTTTAGCGTGTCGGGTGAAAATTTCTACATCGGGTGCCAGATAATTATACAAAATGCCCTCTACTATATCACTACGATGGCCCCTAAGGCTCACCACGCACTTCCAGTTCTTATAAAATTTGTGAACTAGAACTGTCTAGGGTCATGGCCCAGAAGGCTCACAAGACACTGCGCACTTCCGAGTTTTTTTGTGACGACACCACTGCGCACTTTTAAAAATGTTTTAGAGACACAAAAGTCCCCCTCGAAAGATAGCCGTTCTGGTCAGCAAAATAGATACCGAGTTGTAATAAATAAGTCGATGATAATAGCGAAGAGGCTCGGAAATCCCGAGTTATTTTTCTCGAGTTAAAAAAACCGAGTTATGACGTCATATTTCAGAAATTTTGACGTCATTTTGTTACCTTCTATATGACGTCATTCTCAATTTTGAAGCTCGTTTTTTTTCTGTGACTTTAAAATCTCGAGTTATCTCTGATGGCATCTTAATTCATTTAAATTTTCGAATTATTTCTCGTTTTTTAACTCGGTTTCGTTTCTTTTAAATTTTCGATTCGAGTTATTTTCCTTCCTGTAGATTCTCGGATTTTCGAGTTATTTTGGCGTTAACAGCAGAAGATTCAAAACACACCCACACACTTTCTAGTTTTCATGCACTAGGGTGGTCCAACCAATGGCGGAAAATGCTAGCGGCGTGGAGGTGAAAAAAACAAAGTTGATATGTAATATCATAATATGTAATATATATGTAATATCACAACGCACGCCTACATCGCTTTCTGTGATGCGAGGTAGAGCATAAAGTTGGTTGTAGGCTAGTTACAAACATGGCGACGTTAGAAACAAGCACGTGCTCCTGAAAGTTCAATTTTTGGAGGTAAAAATTTTACTGTTGGCCAAAAGTTTCAAAAATCTTATTCCTAGAAATGAAGATCTGTTTCTCCTCAAAACCTAAATTTTGAGACACTAAATCTTACCGTAAGTTGGTCTAATATCTATGCTATGCTATGCTATATATGTCAAAATTGGTTTACTCACAAATAGATTTATTAAGTTGAAGTTGGTTTGATATTCTACGTTTGACGTTTGATATTCGTTTGATATTCGTTTGATATTCTCAAATTTGCGTTTTGAAGTTTTTGTGACTACTTTTGGAACTGGAAACTATTGGAAGCCAATAGAGTTTATTCTCAAGGGTGTGTGTGCAAAATTTCAGCGCTCTCCGTCGCAGCGTGCCCCCCCTCTAAAAATGGTAACCGTCAAAACTCATTCGGCCGAATGACAAGTTGGGCTCCTGTGGGGGGAGCGGTATCTTTGGAATGGAAACTATTGGAAGCCAATAGAGTTTATTCTCAAGGGTGTGTGTGCAAAATTTCAGCGCTCTCCGTCGCAGCGTGCTCCCTCTAAAAATTGGTAACCGTCAAACCTCATTTCGGCCGAAATGACAAGTTGGGCTCCTGTGGGGGAGAGCGGTCATCTTTGGAACTGGAAACTATTGGAAGCCAATAGAGTTTATTCTCAAGGGTGTGTGTGCAAATTTCAGCGCTCTCCGTCGCAGCGTGCTCCCTCTAAAAATTGGTAACCGTCAAACCTCATTTCGGCCGAAATGACAAGTTGGGCTCCTGTGGGGGAGAGCGGTTATCTTGGAATTGGGAAACTATTGGAAGCCAATAGAGTTTATTCTCAAGGGTGTGTGTGCAAAATTTCAGCGCTCTCCGTCGCAGCGTGCCTCTAAAAAATTGGTAAACCGTCAAACTCATTTCGGCGAAATGACAAGTTGGGCGGACCGCATCTCCCCCACGAGCCCAACTTGTCATTTCGGCCGAAATGAGGTTTGACGGTTACCAATTTTTGAGGGAGCACGCTGCGACGGAGAGCGCTGAAATTTTGCACACACACCCTTGAGAAACCTCATTGGCTTCCAATAGTTTCCAATCCAAAGATGACCGCTCTCCCCCACAGGAGCCCAACTTGTCATTTCGGCCGAAATGAGGTTTGACGGTTACCAATTTTTAGAGGGAGCACGCTGCGACGGAGAGCGCTGAAAATTTTGGCACACACACCCTTGAGAATAAACTCTATTGGCTTCCAATAGTTTCCAGTTCCAAAGATGACCGCTCTCCCCACAGGAGCCCAACTTTCATTCGGCCGAAATGAGGTTTGACGGTTACCAATTTTTAGAGGGAGCACGCTGCGACGGAGAGCGCTGAAATTTTGCACACACACCCTTGAGAATAAACTCTATTGGCTTCCAATAGTTTCCAGTTCCAAAAGTAGTCACAAAAACTTCAAAACGCAAATTTGAGAATATCAAACGTGTGGAAGCCCGAAACAGTGTGGTGTGTTACAACGCTCTTTATTGATTCAGAGGCTAGAAAAATACAAAGAAAGCCTGATTAGAATTTAAAATAAAATAAAAATAGCTAAGTTCCGAATTCCGGAAATCAGTCAGTTCCGGATGGAAAGGGCCAATACCGGAATACGGAAAACTATACGGAACTCCAAAAGTAAAATGGCCCTCGAGCAAACAGAGGGCAAATGGAGGCCAGAAATAGAGTATGAAGCCAATACGACCAAAGGACGAAATGTAATGCCCAAAAGACTAACGGTCTGTGACCAGAAAAACGGCTAGGAAAATGACTCCAGATCGACTAAACGAGTCCACAGACGGTCAAAAGGTGACCAAACTACAAGGAAAGATCAAAGATCTAGAGAATCTAGTACCAAAAAAGCGTACAAAAATAGGAAAAATTACAAGTCAAAAATATAGGAAAAAACTTACTGAAACATAAGCTCCAAAGCACTGTGTATGGATGGTCACAGGAAATACCAAAAATTCTCAAAGTAAATCCAAAATGAAATCAATTCAATTAACTCTAAATGTTAACTTAAGTTCTCCAACGAGAAGTGAAATGGTTTCTACAAACTCCTCAAAACGTCTACACGTTCTCATAACAATTTCTAGCTTGAATTCAAAAGCAAAAAAGGGCGATAAAATAGAGAAAATTGTGCATTGAGCATTAAAATAATTAAATTAACATTAAAACGCGATATCATACGCTAATTCCCAAATGGGAATATAGCTACCAAAACAACATACGTCATAATATGACAAGTCTCTTGAGGCCAATTCTCATGGCCGCAACACATGGCTCCTCTCATATGTTCGCGATCATATGATTACTCCAAATCCTGATGGCTCCGTCGGGGGTCGAACACCATCAATAACACAATTTTGTTATTGGTCGTCTGTAAATTTTTTCCAATTCGACAGTCTACCGAACGTACTGTGCCAGTGTCGTCTGGATACACCTTTTCATCGTTCCATCGGCCAATCATTCGTGTGTTTGGTTAGTGTGTTATCCTTTAGTAGGACTGTCTCCGTCGAAAATTCTTTCTTTGGTTCTCCATTTGGTGCGGTGCTGCAATTGAAAAAGATACTCTTTCCTCCACCGCTCCCAAAACTCATTTGCTAAGAATTGAATTCTTCTCCATCGTTTGCGAGAATATAAATCGGATTCGTCGAACTCTCCTGGTGGTGGTAAGACGACTTTGCTTTTCATGGTCAGCAAATTCATAGGTGATAGTGCCATTGGTTCTGTTGGGTCGCTTACGGTGTCGACAGTTAATGGTCTTGAGTTGATAATTGATTCTACTTCTACAAGCAGTGTTGTGAGGGTTTCAGTGTTGAGACTTGGTCCTTGAGATTTCAAGAGTGCAGCAAGGATCAACAATATCAAACGAATATCAAACGTCAAACGTAGAATATCAAACCAACTTCAACTTAATAAATCTATTTTAGGTTAAAAAACGTCAATTGACGTTTTAAAAGCTGACCCACCCACCAGTGGCGGCCTGGCAGGGGATGCAGGGTGTGCAGTGCACCACCCAGAAAGATTTGAGAGGGGCGCCAAAAGAGCTTTTCAAGGGGGCGCCAAAATTTTGTTGATGTTTAATTGGGCGACTTGGCGCCCTTTGACAAGTTTATAACGCCTTCTATAAGTGCAATGTTGATTTTTTCGCCTGCGGCGCTTCGTTTTATTTTACGCCCTTGCATCATTTCTCTTGACATTTTTAAAAACTACTCTCAAAATTGAATCACGAAATGTCAAAGCAAAAGAAGTGTTGTGAATCCACTAGGGGTTAAGAAGGGCTCTGACCATAGTGAATTTTTCATAATTGCAGTGTTTAAAATGTGTTTTCTGACTGATGTAACCAACAAAACTATGGCATGTTATACATTTTCTGTTAGACAAACTATTCCTGAATCTGAAAATTCAAAAATTGCATTGAAAAAATTTGATGAAGAAGAAAATGAAGACTTTTGCGAGGAAGAGTATTTCAACTTTGAAGAGCTTAGTTTCGGCGAAGAAAAAATATTTTGAAAAAATTTTCGCAGTAGATGGTGTATCTTTTACCGAACAATAAAAATTTTTGCGGAAAATTTTTGTAAATGCCTCTTTGTCTCGAAATCTTCAAAATAGTGGTTTTTCAACAATTTTTCATCTGGATTTTGCTTAAAAAAACAGTCATAACTTTTGACACATCTTTTTAGAAAAATTTCCGCAAAATTCAAAATAGTTCAATTCTTTGCGGAAAGTTTGAAAAAAGTTCGAAACAAAAAGGATAATTACCCATTAAAACTAAGCACTTTTTCTAAAGGAGGTTGATGCAACATATTATTAACATCTTTTTAAAGTTCATAACGTCATTTTTGCAATTAAATTCTTAAGAGCCAGTTTTTTTAAGAGCGGGGCAGGTCCAATAGTTTGAAACTTAGATTTTTTTCATTTTTGGATATGTTGTTAAGTACAATGAACTGAGTAAAATCCCAAAATATTTTAGTCTGAAAATCCATAATGGCGGATTTATGCCAATTTGAAGTTTTTGACATTTTTGGGCATTGCACTTAAAAAGTTTTTTGATATAGAACAATGCTTTCTCAAATCAAAATGAGGAATTGATTTTGGGTGATTCTGAAACTATAGCCAGTAACCTATACAATTTTCCAAAAAAATCAAAATTTTCAAAATGGTAGCTGGAATTATGACGTCACAAAAACACTACAAATTTGATTTAGGGTATTTTAGAGCCATCTGACCTGTCCCCAGGGGAGTTTCTTACTGCTTCAAAAAATATTGTTCTGGTAGTTTAGTCCCGGGTCGATCCATTTGAAGTGATTGCAATAAAAAATTCCGGCCCTACTGGGCCCCTAGAGGCCCGAAAAGCCAATAAGGTCTCAAAAAAGTACTAAACTTTAGCCAAATTTTCCTAGAAAGCCCAACATTGTCTGACCTCCAACTCTTCTGTTCCTGAAAGACAACCGCCTGGTCTCTTAGGATCAAAGAGAAACCTATGTGATCTCCTACCATTGATTTTTTATCTTGATTTAAAATTTTTTAACATGGTCGAAAAATGGACTAAAATTCGGGATATTTTGGCCCATTGGCAAACTTCAAAGGGGTCTAGGTCACTGAATTGTTTATAAATAAGGGCTATGATTAATCTTTTATATAAAACAATGAAACTAGGTGAAAAACGTTGTCAATGTGCTTTTTTGGGCCAAAAAGGCTTTTTTTTTTTTTTTTCAATTTTTGACTAGAGCTGAGGTCATTCTATTGCGCAGCCAAATTGGCAGTTAGAAAGTAATTTTATCTGAAAATCATGATTCCTCATCACATTCCAGAAAGGTTTTCTAGGAAAATCAAATATGATACTCTTCGAAAGCTTATAGAGGCTGAATTTTCACTCAAAGGCGGCTTCTAACTCCCCTGACCCCCTTAATTTGTAAAATTGACTTAAAGTACATTTTTGGGGCTGAAATTTTTTGCCCAAAAGGAGTACCCATTGCTACCTGATTCTTGATTTTGTGTGAAAGCATCCTAGATAGTTCAAGAATTTATCAGAAGTTGGAACCTTTCCCTTCTTTTAAAAAGTAGGGCTAGCTCAAAGTCAGTTTTAAAAACTCTAAAATCCTAAAAATCTTGACAATGTTGCTCAAAACAATTTTTGCTCAAGATTGAACAGAAAATGAGCCCACTCAGATAATAAAATCTTGGTTTTTTTGGAAAGTTTCATGGGGATAGTACAAACATTCATCAAGATCTTTACCTCCTGATCAACCATTAAGGATCAAGTCTGTCAAAATGTGCTGCTAAACTCTCAAACTCTCAAATCTTTAGAGGTGGACTTTACCAACCCCATAACACAATTGTGCTATCAGCCTGTTTGCTATTAAATGCAGTTAATGAGCCCAAAGTTCAAATTATCCAAAGAGAAGGAAAGGTTTAGGAATATTTTGTACTTTTGGACTTATCTCTAAGTATTTAAGGGCAGAAAGGTTGATGGCAAAATTGTGTTATGGGGTTGGTAAAGTCCACCTCTAAAGAATTGAGAGTTTGGATGCACATTTTGACAGACTTGATCCTTAAATGGTAGATCAGGAGGTAAAGATCTTGATGAATGTTTGTACTATCCCCATGAAACTTTCCAAAAACCAAGGTTTTATTATCTGAGTGGGCTCATTTTCTGTTCAATCTTGAGCAAAAATTGTTGTTTTGAGCAACATTTTCAAGATTTTTAGGATTTTAGAGTTAAAACTGACTTTGAGCTAGCCCTAATCTTTAAAAGAAAAGAAAAGGTTCCAACTTCTGATAAATTCTTGAACTATCTATAGGATGCTTTCACAAAATCAAGAATCAAGTAGCAATGGGTACTCATTTTGGGCAAAAATTTCAGCCAAAAATGTACTTTTAAGTCAATTTTACAAAATTAAGGGGGTCAGGGGAGTTAGAAGCCGCCTTTGAGTGAAAATTCAGCCTCTATAAGCTTTCGAAGAGTATCATATTTGATTTTCATAGAAACCTTTCTGGAATGTGATGAGGAATCATGATTTTCAGATAAAATTTACTTTCTAACTGCCAATTACTGGCTGCAATAGATGACCTCAGCTCTAGTCAAAAATTGAAAAAAAAGCCTTTTTTGGCCTAAAAAACAAAAAAAGCACATTTGACAACTTTTTTCACCTAGTTTCATTGTTTTTATATAAAAGATTAATCATAGCCCTTATATTATAACAAATTCAGTTACCTAGACCCCTTTGAAGTTTGCCAATGGGCCAAAATATCCCGAATTTTAGTCATTTTTCGAGCAATGTTAAGAAAAATTTTAAATCAAGATAAAAAATTAATGGTAGGAGATCACATAGGTTTCTCTTTTGATCCTAAGAGACCAGGTGGTTGTCTTTCAGGAACAGAAGAGTTGGAGGTCAGACAATGTTGGGATTTCTAGGAAAATTGGGCTAAAGTTGATACTTTTTTGAGACCTTATTGGCTTTTCAGGCCTCTAGGGGCCAGTAGGGCCGGAATTTTTTATTGCAATCACTTCAAATGGATAAGACGGGACTAAACTACCAGAAATATTATTTTGAGCAGTAAGAAACTCCCCTGGGACAGGTCAGATGGCTCTAAAATACCCCTAAAATCAAATTTGTATTTTGTGTTTTTGTGTTTTTGTGAGTGTACTCATAACTCCAGCTACCATTTTGAAAATTTTGATTTTTTTGGAAAATTGTATAGGTTACTGGCTATAGTTTCAGAATCACCCAAAATCAATTCCTCATTTTGATTTGAGAAAGCATGGTTCTATATCAAAAAACTTTTTAAGTGCAATGCCCAAAAATGTCAAAAACTTCAAATTGGCATAAATCCGCCATTATGGATTTTTAGACCAAAATATTTTGGGATTTTACTCAGTTCATTGTACTTAACAACATATCCAAAAATGAAAAAAATCTAAGTTTCAAACTATTGGAACTGCCCCCAAACTGCCCCATTCTTAAAAAAACTGGCTCTTAATTACTCATAAGGGATTCGATTAAAAAGCAATTTATAAAGGCAATTCTTTGTTAAAAGTGTTAAGGAACCTGAAATATAACTTTTATGTTCAAATACCAAAATCCATTTTTTGGAATATGGTCAGAGCCCTTAAAGAGGATGCTCATCATCTTCAAAATGAGAGATCGAAACTTGATGACTGACTTTCTCCTTTTTAGAAGATCTTTTAAGCTGTTTGACGTTTCTTACATCAAAATTTTTTGCCTGCTGCGCCTAAATTAAAAAGCACCCTTATTCCTGCCAACTTTCAAATTTTGGGGGCCTTTTTTAGCCATATTTCTTTAATGGAAAGTAAAGTAAGACCAGCGGCGTAAAAGTTTTAACATTATCAGGTAATTTTTCTGATAAAGTTTTAGAAAACAAAAATATAGACTAAATCGACTTGCTAGGTATGAAATTTCCATTTCAAGTATCAACAGCTCATGTTTTTTATTTGAAGAGCTTTATTTTTGGTGCTAAATCGGTATAAGATAAATTGAGGCATTTTTAGACATTTTAAAAGTTGAAAATATAAAATTTTTTCCTTGTTTAGAAAACTATGACATTTAAAATTATAACAAGAAAATAGATATCAAGTTATCATTACCACCATCTTCGTATAAATAAAAGTTTTTTAACTCAAAGATTCTGGGCGTTACTTTCAACCAGTCACTGCTCTTACAGTTTAATATTTCCACTTAATGATGGAGGGTGCAAGGAAGGACAAAAGTACCAGGGGCGCCAATTTCATAGTTTGCACCACCAAGAAAATTAAGCCAGGCCGCTACTGCCACCCACGCACACCCTAAAACGTCTGAAACGTCAAAAACTTGAAATCTTTGAAAATCGATGAAACACTGCCTTCATCGCTGCTTCGTCAGCCATTTTGATTTTCACTACGGCTGGCATAGTTAATATTTGAAAAATAACGGAGATAATTCCTAAATCAATGTTTCTGGATTTGAAAAAAACGTCAACAACCTTTAACCCTTTAATCCATTAGCGTCAATTGACGTTTTTCTAACCTAAAATCGATTTGTGAGTGACCCCTTAGCAATTCAAGAGTAGTTATACAACAAAATGAAACAGGCCTGCCTAGGCCAGCCCGTTTCTTTGTTTTTCTCTTTTCTTTTGTTTGAAATGTTTTTGAATGTATTTAACGATTGTATTTATTTATGACATTCAAATTATTTTCAAAACAAAACAAGTTTCTTTTTATAGAAAAGAACATTTCAATTCAAATGTAAATCAAAACATAAAAATCAAAAAGTTTGTCAAACAACAACATATACAGCATTCAAAGTTCAAAGGGCGATAAAAAGAAAGCAAAGAATTAGTCCACCTCTTTCTTCATATATGTCATTTTACTTGTTTAAATCCAAAAAGTTATGACAAGGGTTAAAAAGGTTATTTATTTTTTTAAATCTGATAAAAACAAAGAGTTGCATTTTTTTGAGGCTTTAAGTTTTTTTCACGTTGGTGCAGCGCAACATGCTCCATCCCACCAACCTGAAATGCTTCCTCGTGTCTCCACCCTATTTATCTTTTAATAACATTTAATTAACATTTCTCTAACTTTTGTCCCAGGGACAAAATCAGCCTGTTTTTTGGGTATTTCCCTCACTTTTTGTCCAATGAAACAAAAAAAGAAACCATGAGACACGCACTTTTTTTCTTGTGTTGGTGGGATGGATTAGTTGTATTGCACCAACACAAAAAAAACTTCTCCTATTCCCAAGCCTTCATTTTTTGTGGCTTCCCTGCTTTTTGCTGAAGAATTCTCCCCTTTTTGCTGAAGAATTGTGTTTTCCACATGTCACTCCTCTTTACCATGACATAAAATTTTTTCAAATTATCGAGAACTGGACAGCGTATTTACAGTATTGCGAGCGAAGCGAGAAAAATGCCTCTGGGGGAGGGCTGGAGTCAAACTTTGAAGAGATTTTTTTTCATAAGGTCGTTTTTTTGAGCCAGCTTCAACGTCCAAAGGACTTTAAAGTGCGTTCAGCTACAGCTTAACTGGCATGGGACGCCGGGTTCCGGCTAGTCTAGATTTAATACCACATGTACAAATTTGAATTTAGTCGGATTTTAGTCTGATTTAGTCAAGTTTTTGTAAAAATGACTTTATAATTGTCTAGGGATTCATATCATTTAAAACAATTGTATTCTTCCTTTATCGCCTTCGTCCCAAAGGCAGCAACAAAAAATAATTTTCAAGTCATCTTGAAATTTGAAAACATCCATTAATTACCTTATTAAAATTCATTATTCTCATGAGAAAATTGAACTGAAAAGAATAGAACCTAGCTGAGACCCTTGTATCAATCCCCTAAGGGTTTTCCTTTTGTTCAATCTTGTCATGTTTTTCAAAGTCGCCGTCCTAGATGCTAAACTAAAGGTCCCTATTGTTTACAAAACAAACCATACAAGAAGAACAATCAAAAGTATTTTCAATTTAGAATCATTTCATTTTTAAATTAAATCTTATATTATTTTGTCATCTGTGTATCTTCTATGTGAACAGTACTGAAAAGAAAAGAAAACAGGTCTTTAATTGTTAAATGATACTTTCTGACAAGAATTTTATCTTACAAGAATGTATTGATTTTTGTGTGAAATTTTCTTTAACAAATTTAGAAATTAGAATAAAGAATTTAAAAATTTAAAAATGTGCCTCCTTTCCTTCAATTTTCTAAGAGCGAATTGAATTTTCAATATTTTTTCAAAATTTTGTTAAAAAGGCGGAATTCTTTAAAATCACAAAGCAGCTTTTTCGGTTTTTCATAAAATCAATAAGTACTCAGAAGACTCTAATAAGTACAGCTCTTGTAAATATTATTTTGTCCATTGAAAAATCAATCACTCTCTTCATTGACACAAATACTTGATTCAGTTGGATGAAAAAGGTTCCATGCAAGTGATTCTACAAATAAAATTTACACTCTACGTGTTTTCTTTTAGGCAAGTTTTTAAAGTCCTTTGTTTCATCTTAAAAAGGCCTGCCAAAAATTGATCCTACTTTTATGTTTGGTAATCTGGTTTTACAACAATAAGTATTTAACAAATTTTAAAAGTTACAAATTACACTTAATCAAAATAAAATGTTTGGAATATAAAAAACATTTACATGTTTTTAATTGATCCTTTTTAATTGATCCATTCTTCTGTACTATATTCTTCTATGGATCATTTTCTTCACATCTGAAAAATAGAACAGCGATATGTAATGGTGGGTAGGTATACATGTCTTAGATTGATGTGTCACTCTTTTTGTCTTATCAAGTCTTATTTGTCTCATCTACGGGTGTAAATTTTTTTACAGAATCTAAGTTAATTTGTTGTTGATATATTCTATTTCCCATCTTAAACTAAAAAAGCTTATTTGCTTAAATCACTTCTTAAAACAAAAGTATCAAAGTAGCAAAGATTTTTCTGATATCAGTATAAATTTGTCATAAATTATCTTAGATTTCCAGTTAGAAGTATGGCTAATACCTGGTTTCACGTTTATGATTTCAGTTTGACAAAATTCTCCAGTCCATCCAGAAGGGCAGATGCATTCATAATTGTCAACCAAGTCTTTACAAACACCTCCATTTTGGCAAAGATTGTTTTTGCATTCATCAATGTTGACTTCACAATGTCTTCCCTTCCATCCATTTTGACATTTGCAAGCATATCCATTTGTCAAATCAATACATGTTGCATTGTTGACACATTGATTTTCCCAGCAATCATCAGTGTTGATATGACAAAATCTTCCTTCCCAACCGCTGATACATTGGCATTCATATCCTCCAAGTTTATCGATGCATTTTGCATTATTTTGACATTGGTTAAAAAGACACTCATCGATTTCAGTTTCGCAGAATCTTCCTGTCCAACCAGGTCTGCATTGACAAGCATATCCGTTCAATAAATCAATGCAAGCACCATTATGCTGACATTTGTGTCCAAGTAAACAGTCATTAATGTTTGTCTGGCAATAAGTTCCAGTCCATCCAGGCTTACACTTGCATTGATATCCATCTAATGTATCCACACACTCTGCATCATGTTGGCATAAATTATTGTTACAATCATTGATATTGACTTCACAATATTTTCCAGTCCAACCTGGTTGACATTTACAAACATATCCATTGAGAATATCAATACATTTTCCACTTTGACATTTGTTGTTTGGACAGTCGTCAATATTTGTTTGGCAATAAACACCTTCCCATCCTTGCTTGCATTGACACTCATAAGCATTGACTTTATCAACACACTTGCTTTCGTGCTGGCATTTGTTAGATATGCAATCATCTATATTGATATCACAATATTGTCCTTTCCATCCGACTTGACATTTGCACATGTAGCTATTGATCCCATCGATACAAGCTCCATTCACACAGCTGTTGTTCAAACATTCATTGATGTTGATTTCACAAAACTGTCCTTCCCATCCTGGTTGACATTGGCATGTATAGCTATCTATACCGTCAATACATTTTGCATTGTTTTTGCATTGGTGATTGATACAATCGTCTATGTTTTTGTCACAGTATGTTCCGTTCCATCCAACATTACACTTGCAAGTGTAGCTATTGATACCGTCAATGCAGTCTCCATTGACACATTTGTGGTTGACACATTCATTGATATTTGTCTCGCAGAACTCCCCTGTCCATCCTGGCTTGCAATGGCATTTATAATCATTGATCCGATCCTCGCAAGATGCACCGTTTTGGCAAGAGTTATTTCTGCATTCATCGATATTTATCTCACAATACTTTCCTGTCCATCCTGGGAGGCATTGGCAATGATATCCGTTGATTCTGTCAATGCATGTTGCATTATTTTGACATTTGTTATCCACACATTCGTCAATGTTTTTCTCGCAGAATCTTCCAGACCATCCTGGTTTACATGTACAATTGTATGAAGCAATTCCATCGACACAAGTTGCATTGTTCTTGCATTCATTTTTCAAGCAGTCATCAATGTTCACATCACAATATTTGCCAGTCCAGCCCTTTTGACAGTTGCAGGTATAGCTATTGATTCCATCAATACATTTTCCATTGACACAACTGTTGTTGACACATTCATCGATATTATGCTCACAGAACTTTCCTGTCCAGCCTTGGAGACAATTACACTTGTAGCCATTCACCAAATCTGTGCAAGTTGCATTATTTTGGCATTGATGAGTTTTACATTCATCAATGTTGACTTCACAGTATCGGTCAGTCCATCCAGGTTTGCACAAGCAGGTGTAATTTGCAACACCGTCAATGCATTCTGCTTCATTTTGACATTTGTTTCCTTCACACTCATCAATGTTAGTTTCACAAAACTCTCCAGTCCATCCTGGCTTGCAATGACACTTGTAGCTGTTTATCAGATCCTCACAGGTTGCACCATTTCTGCAAGAATTGTTTTTGCATTCATTAATATTTGTTTTGCAATGTCTTCCTGTCCATCCTGGTTTACAGCGACATTCATAATCATTGATCTTGTCAATGCATGTTGCGTTGTTCATGCAGTTGTTGATTTTGCACTCGTCAATATTTCCATCACATAATTTACCAGACCATCCTGGTTCGCATGTACAAGTGTATGAAGCAATTCCATCGACACAAGTTGCATTGTTCTTACATTCATTTTTCACGCAGTCATCAATGTTCACATCACAATATTTTCCAGTCCAGCCCTTTTGACAGTTGCAGGTATAGCTATTGATTCCATCAATACATTTTCCATTGACACAGCTGTTGTTGACACATTCATCGATATTGTGCTCACAGAACTTTCCTTTCCAGCCTGGGAGACAATTACACTTGTAGCCATTCACCAAATCTGTGCAAGTTGCATTATTTTGGCATTGATGAGTTTTACATTCATCAATGTTAACTTCACAGTATCGCCCGGTCCATCCAGGTTTGCATGAGCAGGTGTAATTTGCAATACCGTCGATACATTCTGCTTCATTTTGACATTTCTTTCCTTCACACTCATTGATATTTGTCTCGCAGAACTTCCCTGTCCATCCTGGCTTGCAATGGCATTTATAATCATTGATTAGATCTTCACAAACTGCTCCATTTCGACAAGAGTTGTTTCTGCATTCATCGATATTTACCTCACAATACTTTCCTGTCCATCCTGGGAGGCATTGGCAATCATATCCGTTGATTCTGTCAATGCATGTTGCATTATTTTGACATTTGTTATCCACACATTCGTCAATGTTTTCCTCACAGAATCTTCCAGACCATCCTGGTTTGCATGTACACGTGTATGAAGCAATACCATCAACACAAGTTGCATTGTTCTTGCATTCATTTTTCAAGCAGTCATCAATGTTCACATCACAATATTTTCCAGTCCAGCCCTTTTGACAGTTGCAGGTGTAGCTATTGATTCCATCAATACATTTCCCATTGACACAGCTGTTGTTAACACATTCGTCGATATTGTGCTCACAGAACTTTCCTGTCCAGCCTGGGAGACAATTACATATATAGCCATTCACCAAATCTGTGCAAGTAGCATTATTTTGGCATTGATGAGTTTTGCATTCATCAATGTTGACTTCACAGTATCGGCCAGTCCATCCAGGTTTGCACGAGCAGGTATAATTTGCAATACCGTCAATGCATTCTGCTTCATTTTGACATTTATTTCCTTCACACTCATCAATATTTGTTTGGCAAAGCTTTCCTTTCCATCCTGGTTTGCAACTGCAAGTGTAGTCATTGATGCCATCAATGCACTCTGCTTCATTCTTGCAACTGTGGTTTTTGCATTCATTGATGTCCCCCTCACAATACCCTCCTTCCCATCCTGGCAGACATTGGCATTTATAATTGTTGACCAGATCTACACATGTTGCATTGTTTTGGCATGTATGATTTAAGCATTCGTTGATATTTGTTTCACAAAATGGTCCAGTCCATCCTGGTTTGCAGTTACACTTATAACCATTAACCAAATCCACGCACTTGGCATCGTTTTTGCATTGGTGATTTTCACACTCATTGATATTTGTACCACAAAACTCCCCAGTGAACCCTGCTTTACATTTGCATGTATATCCATTGATACCATCAATACATTCTGCTCCATTCAAACATTTGTTGTCCTCACACTCATCAATGTTTTCCTCGCAGTAGCGACCAGTGAATCCTGGTTTACAGGAACAACGGTAATCTTGTAACAAATCAAAACATGTAGCATTATTTTGACACTTATGTTTCTCACAATCGTTTTTGTTTGTTTCACAGAATTCACCTTCCCATCCCGGTTGACAGATACATTTGTAACTATTGACTTTGTCCAAACAGGTTGCATTGTTTTGGCATTTGTGATCTTTACATTCATTGATGTTTTTTTCACATCGTTTCCCTTCCCATCCTGGTTGACAATGACAGTTGTATGAACCATTTGTATTCTCACACGTTGCGTTATTCTGGCAAATCTCCAAGAAGCATTCATCTACATCTTCATCACAATTTTTTCCAGTCCAACCACCCTTGCAAATGCATTTATAATCATTTAGCAAGTCTTTACAAGTTGCTCCATTATGACATGGTGAAGATGCACACTCATCGACTTCCTTATCACAATTCTTTCCCTTCCATCCCGGGTCACACTTACATTGGTAAGCATTCACATAGTCAACACATTTTCCATTGACACAAGGATCTGGATCACACTCATTTATGTTGACATCACATTTCTTTCCGGTCCAACCAGGCTGACAAGAGCATTTGAAATCATTAAAAAGATCACTACATGTAGAGTTATGTTTACATGGGTTTGGTTTACATTCGTTAACCTCGCTATCACAATCTTTGCCTTCCCATCCTGGTTTGCAAGTACAATTGTAATCGTTTTGTCCATTCAAACAGGTGGCTCCATTCTTGCAAGGCGTTGATTTGCATTCGTCGACATCTTTGTCACAATCTTTGCCTTCCCATCCTGGTTTGCATGTACAATTGTAATCGTTTTGTCCATTCAAACAGGTGGCTCCATTCTTGCAAGGCGTTGGTTTGCATTCATCGACATCTTTGTCACAATCTTTGCCTTCCCATCCTGGTTTGCAAGTACAATTGTAATCGTTTTGTCCATTCAAACAGGTGGCCCCATTCTTGCAAGGCGTTGATTTGCATTCATCGACATCTTTGTCACAATCTTTGCCTTCCCATCCTGGTTTGCAAGTACAATTGTAATCGTTTTGTCCATTCAAACAGGTGGGCTCCATTCTTGCAAGGCGTTGATTTGCATTCATCGACATCTTTGTCACAATCTTTGCCTTCCCATCCTGGTTTGCAAGTACAATTGTAATCGTTTTGTCCATTCAAACAAGTGGCTCCATTCTTGCAAGGCGTTGATTTGCATTCGTCGACATCTTTGTCACAATCTTTGCCTTCCCATCCTGGTTTGCAAGTACAATTGTAATCGTTTTGTCCATTCAAACAGGTGGCTCCATTCTTGCAAGGCGTTGATTTACATTCGTCGGCATCTTTGTCACAATCTTTGCCTTCCCATCCTGGTTTGCATGTACAATTGTAATCGTTTTGTCCATTCAAACAGGTGGCTCCTCCATTCTTGCAAGGTGTTGATTTGCATTCATCGACATCTTTGTCACAATCTTTGCCTTCCCATCCTGGTTTGCAAGTACAATTGTAATCGTTTTGTCCATTCAAACAGGTGGCTCCATTCTTGCAAGGCGTTGATTTGCATTCATCGACATCTTTGTCACAATCTTTGCCTTCCCATCCTGGTTTGCAAGTACAATTGTAATCGTTTTTGTCCATTCAAACAGGTGGCTCCATTCTTGCAAGGCGTTGATTTGCATTCATCGACATCTTTGTCACAATCTTTGCCTTCCCATCCTGATTTGCAAGTACAATTGTAATCGTTTTGTCCATTCAAACAGGTCGCTCCATTCTTGCAAGGCGTTGATTTACATTCGTTGACATCTTTGTCACAATCTTTGCCTTCCCATCCTGGTTTGCAAGTACAATTGTAATCGTTTTGTCCATTCAAACAGGTGGCTCCATTCTTGCAAGGCATTGATTTGCATTCGTCGACATCTTTGTCGCAATCTTTGCCTTCCCATCCTGGTTTGCAAGTACAATTGTAATCGTTTTGTCCATTCAAACAGGTTGCTCCATTCTTGCAAGGCGTTGATTTGCATTCGTCGACATCTTTGTCACAATCTTTGCCTTCCCATCCTGGTTTGCAAGTACAATTGTAATCGTTTTGTCCATTCAAACAGGTGGCTCCATTCTTGCAAGGCGTTGATTTGCATTCGTCGACATCTTTGTCACAATCTTTGCCTTCCCATCCTGATTTGCAAGTACAATTGTAATCGTTTTGTCCATTCAAACAGGTGGCTCCATTCTTGCAAGGCGTTGATTTGCATTCATCGACATCTTTGTCACAATCTTTGCCTTCCCATCCTGGTTTGCAAGTACAATTGTAATCGTTTTGTCCATTCAAACAGGTGGCTCCATTCTTGCAATGCGTTGATTTGCATTCATCGACATCTTTGTCACAATCTTTGCCTTCCCATCCTGGTTTGCAAGTACAATTGTAATCGTTTTGTCCATTCAAACAGGTGGCTCCATTCTTGCAAGGCGTTGATTTGCATTCATCGACATCTTTGTCACAATCTTTGCCTTCCCATCCTGGTTTGCAAGTACAATTGTAATCGTTTTGTCCATTCAAACAGGTGGCTCCATTCTTGCAAGGCATTGATTTGCATTCGTCGACATCTTTGTCACAATCTTTGCCTTCCCATCCTGGTTTGCAAGTACAATTGTAATCGTTTTGTCCATTCAAACAGGTGGCTCCATTCTTGCAAGGCGTTGATTTGCATTCATCGACATCTTTGTCACAATCTTTGCCTTCCCATCCTGGTTTGCATGTACAATTGTAATCGTTTTGTCCATTCAAACAGGTTGCTCCATTCTTGCAAGGCGTTGATTTGCATTCATCGACATCTTTGTCACAATCTTTGCCTTCCCATCCTGGTTTGCAAGTACAATTGTAATCGTTTTGTCCATTCAAACAGGTGGCTCCATTCTTGCAAGGCGTTGATTTGCATTTATCAACAACGTTATCACAATTTTGTCCAGCAAAACCATCTTGGCATTTACAGACATAAGAGTTGCCAGTGTTAACACAACTTCCACCATTTTGACATGGGTTCGGTTGACATTTGTTCTTTGTTTCACAATCTTTTCCAACCCATCCATCTTTGCATTTACATTCATAGCCTGCTTTAGTTGCCTTGCATTGTCCATTGTTTTTACATGGCTTTTCTTCACAGGGATTGATACATTCTATAACGTAATAAGGATACATTTTTATTATTATAAACATTCATTCATGGTGGAGTTGGCTCTTAGATTGTTTGAAAAAAGTTATTCAACCATTTAAGTCACAATTCTGTAAGCTTTATTCGAAAAAACGTTTAATATAATAATGTCAAAGCTTGTTGATTAAAGAAAAGTGCTGACATCATATTAAAAATGAATTCGGTGGCTTTTTCAATCAGCTAAGGATTCCACCAAAGTTCACAAGTATCCATTTTGAAGCCCTATGTATTCTCATTATTATATTAGTCGAAAGAGATTTGGCCAATAAGGTTTAAAGTATCTAACAAATGTGTTCTAGAGGGTTAACTGTGATAAAGATTATGAAAAAATTGAGAGAGTTGTTTTTTGTTTATCGTTATTTCGGCTGGAAAAATAAATTTGGCAACGTCATCCGTAAGATTCAAAGGTCCAAAAATTTGCCAATGTTTTTTTAAAGGTAGTGTTTTAAGGTATTTTACACTCAATGTCTCTGGCACCTATTAGTAAAAAATTTAGTAAAATAGCGTTTTAACACGCCCCACTTACTAGGCTCGATGTCGGTGGTAACGTTGACAGGTGTACCACATAGGAAATTGTTTTTCCAGATTGAAGAAGAGGCCAGTTTGGTGTTTCCAAAACCTATGCACTCGTCTATCTGATGTTCATGTCCTTTGGGCCAACTTAGTCCCCAATAATGCCAATCAAACCTCAAATTAGAATCTTTCTTGGTACAAATATACTTCTTGTATTTGCAATTTCCATGGTCTTTATTATCACGAAATTCTGTACATTGTTCGTCATGCTTAACATGTGGATCGTCTGTTAGTGTGAACAATGCTGTCTTCCCTGCGTGGCATAAGTAGATGGGATCGTAGTAAGCGTCGCAGATTTTTTGACACATTTTACCTTTGATTTCTTCTGTTGCGAATGTGAAATCGGCAGGCCATGAAACAGTCCCTAAAAGTAAAAAAATTACAGTTTTATTATGTTTGAATATCCTGCACTGGGCTGTTTCATTCAATTTCCATACAGAGAGTGGACGAACCTTTTTAAGGCAAAAAAAAATCTTAGAAATGTTGGGATATACCCCCTGGAAAATGGCAAAATTTGCCAAAGAAACTTTTCGTTTCATACCTTAAGATAAGGGTGGACGAACTAAAATCAGTCTTATGCCCCTGAAAATTTTAGAATAACCTTTTACCTCCTGGAAAAAATGAAAAAATACTCCTTTATATCGCCTGGAAATTCTTCTACGATTACCCCCTGGAAATGGTCGTCCACCCCCTGTATCAAAATGAAATGGCTCAATGTCATTGACAGTTGTGGATCGGTTTCCTTTCTCTGGAGCATCTCAGCTAAAGAGAAAGCAACCATATTAGAGACATTCAGAGGCTTTACCAAAGTAATACCATTAAAATTGTGATTAATACTACACACAAAGTAGCACTAAATGCTGAAAGCGAATTATTTAGTGCCTTATCCTTCATTATTTCCAGTGTGAGCTTTTTGGTGGTCTGTTTTATGAAGTTTTTTCCTTTTCTTTTTTTCCACAGGAGCCGCACAACTAAACTCATTATAAACCTTAGTGGGTAAGGCGGAAAACGAAGATTTTAGCCAAACATCACCCTCTCAATTGGTAAGATTGCTTTTTTTTTTTTTTTAACTTTTGGGAAGGCGCGGTTTATATACTTTAAAAGTTTATTGATAATTAATTATTTTAAAATGTTTACTTTAAAAGTTTATTGATAATTAATTATTTTAAAATGTGAGACATGAGTGAGTGAGCTTACAATAGTTATAGGAAATTCAAGTTTTGGCCTGGTCCTGCTCATAAGCGTTGTATTATTAAAACGTGAATTTGTCTTTATTTAGTACAATGTACGTGTGGTCATAACCCGTAACTCAAAAAAATTTACATGACAAAATTCTCGATAAATATTGAGATCTCTCCGATTTTTGCAGAGTTTTACCCACTTTCCCTCTTAAATACTCAGATGTTCCTCGCAATCCCGATCGCAGATGCTGATGGCCTTTTTTATGACTCTGATTTGCTCGCAAGACCCTTGACTGTGTGTTATTCTATCATGTGTACAGAAGCTCTTAACAGTTAACGCTCTCCAATCCGACATTCTACTATTCCATACGCTCCATTATTCGATAATATTGAAAGCCACCATCAACAAGAAACTCATAAACGACGCTCTACTACTATGGCTTATTCGAACTTCTATTATTCGAATCCTTCTATAATTCGAATTGGAACCCACTTTACCTCTCTATAATTTGAACAAATAAAATTCCCCATTCAAGCTCGAATTTGTGTGAATCAACTGTCAACTGTATTCAATACACTCCCTTATTCGATGAAAGTTCAATCCCCCTTTCAAAATCGAACAAGAGAGTGTCAACTATATTTACCTTTGTTCTTCATCATGAAGCCATCTTTACACTTGCATTGTCCACTCTCCTGTTCACATTTGGCATTCAAACCACATTCTACTGGTTGACAAACCTTCGATTCTTCTAAGTGTGGACATTCGCTCGCTCCTTTGTCCACTATAATCCTGGATCTGGTCTGTTGTCCTCCCAAACATTTGTTCACTGGCGCCGACCACGAACTCCATCCTGGGAAAAAAGATTTCAAGAATGACTTACTTTTTTACACATTTTTTTTTATAAGCGACTCTAATTTTCGGGTCGTTGCTTGGCATTCTAGATCATATTCTGAAAGATCTGCTTTGGTCACCCTTGATATTATACTCATATTTATGCTTATTGGGTCAACCAAGGGCTATCGTTTGCCATGGTTAGATTATAAAGAGCTTTTACTTTACGAGATAGTTTAAAAGAACTCTTATTTGAGCCATCGAGCCTTAGCTACCTGGTTGCTTATAAAAAAGGACAATTATTTTGTAAATCTTTGGCTTACGAGAATAACCAAGAATAAGAATACTGGAGTCCTGACAACCGTGTTAAGTGGTTTTTTGAGAAGATTAATTCGAGCAACCCTGGATTTGTAAAGGCTTGATGCCGCTTCCTCTCCGAAGATTGTCTACACCCTTCCCTGCGATGTTTCTCTTTAATTAAAACCTACTCCACAATTTTGAAAAAATAAATAGAGTATGTTTTAAAGGGATTGAAATTCGGGATGAAATTGCTGTTCCCCTTCCAATTGAATTTGACTCAACAACGATTTGTTAACATCTTTACTATTAAGAAGTCTGCTTGCTTGAGAACTACCCAACCCTGTCTACTTTAATGGGCTGCTCCATTAAAAACCATAGGGGGGTCGACGAACCTTTTCAAGTCAAAAAGAAATTATTGAAAATGTGTGGAAACCCCCTGGAAAATGGCAAAATTTGCAACAATACCATTGGAAAAAATTCTTTCATATCTTAAAGTGAGGTTGGACGAACTCAAATCAATCTTTTACCCCCTGGAAATTTTAGAATAACTTTTTACCCCCTTGTTTAAAAATGAAAATACACCCCCTGGAAATTTTTCTCGGATTACCCTCTGGAAATGTTCGTCCACCTCCCTGAATGGATGGAAAATCGAATGGCCCAATACTTCCAAAATCATGTTCGCTGGAAGAACATGGTTCATGAACTCTAAAATTTTGACCATGTTTAGAATAGTAGACTATCAGATGCTCTTAAAGAGAACGAAATATCTTGTAAAACAGACTTGATTTTACTTTTTTTTGTAACTTTAAGTTTCTTTTGCTTTATCCATAAAGTCCCTCTAACAGACGAACTTGTCCACTCATAAATTCCAATCACAGGGATCCGTACTGCGTAGACAGAAATCGGTTAGGGTATAAAAGAATTGTGTATTCTGCTTACCTGAAACAATACAGTCGTTCAACGGGGTTTTTGGCGTGGTCCTGTAGCTTGACGACCTTCTTCTGTATGTTCTACGTGTCCCTCTACGTGAGTGACGGCGTGTCCCTCTACGTGTACTTCTTCGGTATGTACGACGGTACGTATATTTTGCGGACGGTGTGGTGTGGGTGCTGTGATGCCGGTGTGTTGTGTGATGTGTTGTGTGGGTGTGATGGCTTTGGCTATGTCGGTGTGTTGTGTGGTGGCGGTGAGAGTTAGGGCTTTTGGTAGTATGTCTTTTACTTTTACTTGACACATTCGAGATGAAGAAAACTAAAATAATACATAACGACAAAACCAGTAAAGTTGAAATCTTCATTTTCGAAAGTTTATTTTTGTCAGCCAATCAATGGCAGATATCGAATCGATATGAAAAGTTTTACGAAACTCTCAAGATTTAACCTTGTCTACATTTCATCATTATTAACTTAACATCAGTTTTAGAACGAAGTTTTTATCAAAGCTTCTCATGATTGGTCTCTGAGACGGTAATAATTCATTTTTAAGCCAATTGGAAAGCGTGTTGTAACTGTTATTCAACCTGGTCTTTTTGACTGTTTGTTTTATTAGTAAATACAGCTTTGAGGGCTGCACTAATAAATTAGAATTTTCTTTTTAATTGAAATTTTCAATGTATGAATTGTCATTAAAATCATATAAGTCTCAGTTTGCTTTAGAAATCCTTTCAAATGGTTAATTGCTAAATTTAAAGTATCCAACTTAAATGTCATAATTCATAATATTCATGACGTAATGTTTTCTACGGAAATACCCCGGTTTTAGTCAGTAGTGGCACTTTTAAACTAGACAAAAGTTGTATAAAATTTGCAACTACTGGCAAAAAACCAGGTCTTTCCGTAGAAAACATTACGTCATGAATATCATGAATTTAACCTTTACTCAGGGAAAGGTTTGATATTCTCTAGAAGCAACTGTTTTGTTTTGTTGTTTGAGTGAATAATTTTAATATCACTTTGATAAGCAACTGGGGGGGCTATGCCCCCAATAATTTTTTCAAAAATGGTTATTTTGCAAAATGCAAAGTTTTTCTTTTTTGATTTGTCATAATTGTCTTTTAAACAAGCAATCTAGAGCTCAAATTTTCAAAATTTCTCCCCTCGGGTCAAACCATGGTTGGCCCTCGTGGTGTCACTAAACTTCAGCCCCCCCCCAAATATGAATATGCTTCCTACGGCACTGTGTTTTATTTACGCAGGTTTCCGGGGGAATGTCTGAAAAGTTACCAAAAAATCGTGTCCGTTTGGTGGTAGTGGCAAACACGCGAAAGGCCTTAACCATGAAATTCTTTTGATGTGACATTCTCTGAAATGAATGTGAGTGGAATTCAAATAGAAAGACTTTCTAGTACGTAATTATTTTGCCAACATATAATATTTGCGTTTTTTCTTCTGATTAAAAAATGTTTGTTGTCAAACATTTGTCTTTCTCAAGATTTATCGCTTCAATTAAATAATTATTGCATATAGAGATTTCCAGTCTGTTTGTAATGTAAGGGAAGTTTCGAGGTGTGGGGTCATTTTTCAGTCGGATCGCCTGAAGTTTAATACAGTGAAGTCTCTTAAACTTGAACCTCCATAACTCGAATGCCTCCTTAACTCGAACAGCTTTTATGGTCCCTGTAGTTTACAATGCTATATAAACTTTACTCAATAACTCGAAATTTCCGTTAAATCGAACAAATTTGTGTTCCCCGTGCGTGTTCGACTTATACTTATAGAGACTCCAGTTTATACCTAGACTGCCTCGTCTAACATAGTTATTATCAATGTAAATTATAAAGACCTTCTTCCGTATAAGGAGTTTTTGGACCTACCTGGAGGTCCTATAAATTAACCTTTGTTCGTCCGTCCGTCCGTCTGTCCGTCCGTCTGTTACCAGCTTTTCTCGAGATTGGCTCATTAGTTTTTTCTGATTTTTGGCACAAAGATGCAAAATGGCAATGCCCAAAATGTGAAGGAGCCCGATTTTCGAAAAAAAAATTTTCCGGCCGAAAATGCCGGAAATATGCCGGAAAAACCGGTTTTTTGACATTTTCTCGAGATTTCATCATTAGTTTTTTCTGATTTTTTGCTCAAAGATGCATATTAACAATGCCCAAAGCATGACCGGGTCCGATTTTCGAGAAAATTTTTTTTACAGCCGAAAATGCCGGAAATATGCCGGAAATCACCGTTTTTCTGAATTTTCATTAGACTTTTTCCTTATAATTGGTTGTTTTTTCATTCAAAAACATTATTAATGGCAATGCCCACCATCAAGCATGTTTCAATTTTCAATAAAATTGATTTTTGAAGCCGGAACCATTAAAAAATCGCCGGAAAGACAGTATTTCTTGAATTTCTCGAGCTGTACTTTATATTTTTTTATGAAATTTTGCACACTGATGCAAAATGACAATACCTAAAATGTGACAGAGCCCGATTTTCGAAAAACACTTTTTTCCAGCTGAAAATGCCGGGAATATGCCGGAAAAACCGCTTTTTTGATTTTCTCGAATTTTCATCTTTAGTTTTTTCTGATTTTTTGCAGAAAGATGCGTATGCGCAACGCTCAAAACGTGACAGAGTTCGATTTTTTTAGAAAATTTTCTTTCCGGTCGAAAATGCCGGAAATCGCCGTCTTTGTTTTCTAGAAACCTTCTTTATTAAGCTGTGCGTTTTTCTGATAGTGTATTGTTTTTATAAAGAAAAGCGTTTAATAGCTTTTTTCAATAGTATTGATAATTTCTACCAATAGATATGCTTTCATTTTATATATTTTTGTATTTTGACCAGTTATGTCTTATGTGTTTCATTGTTTCAATGTTCATTGGTTAGTTTTGGTAACCAGGTAAGTCCATAAAAGTATCACTTGTTATCGGTAAAATAAAGACATCTCAAAGTGATTTTGTACGTCTGATGATTGCCGTAAGATATGAAACTTGAAGTAAATTTCTGACATTTCAAAACGTTGATAACGTTTCATTAATTCTTTTGTTATTTACATTAAAAAAATATGCCATATACTTGGTCTATAAGTGTTATATAAAAATGATTTACTTCATCAATGGATTCGGTTGTTGTTGTGGTGAATATATGCATTTAGAATATAATAACCCTTTAAAACAGAGCAATTTCTATTGTCTCGATGTCGTATTGCGCATGCGGAAGCTCCCTGTGAATCTAATTTTGGAAAATCCATTTCTAATCAACGTTTTTGAGCATTTTCAAGGTTTTTCACTCAGTTTTTTAAGCTCTGAAACCAAATTGTAGAAGTGCGGACAAAATCTTTCCATATTTCCCTTCTTTAATATTCCTCGATTCGTTTTCTTCGATTACATCGTTTTCATCGAGTGCTTCTTCGGCAAAACCATTTGTGTTATCGAATCGTCCATTGTGGATTTTATCGGGGTTTTCTGTAATCGATTTCTGCGATTCTTTTCCAGTCCCGATTAAAACGGTGTTATCGTTTTTAAATCCGATAATCGCGATACGAGGAACACAGAATTCATTATTCGAATGAATATCGGACAGGTTTCCAGGTTTGCTTTCGGACACTTTCGTTTTCTTGGAGGTGATGATAAAATTGTGTTTGATTGAGACGTTCCAGAAATCCACCATGAACGTCAACATGAAGAAAGTGTGAAAGAAAGCCATCGACCATTCCGCCCCTTCACCAATGTTCAAATTATAGCTGGAAGTAAAAAATAAGAAATGTTTTGGTTTGATGTAGACGCTTTTATTGGTGAGTCTAAAGGTCTCTACAGTTGAGAAATTGCACGGCATTGTATATTGAAGTTCATATTTAAAGTAAAGTTCTATTTAATCAAGGGTAAATCTTTTTTACCTATAACAGCTAGTCAAGCCCAGCTATGAATCATGCCGATAAATTAACTGCACCAATCAAAGGTGTTTTATTTTGTCAGATAACATATTTTTAAGGTTATTAGGGTTCCATTCGTGGTAGAATTGTTAAAGAAAAATTCGAAGGTAATTCGCTAAACAACATCAAAGGACGTTATTTAACATATCTCCAATCATTTGCTTACACAGCATTTTTAAACAAAAGAAAGAATATTTCACTTTCCGCTTTCGGATCCGGATGAGCAAAAATTTGTGAAATTGTTTTTGTTGATTCTGCTGTATCAGCATAAGAGCTAAGCCTCCTATAATCATGAAGAAGAATATCTTTTGATAAAAATCGCTTCAAGATACCTGTTGTACTTATCCAGATCATCAATGGCCACAAATGGAAAGAAAATCATCAGGCATGCTCCCATTGCCATGCAAAGTATCAAGCGCACCAAAAACAGGCTCAACGTGCTCTCGAACTGTGGTGAAGCCTTCTCCTTTGGGATGACGCTTGGGCTGCCTTTTTCAAGAACGTTGTTTTCCCTCTTCGTCGTTTTGTACGTCAAGACAGTTTGTAGAATGTCGTACGCTAGTGCTGATCCGAAGTAGATGAAAGCTGTCGTGTAATGGAGACTTTTATCTGCGTATAGATGATGAAACGCAACGACTCCTAGTCGACCAAATATTCCACTCATACCTATAATCATATGAATAAGAGCAAAATGCTCATCGTCCTTATTCCACCGCGACCCAGTTTCCGAGTTAAGGTCAAGTTACCTAAAGATTTATTCATCTTACTTTCAGTAGGATGCAAACCCTTTTAGGATCTGTGGCCTTTTTCGTGGGACGCAGCCGCATGATTTTAGTTTGGAAATAGGTAGGATTTTGAGACTCTTTTTAGAGAGGGCTGTGAATAAGTCTTAAATCAGTTACTTTAATAAAGCCTGGAATACACGGGGACGAGGTTGGACCGCCTATATTTGATAATCTTAATCGGAGGTTTTTTCCCCATTTTACTTCTATAAATTAGAAGATCTTCATTGCAACATGGATGTGAAAAGCGTTAAAAATCTTGAAGAGCCTATATAAGGCTCACGAAATGTGCCTTACCTATATAGTAAGCCGCCTGGTTCACTCTGTTTAAACCTCCCATGCCATCTCGAACACTGATTGGCTCCAACTGCGCGTATCGTCGTCCGTAAAATTGGTACAAGAACACTGCAGATAGCGTGAGAAAAAGCGCATACCACGAAGCATTTGGTCGCGATTCTCCAAGCTCTGAGATATAAGGAACGTAGGGTGGTGGCGGGATATTCCCAGATGTAACGCCCACAAAATAAGCCACCATGACTGCTGTGGCGTCTAATAGAATAGTGGTCAATAGTAAGAGGCACATGTAGTGTCGATTGAAACAACCCATTGTTTTGTTTCTTAGGTTATGCCTTGTTCACAGCTCGTTTGATGGTTGATGAATTGATTTTGATTCTTTTACTTTGAAGACTAATGCTGGTAACTCTGTTACTTTACGATTGGTCTTCCCTCATCTGTTGTTTTCCTTGTTTTCACAGCCGTTTAAAAGGATCTTGTTGAAACTCCTTGAAATTCTTCTTCTTTCACTTTCTTTGTTGGCTGAAGTAAACTTTCCTCGATGCTTCCTTTTTTCTTTTTTTCCTCGTGTCTCTGCAGCCGCTTCGTGACAAGATATTTTTCTGCAAAAATGCTAAAACTATTCTTCTTTCGCTGCTCTTGTTTGCTGTCCCTTATGAGTGAACTCTCCTCGATGTTTCCTCTTTTTCTCTGTATCCTTGCGGTGTTAACCGGTTTTTATAGCACCCTATCATTAGTAAATTATTGACTGAATTCAACTCTGACCCCTCTATTTATTCTCTCGATGCCTAATTATTTTAATCGGGGATAAGAATTGCTTTTTTCCTCTCATGTTTTTCGAGGGACAAAATCAATTATTTATAACACACTGCAAGATTTATTGATGTTTTTTTCCACGCAATCTCCCCATTGTTCTAATTAAATTTGAGGTGGTTATATTATGTGTCTCAATAAAAATTCTTTCAGTACAACAATAGCCTGGTGGGTGGTTTCTAATTTCTCATTTCCTTAGTTAAACCTTCACTTAAGATCTTCAACATTCTATAATCTCTGGTATCTTCCCATTGCAGTGGAAGAATGGGCTGTTCCAGAAAATATTTTTACCCCCACTGTTGAGGATATTGATTTTTCGAAGTAGCGTACCCCTTGGATATCCTACTTTATTAGTAAAGACCCCCTGGATATCCTACTTTATTAGTAAAGACCCCCTGGATATCCTCTCTTATAAAGATGCTTACCCCTGGATATCGTATTGTTTACTTGAAAAGACACTTCACCCCCTGGATATCCGCTCCCTTGTAGATATTTAACCCCCTGGATATCCACTTTTGAACAAAAATGATAAACCCCCTGGATATCCGATATCCTCAACAGGGGGGGGGGAGGCACGAACTATTTCTGGAAAAGCCCAATGTAATGTCGTTCCTGTCTACAAGAAAGGTAACAAGAGTATTCCTAAAAATTATAGAACAGTCTCTCTTCTTCCGGTGTTTGCAAAAAATATTTGAAAAGTGCATCTATGATACATGCATGACATCTACACTGGATTTTACGTGGAGCTTGGTAGACACAAGAGGGAAGATCCTTGATGTTTCAAAAGCATTTGACCGGGTATGGCATGATGGTTTAATTTTCAAACTTAAGTCCTATGGGATAACAGAACCTTTACTTTCCTTGACACAAAACTTTTTTACTAAAATAAAGATATTGGCCTCATTAACAGACTTCGCAAACATGTCCCTATAAAATCTCTGCTAACAATTCATAAATCCTTCATTAGACCTCATCTTGACTACGGTGATATCGTATATGACCGTCCAGGAAATGCCTCTTTTGTGCAGAAGCTCGAAACCATTCAATACAATGCCTGTTTAGCTATTACAGGCTACTTTCGTGGAACGTCTCAGGATAAAATGTACTCTGAATCCGGTCTTGAAAGCCTTGCTGACAGACGTTCTGCAAGAAGAATGGTTTTCTTATATAAATTCTAAACAACTTAACTCCATCTTATTTACGTAACTACCTGCCAGCCAGGCTTACAGCGCCCATTGGTCTAATAAATCCGATTTATCCTCTTAATATACGAGCTGAGAATATACTTTCTTCCCCTACTGCATATCTCAGTGGAATATCCTGGAGGATGATATGAGAAATCTCCCTTCCATTAAAACCTTAAAGAAAGCTATTTATAAATTCTTGAGTCCCGACCAGTTTTTGATGTTCCTGATAATCAAGGTGTTCTCATCCTCAATAGGCTTCGTGTTGGATTTAGTCATCTCAATGAGCACAATCTTAGGCATGGTTTTGTGATACTCTAGACCTTTTCTGTGGTTGTCAGAAAAACTTAGCATTGCTCTATATATATTCTCATGAAAGACAATCAATATTCAATAAGCTTTATACCTTATACATAAATTTTTTCCCACTTAATCCCTCTAAAATTTTCCGACTTCTCTTATATGGTGATGTAAGCCTAACCTTATTTCTGAACCAAGTAATACTTTGTTCCTCGGTTGCCTTTACGCATGAAACCGTTAGGTTCAGTGGAGCACTAATAAGCTTCCAAACAACATAGCTCCCTATATCTTTTTGGACCTACCCCGGTGTAGTCTACACAATAGACAGATCCAGGCTTTAGGCCTTACTCTGCCTTACTCTTCGTCTATAGGCACTGCTATAGGCGGCCACTAGTGACCCCCACCGGGAATTGCTTATTGCATAATAGACAACATTCACAAAAGATGCTTATCAATAGAGATTTTAAATAAAAGAATGTTTAAAACACAGCTGATTGGCTTAGGTTTCGAAACTTTCTATTATTTCATTAAAACCTCAGTGCGCATGCGATTTATCTGGAGAATTTCAATATTCAAAACAAGAGCAGTGCTCATAGCCCGAAGAGTAGGAGTTTTTTACGCTCGAAACGAAGGAAGATATGACGTAGCCTACCCCGGTGGAGGCCCTATAAATTAACCTGTGTTTGTTCGTCCGTCCGTTCGTCCGTTCGTTCGTTCGTTCGTCTGTTACCAACTTTTCTTAGGATTGAATCATAGGAATCTTTTAATTTTTGGTACAAAGGTGCAAAATGGTGGTGGCCAAAATGTGACGGAGCATGATTTTCGAAAAAAAAAATTTTTGGGCCAATTTGGGCCAAAAAACAGCTAAAAAACGGGTTTTTTAGACTTTGTGAAAAATTGGATCATTAATTTTTTCTGATTTTTTGTACGAAAGTAGGGTACCATCATAGGTAAAAGATGGCTCAAGCAGATTTTTGCAAAAAAAAATTTTGTTGGCTCAAAAAACGCATGTTTATCTATAAGAATCACTATTAATACGCATACATCAATGTTCTTAGTCAAATTACTCAATTTTTTTATGAGATAGATGTTTTTTTTGCTCATGAGGGCTTACTTTTAGGGAGTTTGTGTGTTTAGACGTTTAGACATGAAATTTTGGTTGCTTAGCGTGTTTTTATATAAAAACTGGCCAAATTCGATATTTTTCTATAAGCACATTATCAATTACTTAGGGATTAGCTTTTCTCGAGATTGGCTCTTTCATTCTTTATGATTTTTTGCACAAAGATGCATAACTTTAAACCCTCAAATGTGACGGAGCCCGATTTTTGAAAAAAAAAATGTTTTTGGGCAAATTTGGGCCAAAAAACGGCTAAAAAAAGGGTTTTTTGGACTTTGTGAAATATTGGATCATTGTTTTTTTCTGATTTTTTACATGAAAGTAGGTAAAAGATGGCTCAAGCAGATTTTTGTGAAAAAAGAATTTTTCAGCTCAAAAAACGCATCTTTATTTATAAGAATCACTATTAATAAGCATACATCAATGTTATTAGCCAAATTACTCAATTTTTTAATGAGATAGATGTTTTTTTTTGCTCACGAAGTCTTGAATATGAAAGATTACTTCAAGAGCATGAAATTTTGGTTTCTAAACGTTTTTTTTTATAAGAAACAAACGACTAATTTTG
Organism: Clytia hemisphaerica; assembly: GCF_902728285.1. Taxonomy (NCBI): domain Eukaryota; kingdom Metazoa; phylum Cnidaria; class Hydrozoa; order Leptothecata; family Clytiidae; genus Clytia; species Clytia hemisphaerica. The sequence continues at coordinate 1,555,221 of NW_027104057.1, forward strand.
ATAGATCGTCACTATTTGTGTTCTGAATGATTGTTTAACGGTCATGCTCACGTAGATATCAATTATATTTGTTAAATGCATAACCAGGTAGGTCCATAAAAGTATCACTTGTCTTTGCATTATTTAGATATATTCTTTGTCTTTTTTCTTTTATATAGCCTAGTAGATATCACTAGATAGCCTAGGTGATATCACTAAGTGCTTAGCGGGAGGAGGACTATTATGTATTTGTCAGCAGTGTGTCGTTTTATTTGTTCGTTAGTGTACCATGTAACCTATGTTACAGCGTGCCTAATGGACTGAGGTTTTGTGACATGCCTCGATGACTCTCGTGCGACTGTTTTGTCAATAAGTTATTTTTCCTATTTCGTTGAAAACTTTGCGTTTTGATTAACCTATACAAGTCTTTTCTCTAAAATAGAACCTGCAATTTTGAATTGAATGATCGAACGGGATGAAATTAAGCTGGGCTTTGGAGGGGCTTAAAGTAGATGGTCAGCAGCAGGGGAAATCTTTTTCCTTGATCAAATACTTTCTCTCAAGTTAGTACCAAGTTTAATAAAGACCATGGAAGACATGGTTTCAGGCTTGTACTTATGGGATTAAAAGGAAAGTTAATGAAAATTTCAATATTGTACAAACAATTACTTTTCTTCTTTTCTGTCTTCTTGTTAAGCTGACGGGTGACTCTAGAGTGGCAGGAGATTCTTACTCAAGGTACCGCACCTGGTCTCAGACTTTGGTCTTCAGTTTATCACTTCCTTTTGTGTCTTGTGCATTCCTTTTATTTTTTATCTATTTATTTTTTAATTTCCTTCTTCCAAAATGTGTATTGGGTTTTTGTTACAGATTATCATGGTTAGTCGTTAGTTTGTATTTTCTTCAGTGCCTATAACTTCACACTATTTCTCTCGCTTAATCGCCCTCGAAAGTTTTCCAATATTGCATAATAAAAAATGTTCTTCCCAATAAATGAATTCATAATTTAGTGTATCTAGAATTGGTCTAATATATTTTCTTCAAACGGCAAATTCAAAATCAAATTTGAATCCCTAAAAGACCGATAAAAGCCTAGATATCTTATTCAGAGTAACGCCCCTTTTTAACACATTAAACTGTTTGAGAGTATTGCTGCTTTGTTCATAAAAAAAGAAACCTTGGAGAAACAGATCACTTCCACCAGAAGGCTCAAGGCCTCGTTTTTAGGATTTTTCCAAGTAGCTCCTATCATTTTCAAGGTTATTCTTTTGACACCAACTTGACTTCGGAATGTGGTTAAGTCACATCGTTTTAAGCCTTACTTTATTTGCAGCTGACTGTTTCTGCACGCAATTGCAAGCGTTCAAAGGGAATGCAATTCATCCATTTATTCCAGCGCAGACAAGTGCTCAAACAGTTTCTCAACTCCAATGTATCTTGAAACATAGACTTGATCATTCAAAATACTGGTTAATCGAGGCGAAACAGATCAAGTCAGATCAATGGTTGTGCAGATATTTCATTTTAATTAATTATGACGATGTCCAGAAACTTTTCACAGAAGATGTAACTTCAACGGTTTATGCTAGAGTGTCTGTGAGAGAACTTAAGCAAAACATCCATGAAGCCACACCACCAGCAGAGAGTACCTCGGAAACTCAACCTCCATCAACCCCGGCATCATCATGCAAGGTCTTGAAAGATAACGACGATAAGAAGAGCAGCGAGAATGGCAGGGGAGGGAATATCCAAAGTGGTGTTTATCAAATCAAGGTAATAAAGGTTCATTTCGCTTTGAGAATGCATTTCAATTATTTTTTACTTGTATTACCAATCCTGGACAAAAAGTTTTTTTTACTTTCAAATAAATCCCCTACCTTCAATGTTGTTTTGGATTAAGTTGTGCTCATGCCATGTGACGATCCCAGTAAGGGCCGAGGCGGGTGGGGGGGGGGGGTGTTCTGGACATTTTAGAGAATTTATTTTCAATTTTAAAAAGTCTACGACCTTTTTTCCGTGATTGAATTCCTCAATTCGAAAGCAAATGGAAAAGAACTTTTGAAACTGAACTTTTTTATCTTTTGAGGCTATTTTGGTATAAAAAAGTTCCTTTAAGCCTCCTGATTTCAATTATAATTATTTTTCATTTAAAATTATTCCAAGGTAGCTCGTTGGCGTCGAAAAACCCTGTCTTTAGATGTTTTTTTCTTCACTTGAACAAATTTGTGGAACGTTCGAGTTACCTGTAGATGTATTTAAGTCGTAGTCATTATTTTTCAGAACGACGCTTTGAATAATCTCAAACGGATGTATTGGGCAATACGTAATAGTTATGGGATAGTTGCGAATACAGCCCCCAATACAATATGAGAAATATTTTACGAGTTCTGAGACCCGGGGGGGGGGTTACTAGGGCAAGATGGGTTACGGGGATGCTCCGCTGGTCAGGGTACCTTTTTAACCTCCACGAGTCCCAGGTAGGGTCGCAAAAACACCAAAATAGAAAAATCAGTCCCTCGATGGGTGCCTATTTTTGGAAAATTTGGGGAAAAAGTAGAAAATTTTCGAAAATTTCGAGTCACACGTAGGGTCCATTTTTTGAACCTCAGCGGAGCACCCCCGTCGGTCGACAAGGGTAGTACCCCCCCCCCCCCGGGTTCTGAGATTTTTCCGTGCAATATTTTCCGAGATTTTTCCGTACAATTTCCATATTGTACGAGCAAATGTCTGATAACTGGTTTATCAGTGACCTTAAAAATGCACTTTTTGTGTTGGAAAAAAAGCGCAGGGCACTTTTGTAGCAAAGTGACGTTAGATTGCTGCTACCGCTATAATGCAACTACATCTTTCTGTCAATTTATATTTTGTACATGTAAAATACAAGATATATTGTACTCAATAACCAATCAAATTGCAGATATTTTTTGGATCGCCGATAACGAAGTATAACGCGTAAATATACCTTATATTATAGATTGGTGAGCAGACAAAATCTGTTTATTGTGACATGATGAACAATGGTGGGGGCTGGACACTAATCCAAAGACGTGTTGATAAAAAAAATTTCTATCGAGGATGGGATGACTACAAAAAAGGGTTTGGTGATCCTACCAGAAGCTATTGGCTTGGTTTAGAAGCGATCAACCAGATGACTAAGAAAGGGAACACGCTGATTCGATTGGAAGGCTACCGGAAAGATAATCAAGAGCATCTGTATGCCATCCATGAAAGATTCAAAGTGGAAAACGAAACCTGTCAATATAGAGTACACGTTGGTGGATATCTCTCAGGAAGCAGTGATTCTGTATCAGAAGATGTTGCACTTATGAATAGCGCCGCTTTTTCAACGCTGGATAACGATAACGATGCTTGGTTTGACAGTTGCGCACAAAAATGGCACGCTGGCTGGTGGTTCAACTCTTGTTGCCATATCAACGCTAATGGTGTGTTTCTCAATCAGGGAGATGAGTGGCAAAGAAATGCTATACTTTGGGGAGACGCCTTGATGATGAGTTTTTCAATCGCTTTAAAGGAGGTCGAAGCACCAACTCTTATTCCTTGAAGAATCCTGTTTGTCGACAAAGTTTACTAGATTTGCAAAAAAAAATTGTTATAGGGGCCTATTGACAAGGCCACTGGCAATATATCCTTGATTTGTAAAAGATTTTATGCAGAAGTTTTGGTGAGGGAATTAGGACTAAATGGCACAGGTTCTGACACTTACAAGTCTGTTTGTAAGAAGGATAAAAATTGGATCATTTCTACCATCTTTGATCTGAGTTTTTGAAGACAGTATCCTAATGTGTACTTTATTTTATGGTTCAATTGTTTATGTAGTGGATATTTTTTATTCAAAAATGTGTTGACCATCATTGAGTAAAATTATATAAGCTGTATAAAGCTGATTGTTTTTTATATGCAATTCAACCGAATTGGTGTATGTGAAAATTTGTGATATCCAAGTACTGGCTACTGTAGATTGAAGTAGGGTACTTCCTAGCACCGAAAGCCCATAGGCCGATGTTTCCTTTTAAAGAATCTGTCTGCCTGCTTGAGTTGGATGAATTCTGTCTCTCTAGTACAAACTTTCTGGTGCTTGGACATCTAGGTGAATAAAGTAGGGTCCCATCTACCAGGCTTGCTCGTTCCCATGCTACCATAAACAGAGGATATCTTTCTTTAATCTTTCGATGCTGCTTTCACACACTTTGCTTCTCTTCCCTTATTTCCAGGGGAGTTTAATCAACTCAATCGATCTAAATCAAATTTTGTTACTCGATCACTGAAAGATTGGTTTTTTCTTTGCTTATTTTGTTCTTATTTTTTTTCACGGAGATTGTTCTTAATTTGTTCTTAGGTTTTTGCAAAAATTAAGTCTCTTGGTCTTGATCGTCTGATTTCAGCGGAAATAGTTCTAAGAAATACACGGGTTTCGAATTAAATTTTTGCTTAGCTTTAGCTTTGATCCCATGTAAATTTGCACGAAAAATATCAAGTAAACAGAACGAAAATTGGCCGTGTAACAAGCAATTTTAGCTCATTTTTCCATTTTGACAGACTTTATGGGTCATTATGAAAACAAAAAAACATTAAAATAAAAAGTCAATCGTTTAATCATATTTCTTTTATTGAATTTAAAATAGAAAAACATCTTTTGAATGAACACCTGGCTTTCAAAAGAGAAAAAAGGAAATCTATCAACCTTTTATAAGGCATTTCCCCTTATCGCTCCTTTTATTTACTTGATTTTTTTCTCTCGCGCCAGATTTAATTCGAAACCCGTGTATTAGTGTACCAAAATATTGTGTCAGTTCAATTGCTTTGTGAACAATAGCCATCAGTCAGCTTACAACACTTGCTTTAAATTTTGATGAATTTATTACGAGAGTTCATGCCGAGATGCATATATCCTTCTGTAGGGGGAGGGGTTCACGATGGCCTGAGAAACGGAATCGGTCGTTTTTTAACGGAATGGCGAAATTCAACGAACAGCTTGTCGTAAAATTAGGCTGTTTAAATTCGGAAAAGCGGAATTTAGCAAAAAATAGGTCGAGATTGGAGAGTAATAGTCCAAATTTCCGAAATTTCCAAGACATTTTCTTTGGTGGAACTTAAGTTATTGTTTTTAGACGGAAATTGACGGTTTGACGAATGGCGGAAGGGGCTGCCCCCTGAAATTCTTTCTTCTAAAATGTAATGATGTTATGCGAGTCAACTAGACACCTCATTAAAAACACAAACAAGAAGCCCGTTGGGCGTAAAGGCCCAGCGAAAAGTAACGTGTTGAAAACGAGCGTGCAAAACAGCAAATGCATGACCCCGTTGACATGGATCAAAGTGAAGACAGGAAAAAAAATTTCAAAATCACCGCGGTACTTCTCATTGGTTAGACGCCTGAAATTTATTGAATGGTCTCCTACCAACCGGGCCTACACAGGCGCAGGTTCAACTTTCCAATAAAATTCTAGCCTGTGTATCCAGACTCAAAATTTCAGAAAAAAATCTTATCTGGTGTAACTAAAAATGTCGGGTACAGTTTGTTTGATACTGCCTGTGAGTGAACCCTTGTTGACAGACTATCAAAACCCAGGCAGACACACATAATTAACTTACCATATAACCTCTTTTACAAACTCAAAAAACTTTCAAAACTACTTTAAACTACATCAAAACATCAGCCACATCAGGCCACATTTTAAAAAGGCTCCTTTCCATTTTGTTTAGAAATGAACCTGTGTTTTCATTTTCATTTGTTCATCTTTTTTCACAAGGTCAGCTTTTTCCATACAGTAAATTATGCGCGCCCATAGAAAAATATAAAAAAATCCCCCGAATATTCTGCTTAGTGAGTGGGCGCTTTTTAACGAATTAGGTGCACTCACATATGCAGGGAGAAATATCTCTGCAGGCATGTTAGTTGGACCAGACCGTAAACAAGAAAAATTATCTTTAAAGAACTAGACGGTAAAATAATTTTTACGGTCTGCATATCCAAGCTAATAGAATTCATGTGGTTAATGTGAGTTAACAGTTAATGCGAAGATCCAGAGACCATTTTCACTGTTCATGCCTTGCAACCATGAGAAATGTTCAATCTAGTTTGAATTTACCCATGAGCTGCATTTTAGTGCCATTAACAGATTCCAGAATCAGTTTATATACTTTGAATAATTACCATCAACTGCTCCAACTTGGGACTATCTGAAAAAACATGGGACGGCAATTCGCCCACCATTTCACTGAACTTCCAAAGTCATTTGATTTGAGTTAAGGAAAGGCGTATTTAAAAATACACGATTTCTCTTTCGATTTTACAGTAAGTGAAAATACAGACCAGATATGCAACAGTCCCATGTTTCGACAAATCGTCCCAAGTTAGAGACGGTTGACGGTATGTGAGTCGAGTTTGAAAAATCAAGCCACCGACTGTTTAATGTGACAGATCCAGAATTGACCATTTTATTTAATGTGTAGAATCATGAAAACAGTCCCAATCTTGTTAAAGTTTACACATGAGCTGTATTTTAGTCTCCGCTAACATATTTCAATAATCAGATTTGAAATAATTCTGTGTCGAGTTTGAAAAATCAAGCCACCGCACCAATCGTCAAACGAGACGGATCCAGAAATAACCATTTTCACGCGTAGCCTCATGGAAAAAGTACCAATCTTGTTCCAATTTACACATGAGTTCCATTTTAGTGTCCATTACCAAATTCCAGAATCAGTTTACTTTTAATAATCATGTGTTGAGTTTGAAAATCATACCACGTCCCACCAGCCACTGACCATTGTTAGCGACAGATCCAGAAGTGACTGTTTTCTTGTGTAGCATCAAGGAAAAAGTTCCAATCTTATTCAAATTTACACATGAGCTGCATTTCAGTTTATTTATTTCTATATCAGAAGCCATTATTTCCTAAAAATAAAGTCTTTTCGAAAGCAATAAACTAAAAATAAAAGTGATTTAAGGTAGAACTTTCACTCATAAAACTTTATGAAAACTTGAGCAAAGACTATAAGATATGGCAGAATGTTGAAAAAGGTTTATAAAAGAAAATCATTACAAAATATCTTTGGTTTGAAAGTCTCTTGACCACTAAAGCAAAGAAAATGTTCAAGAAAGTATGAATCAACCTCCTCGCTTCGACCGCCATCTTGTTTTGTTTTGAAATTTGTTTTTGAAGGAGCGCGAAATCAGAAAATATATCTTTTATAGCCAGTATCCGACTTTAGCAACCTTTTCCCTCTCCAAACAGCAAAATTAAAAAGTGTGTTACTATGGTTTCATGCGCCGTTTCTGCCTAAACGGACGGACAGACAGCGGAAGGACGGAAAGTTGCAAATGAAAGGCCCTATCGCTAGCGCTGGGCCAATAAAGCCAATGAGCGTCTTGGAGATTGAATTTTAGCATAAGTTTGCAAGCTCAGGCAAACAAACATACAGTATATGAAATGAGGAAAATACTAATTATACTGGGTTCATCCAAACAGCGGTTTACAGTTGAATTGTTTTCAATCAAGCTTCCGTTTGGTAACTCGACCGCATAATTCCTTCCCTTCAATTACAGTTCAGACGTTCTATTTGGTATGTCAAGACCTTATTATATATCAAGAAATTATTTTTGTGCAATAATCTGTTTTAAAATAAAGACTTTTTATAAGAATTTTAAATTTTTGACAACCTTTATTCTACTGTGAGTACAATTCTTTGGTAGTCTCGGCTGGACTTTTTTCTGTCTCAATTCAACGTACGAGTTATGCAAGACAAACTTTGGGATGCTCCATCAAGGGGTAGGGCGAATCTTTTCAAATCTAAAAAAAAGGAAATGTGTGGATACCCCCCCCTCCTGGAAAATTGCAAAATTTGCAAAGAAACCCTTGGAAATTTATTTTAAGACCTTTAACTGTGACGTTGGACGAACTAAAACAAGTCTTTTACCCCCTAGAAAGTTTCGAATAACTTTTTACCCCCTGGAAAACGAAAGAACACTCCTTTAGACCCACTGAAATTTCTTCTCAGATTACCTGTTGGACAGTTTGCAGAGTACGGCAAAGCTGCACTCGAGGAAAAATTCGGAAATACCAAGTTCCGCACTGGAAGAACGCACCTGATAAATTTTGGTCCAGACAAGGTGCACCTGTACCTCGGAAATTGGCCCAAAAAGGCAAAAAATTGCTAAAATTAGCTGCACTTGAGGAACTGAACTCTGCACATGGGGTTAAAAAACCGTCTGCACTTGCACTCGACCTTTCCGAGTTGTGCACTCGAAATCTCGAGCAAACGTGCCAAACTCTGCAAACTGGCTTGTTGGAAATGTTCGTCGACTCCCCTGTATGGATATAAGATGGAATGGTCCTTAAATGATTAAAAAATACTAGCCGGTACCCGCCGTCGCACGCCGGTTTAGCTGTTGCTGAACGCATTTTAAAGTCCTTTGGATGTTGGGAAGCTGGCTTAAAATACGATGAAGTCGAAATTAAAGGGAAAACTTCTCTTCAAAGTTTGACTCTGTCCCTCCCAGGCCACGTATCTTTTAACCATATTTTGAAAAAGATTTTTAAATTGTTGCGTTATTCAAACTATACCATACCGGCGACCTGCGACGTCCGAAACGACTTTGCAATTTGATTTTTTTCTCGCTTCGCTCGCTTTACATTTGCCGTAGTTGTTGAGGATTAGGAAAACTTTGATGTCAAGATAAGAGGAGTGAAATTATAGACATGACACGAGATTCGTCGAAAAAAGGCAGCCCGTGGGTACTTAGGCAAGAGAAGGATACGGGCATGAGCCGTTCTTAAGGATGCCTTTTTAAAAATGGCAGTCCCTGTAAGGGTTAGAAAAATTATGAAATCAAACTTCAGTCCCACTAAGAGTCGTTAAAAATAGGGAAAAAAATTCAACTTTTTACCCCCAGAAAGATAGAAATTTAATCAAATTAGTCCCAATAAGGGAAGCAAACTTCACAAAATTTCGCTTGTTTCTTCTTCTCTTTAGTCTCGCTAAGGGTCAGTCAGGCAGCTAGGACACACAGCTAGAAAAGCGTGATAGCGAAATTTTATGTTGCTTTTTATAAACTTTTTGAATTCAACAATGAATGATTTAGATTTACAGGAATATAATTATCGACATAGATGTTTATAAGTCCCTTTTTACGAAGAAAGATCCTTTCGAATGTATTGTTAATGTTGCTGTTTAGTTGTTCCAACAAACTTGTCTTGTGATTCTTATGTTTTAACAAATGTTTTAAATTTGTTCTTTTCTATAACAGGTTTTGTTTGAAAGATTTTCTTTTGTTTTGTTTTGAAACGAATTCGAATGTCTCAAATCAAATAAGGTCGTTAATTACATTCGAAAACATAAAACAAAAGAATAGAGAGAAAAAAAGAAAAAAACATAAGAGGCGGCCTCGGGCACGTCTGGGCAGAAATTATAATCTATCAATCAAAACAAACCCTAATCGAACAACTCAAAGTCTCGGCGCGAAACGGCGCGAATCCGATTTAACACATTTGTGGAGCAAGAACTAAAAGTTATATTTTGGAAGAACAAAAACATTGCGTGCGAAAACGAAAGTATAACAGACAAACATACAAAACGACATACAGACTACCGCTATTAATATATAGATATTTGTAGAAGAAATAAAAGTTCCTGGTTTGGAAGTTAACGAATGTCACATAGTGGGGTGGGGATATTTAAGGCTTTAGGCTTTATTGAAATTGGTGCCTGGTGTCTGCGAACCTTAACATAAGGGTTTTTCCAACACGTTTCTTTTATTAGAACGTAAGCCTTTGAGGCCAAAATAATTAGGAACACTTTAAGCCTTTGAGGCCAAAAAAAATTAGGAACATTTTAAGGCTTTGCAGACTCTGAAACGTCGATTTCGTTTTTAGGAAATTACACTAAATTACTCTCTGAATAGTAATAATAAGAAAATTTTATGAACAATTTTAGGCTCAAAACTCAAAAATTTAAGAATACCCTCAAGGCTTCCACCATATACGACGCTTTGACAAAAAACTTGTATACCTTACCAAGGCAACAAAAAGTCAAAAAACGGTCTCTCTAAAAGGTCGGTTTTCATAGGCAAATTCAGAAAATGTGAATATTAAAAAAGTAGGAATTTGTTACAAGTTGTTTCGGAAAACAAAGAAATCTTTATGAAAATGTTCCTCTAAGGTTCATCTTTTCATTAATTTGGTCTCTCTAAGAGCCATCTTTTCAGCAAAAATGTACACCTCTAGTGTCCCATGTGTTCAAACACATCTCTTAGTTTGTCGTAGAATTGCCAGTCAAAGAATGTTTTAATTTTTCAATGATTCTTATAACAACACATATTATAATGATATAATTACCACCCAAACATCAAATGATAAGTAACAGTTTCCTGTTGATTTTATATTTTATATCCAATTCAGTAATTAACTCAGAATTTTAATTGCTGCTGGCTTTCCAAACTCAAAGTTACATCAAGTTTCTGTAAGTTTTAAATAATCATTTAAGCCACTAGTAGTTCAAGCGAATTAGGTTTTTTACCTAATTAGATTTTTGGACCTACCTCCGGGTACCCCGGTGGAGGTCCTTTAAATTAACCCATGTCCGTTCGTTCGTTCGTTCGTCTGTTACCAGCTTTTCTCAGGATTGGCTCATTAGTTTTTTCTGATTTTTTGCACAATGATGCAAAATGGCAATGCCCAAAACGTGACAGAGCCTGATTTTTGAGAAAAAATTTATTTGGGCAAATTTGGGCCAAAAACTACCTTAAAATAGGGTTTTTTTGGACTGCAATATTGCTTCATTGGTTTTCTCTGATTTTTGGCAGAAAGATAGAGGGCAAGGTTCTATAAAAGATGGCTAAAGTGATTTTTCCCGGAAAATGTTTGTTTGCCGTAAAATACGCATTTTCGTATTTGGGGAAATTCACTTTTACCATTTGCAAGGAAATTAAGCTTTCTCGGGATCAGTGGATTAGTTTTGTCTGATTTTTGGCACAATCATTTCCGAAAATGCCGGAAATTGCCGGGAAAACTGTTTTTTTGGCATTTTCTCGATATTTACATTAGCCTTTTCTATTTTTTGCTCAAAGATGCGTATTAACAATGCCCAAATCATGGCCGAGTCCAATTTTTGAGAGAGCCGGAAATTGCCGTTTTTCTGGGTTTTCATTGTACTTTTTCCTTACAATTGGTTGTTTTTTTCGTTCAAAAACATTATTAATAGCAATGGCCACCATCAAGCATGTTTCGATTTTCAATAAAATTGATTTTTGAAGCCGGAGCTACTTAAAAATCGGCGGGAACAACCTATTTTCGCCGGAAAGACAGTATTTCTTGAATTTTGAACCGGTTTTTTGACATTTTCTCGAATTTTCGTCCTTAGTTTTTTCAGATTTTTTGCAGAAAGATGCGTATTCGTAATGCTCAAATAAAACTGATTTTTGCGACCAGAACTTTCTATTTATTTTTCACCTACCTTCAACCCTTTCCTCTTCCCCCATCAACAATCAATGATGAATTTATTGCGTTATGCATTTTCGCTAAACGCTATATTTTCTGACAGATTTTTTTCATTTTTCTCCTCGCATTGTATCTAACTTTCATCATCAGGTAGGTCCATTCAGCATTTAGCTTGTTTGTTATTCAATCCCTACAGGTGAAAATCGTTTATCGGTCATGATTAGTTAGGGTCAGGGTAGATGCAATTTTTGGTCAATTTTAGACCAAAATGTGGCGAAAAGTGGAACTTGCGCATGAAATATCTCGAGTTAGGTAATGAAATCGGCCATGCCCGTTTAAAAGTCTTCTATATAGTTTTTTTGAGAGCTTTCGAATGGTATACCTGATATTGTCTTAAAATGAGTTTGAAATTTTCAAAACATTTCGCCCTTAGGGTTTTGCCTGGGGAAAAAAGAAATTGCCCAAAAAGGGAATGTTCCACCAGTGGGATTCTAGGGGATTTTTTTCCTGAGGCATAAGCATCCTATAGAGAAGGTCTGGAGAAAGTTTCAGCTATATATTATTTTTTTCCTGTAAATTATGCTAAACGACCCCACTATTCGGCTTGGGGAGGGGGGCTGTTTCTGTTCGGAGGTCAAATTATTGGTAATAGCTCCTGAAATAATTGAGCTTTTGCCATGAAATTTTCTGTAAATTCCTAATTTTTCTTTAGCTTCAAGAAAAAAAAATTGACACCTAAAAATTTTCACACCTTGAAAACGATGACATTTCTGACAATAAAGTGTCACTAAAATTGACACTTTTCCAATACAAATTTATTTTTTATGTCAAATATATCGTTTAAACCGTAATTTATTGAATATTTAGGATAAAATAAGCATTTCAAACTCTGGCAACTTTTTTCTAAAGCCTTTGTTAGAATACAATAGCTATTTATAACAACAAAGGAAAGGGGCATGATGAAAAACGTCATCAAAATTTTTTGTTTAAAGTTACCTTATGTGACAAGGATCTTGTGTGCTAAATCCTTGTGTGTGGTCATCCAAAAAGACCCACTAGTTCAAAAGTTAAGGGGTGGTACAGGAAAAGCCCCCACCACCTAGTTTTGAACCGCCCTTCAAGGCCTAGGTTGAATAGGGCTAAGGATATTAGTATTTATCCGTAGGCGCTTTTGTTTTATATATTACTGAATAAAATATTTTTTTATAAAAATTGCTACCTACTCTAATTTTTACAGCGGAGTGAAAAATGGCTTATTGGTAGAAAACAACAGGTTCTTAAACACAAACAACCAACTTTGTAAACCGACCCATCACATTATCAGGAGCTCCCTTTTAACATGTGATTTAGAATGAAAGTGGATACGTTGATCGATTACAAAATTACGGTACCGATTTCAGAAATCTAAAAGCCATAGCTCATGAAGAGTAAGATCCCCAAAAAAGTTAAAGAAATATTCCCCCTAAGAAACCATAAAGTAAGATTTTTGTTTGCCCTTCTTTGTTTAATCCTACTCGGCACTATATTTTGTTAGAAAAACTTTATGATCAACGAGGCAAAAAAAAATTTGAACCACTTGAGAACATTGAGCGGGCTGAAAAATAGTAAAAAAGGTATACAATACTTAAAATACCTATATGAGAACAATTAGAGGCTCTAGATACCAAAAACTAAGTACAGCCTAGTATCAAAAATTTAATAATTTTTATAAAAATTAGCATTTTCCTATTCGATTTTTTTGCTTACAAATATATGCAAATCGTTACTATAAATTAATTTATGCCCCTGGCAGATGGGGAGAACCCTGCAATCCGGTTTTAAATTTAAACAAATTTGAGCTTAGACATAACTTTCGCGATTTTCTGTCCTGACGGTTTTTTCTGTTTTGTAAAGTTTTTACGAAAAACATGTCTAATGCTAAACTTGTGGTACCATATAGACTTCTCTGTTTCACATTGTGTTCTAAGTTCTTTATTCTCAGATTTTGTCCGAATCCAATAGATAAAGGGGCTTTAGTATCTTTGAGAATGTTGTCCGCTTGGCGTAAGATTATTGACACCTTTGCGAAACCACCTAAGGTTGCGAAACATAACGCCGTATAGTTCTTTGCGGTAACGATTTTTACATCAGCACCATGTGCGATCAGTAGCGATACTAAATCAACGTGACCTTTCCATGCGGCGTGCATGAGCGCTGTGAAACCGTGATTTGATTTGTGATTCACGTTGGCTTCATATTTGAGTAGAATGACAGCTGTCCCTGCTTGGCCATTATTGGAAGCGTAAAAAAGTGGTGTGTTTCCTTCCATATCCAAAGAATCAACGTTTAACCCCTTCTTTAAAAGCGCCTTAATCTCTTGGTCTAATCCTTTTCTTGCGGCCTCGTGTAAAGCGTCTCCGTTTTGGTTTCGTGCGTTCGCTTTTTCCACGCATCCTTGCACTTTTGCTGGTTCTGTCTTTTCACCCGTGTTATTTTCTCGAACGTTTTTATCTGGAAAAAGAAGCATAGAGATATTTAGCCATCATTTGTTTAAAAACAAGATTTTGGAAATCGTTTTGGATATTCAAGTTGATTATGCTTACTGAAAGATAAGCTTCGTGGGAGTGTTTCCTGATCTTGATGGGTAGTATAGTACCAAATCTTCAAATTTTAATAATCAAAATAAGTGGGTCCTGAAAATTGAAAAAATATCCAGGGGGTCACCTTCTCCAAAAAGAACTCCTCAAAATAAGGGTGGGGGTATATATTTTTTTTGCAAGAGCCCATTGCTTTTATCGTCGTAGGCACCTATTTGGCTGTGGCGGGTTAAGGACTGGCGTCAAGGGGCTTATGCTATTTAATGGTTTGCCCATAACTATATGTACTTACCAATGGGATGTTGACAGATTGGTTCCTGATCTACCGAAACAAGTGAAATATCCTCCACAATTGATTTCGGTTTGATGGGTACAATATCTTAAAGAAATTGAAGAAATGTTTTAGGATTTAGCAGTTTATACAGTATGTCCCTAAAAAAGTGGACAGAATTTTGTATAAAGTGAAATCCTCAAAACTCGTTATTTAAACTGGGCTTAGAATAATTGAAAAAAGATTACAACTCTCTGTTCATTAAATAGATATTCAATTCCCATGATCGTCGAATATGTTTTTGAGATTGAGGTATTAAGTAAACAAGTCGTAAAACTTGGCATAAATTATGAGGATTTTACTTTAGGTCGTGGGTTCAATCCCTGGCCAGATCATACCAAAGACTTCTCCTGAATGGTACTTGATGCCTCTCTGCCCGATTCTCGGCAATTAATGAGAGGATCAAAAGTAAGTGGAGCAATCCGGGGAGAAAGAGTGGTGTCCTCTTCTATCTTCGGGTAGATATCTATCAAAAGAGGAGCCTTCGGGTCGTCTCCTACTACCGTCGCAGACTTACTTACTTTACATAAAAGTCTGCAATCAATGGGGACATTAAAATTATGAATCTAAATTAGGAGAATATATTACAATACTTACACACACCATTATTTTCCTGTCCATCTAAAATGAGTGATAGTTTTTCGACAACTTTATCTTCATCCTTTTTTAATAACTCTTTATGCTCTTCGTCGGTATTGACCCAAAATGTAGCCACACCGATAGATGCTTCGTCAGTCATCCAATGATGCTCTTGCAGTCGCTGACATTTACATCGTGTACGCGGCATTATCTTTTCAACCATTTGCGAAAACGATACCAACAGTTTATCAACATTCGATATTTCTTCTCGGACCAGTAACAGTCACCCTCTCTGACTAAGCAAAGATGAATGATAATAGAGCCTTTTTCCCAGCCTTTGAGCGATACTTTTTTGATCGGTAGCTTGGTGTCCAAGAGCTCTTTCTCAATATCTTTCCAAAGAGCCTCAGACAATGGATCATCTTGATATCGGTATTGATCCAACGGTATTTCTGATGATGTAATCTCAAATTTTAACGGGATTGTTTTTGATTCTTTACTTGGTTTTGTTACATTGTCGACGTGAACAAGTGCAGATCTAAATGCATTGGGTTGGTGTGGGAATTCTTTAGCAAAATGAATTTGTAATGTTTCTTTAAAGATTTGGTTAATATTTGCAGCTTCTTTGCATTTCAAATCAAAATCTTTCATCTTTTTCGAAAACCGAAAATGGATTTCAATTTTTAAGGGTTTGTCAGATACTGCAACCCTGCAATCATCTACTGCCTTGCGCAAACTGACTAGATGTTTTTCGTTGGAAGAAAATTGCTCTAGTTGCAAGTTGTTGTACATGGGGAGATCGTCATGTTTGCTTGCCATGTAGACAGAGCGTAAAAGTTGCAAAAGATCTTCCTTTTCATAATTTGTAATAACTGGGTTCGGAGGAATGCTCAACGATGGGTACGGTGGAGCACTTGCCGTTGGGTTTGGAAGAGGTTTTGCTAAAAAGTTTATCATGAATTTCACTGCATACCAAATAATATCTCGAATGTCTAGCCACGATTTCCATGGCACATTTGGATCTTGAAAGGTTCCAGTGTCCATTTGATCGCATTCAGCCGACGTAAGGTGCATGGTTATGTTCCGAAAGGTAGCCACAATAGACATGGAAAACCTCAATTCTCGAAATTCGCAAATACCAGTAATTCTCCCATCGACTAAATGTTTGAAAAGTTGGTGCCAATGAGTCAATCTATAACGTGCCAAAAGACAGTGTAGGCAAGTTTTACATTTTTGACAGCAGATGAATTTGTTGCTCTTGCAGTCGAATCTCGTTGATTTACAAATTTTGCATGGGTGATTTCCACAATTTCTTTTCTCTTGACTACAGCGGCATTGTTTCTTGCATTCGTCTTTACCACAATAAATACACTCATGGTTACATCCTTGACAACATTTGTTCAAATGGCTGGAAGTGTTTTTACAAGAAATACCAGCACGAAAATAAGTGTTGGATGTTGGAAAATCTTCGATACCTCTGAGAATCTGAACTAGGAGATTGGTGTCCAACACTAAAATGTTGATTTTTGGCTGGAAAATACCGTTTGCGCGGTCACCGATATATATCACTTTGATAGCCCCATTGGAAATGTTTGAGAAATTTTTCACCTTGTCTTTTCTCTTAGTAAAAATTTTGCTCAAAGCTATGCCTCCATCATTAGCCGGATTTGGTTCAACAGTTAAAGCGAAATAATTTACTAGTTGGTGTAGAGTGTATTGTCCTGTCGAAATGACACGAAAAAGTTGTTTTTGATGTAAATGGATACTTGTACTGGCGCCAGCCATTGTATATGTTTCATATTTGTTAATTTATCTAGTAATTTAACGAAAGGATTTTGTTAAGAGTCAGTCATTTTATTTATAGGAGTATTCGAAGATATTTAGATTAAAATTCGAAGCAGTGCCAACCACGTGACGTCATAGGGGCCTTTTTCCCGTTTCCAAGGTAAAGTTCTAAGTCCCGAAATTTTGATGAAAAGTTACGAAATTTAAAAGTCTGTAACCAACAAAATTTATCTGAAGCCTTAACCTCCTCTTAATGTCTACTATCTATCAAAACAAACGAAAAGATCTTCACTTTGCTGAGGTCAACAAAAATTACCCAACATGCATCTCCAAACAAAAGTTTGTATTTCTGCACAAGGTATGTTTCTTCAGCAAAAATATTTTGTTCAATTAAGATAATGTTGAAATCAATCAATCTATTTTATCCCCAGCTATTGCTAAAAAAAGATGTCAATGAACTTATTATAATTCAAACCTGTTTGCTATGTACAACGTCAACTATGCCGATACATCGCAAAACTACTTTCCATCTATATACCATTCGAGACAAATATGTCTACTTCACGAAGTTCATTTCTCTACTTAAGAGTCAAAGACACTGATTCACGAATGGTCACATACCAATCAACTTTCTTTTGAACCTTCTCAAATTACTATTTATCATTGCAAACAAGTATTGGGCAAGAAAGGAAAAAATCCCATGATGATGCATATTTTATTACACTTCATGCAACTTGTCGAAGAAGAAAAAAAAGTCATGACTATTTTTGAGCTGGATTTAACCACTGCTGACTTTAGAACTCCCTTTAACCATTAGAACACCCTAACTGTATATATTCATATTTTTTGACTTGTGGTCTTAATACTAAAAGAAATCTAAGGAAACAAGAACCATTAAGTATCTCCTATCAAGTGTTTCTTAAACTTCTTGTCTGTCCACCATCAACAAACATAAACAATAAAACTTCAAACAGTTCAAAAAAAACTGACCATTCGTCAAAACACGCATGCCGCCCTCGCATATTCATGTATGAGTCCATGTCAAGACAAGTCTATCCTGTATCAAACCAATATATCGTCCTTTCCATACTTTGAAAGATCTTTTTGGGTGTGAGGGCTTGCAACTTAAGACAAATGGTTTAACATAATGATATTGGAATTGCACTCCATCCTAAAGGTATTCCTGAAAGCAAGAAGCATACGAAGTCCTACTTGACGTTACAAACTCTTTCAACGCAAGGCACATTAAAATAGTATGGTACAGTCTAATTTAATAAATCAATGCTTTCGTACTAGCTTTAGGTGTAATGATGTCGGTTTAGCTTCTTTTGTCTTGATAACCTATAGACTCATTATGTCGTCTCTATGAGGTGCATCTTTTCAACTGATGATGAAATTTTAGATTATGTGGTATTGATTCAGTGTGTTCTTAGAAACCATTCTCTGTTGTCAAGGGCAACCTTGACAAGGAGAGCAAATTTATCTCATATTTTCGGGTCAATCTTTAGGCTTGAGTAAATTGCTATACTAAAGTCATTAGACATAATCCATTATTTCTATTATTTATTGAGTCATTGTCAATAATAAAATATTACTAAAAATCACCATTTTAAGGTTAAGAGAGACTAAAGACTTATTATACATTTGGGGATCATGTACGAAAAGATTTCTTTCGAAAGAAGCTCATTTCAATTACACTTGGAATTTTCTGGGGAATTCGTAAATAGTGAACTGCATACTGATACATTCAGCTAGACACTAATGTGGTAATATTTGCTCTTCGTCTTTGATTCTTTCTACAGTGATTAGATTGACACATAAAAGGATTAGATTAGATTGAAACATAAAAAGATGTTTATCTACAATCTCCGTCGAAATATATCGACAATTTGGGAATTTTTAACGTTTTTCAGAATTTAAAGCTCATGCGAGGATTGCGATTTCTGTACTTCCACTTTATTTCATTGGACCTTCGATTTGGGAGGAATTGAGTGGATTCCAGGCTATATTCTTAGCCTTATTGGAACATTTTTTAGCTTATCCTATAGTCCTGTATATTAGCCTAAAGTTCTACACCAGCTTGATAGTCTATAACATAATAATCTACTCTTTTTTTAGAGCTTTTTAAGTCAACCAGAGATAAACCTTTTTTTCAACAAAAGCACAAAACCGCTACTTGATTCTCATCTGTCAGAAATTACAGCCTTTTTTGTCTCCACTGCAGGTTATTTTGAAACAGACTTTACTTTAATTTGTAATTTTTGTAATAATTTTGTGAAATTTTCCTAGTGTATCAATTCTGATTCGAAGGTCGATTTCCACATCTCCAATTGTGGGTCTTCGAATTTTACTTCGTAGCCAATAAACATGACATTTTGGATTGATAAACTTTCGAGCAAGATGATCGATTTAGCATACCCTAAGTGTATATATTTTCTCGGGTACTAAATTTTCGCAAATCGCGAAACGTATTTTGCAAGTACTAAATTTCGCGATTGCCACTTTCTGAAATTTTTCGCGTGTATTGAATTTTGCGATTCGCTAAATTGGATATTCTCAAAGAAAAGGGTGAAAACAAGAAAAAGACTTATTTTGCTTTAAACACAACGTATTAGGCTAAAAAGATTTATTTATGTTCCACATATTTGAAGTCACCTCTTTCATTACTACAGGACATGTCAAGCGGGCGCAATTTACCTTCATGGATGGTCCAAGTTTCCAAAAAAGAACCACAAAATAAACAATCAGGTATATCTAGTAAAGTGAAATGAGAATCCACTCGCGACTACCTTTCCAACGTGGCACAGGTAAAACTTTTGGTGAGAAATAAATGTCCAAGAAAATCCCTGGGAGCATCGAGCTGGGAGAAATTGACCATGCCAGGTCATAAGTCCCTTAAAAACACGAAGTCGGTTCAGGAGCTCTTTCCACTTACCGACTATTTGTGACGTCCTTTGAAAGTTCATAGGAAACTCAAGGGTCAAACTTAAAAAAAGTGATAGGTAGCTCTAATTAGAAGCTAGAATATCTTCTTTCTTAGAATAAGAACTCTTCTCGTTTTCTGTTAAACTTTATGTAAAAATTTGAAAATCAGAGAACACGAACTTGAACAGACTTGAAAACGATGTTTTTCGTGGGTCACGGGTTACTTATTTAAGTATGTATTTTGTTACTGCACTGGGTCCCTCTGTCTTTTTTGACAGAAAAAAACAAACTTGAAAAGACTTCCTTTCCTTCCAAGAAATTAAAGCAGTTTGGAAGTAAAAGACCGTTGGCATTTAACGCATATCAATCATTTCCTCCCTGTCGAAATCCAAATGTACTTTGCTGGGGGGGGGGGGGGGGGGGGGCTTCAAGATATTTTACAATAAAACTGAATAAGAATGTGATACTTTATTTTACAAAAAACAAAGCCCTCTGAGTCAACGTTGATTGTGATGCAATAATTTTACTTTACTTGAGGAGATTTTTTTTTTTTTTAGATAGCACAAACACTGCGTCTGAAGAAAAGAAGTACTGTGGTGTAAGTCTATTATCTTTTGTGCATGCTTAGATATATTCATTATCTGTTAGTCTTTCTCAATTGGCAATACAGCGTTTCTAACAGGTTTCTTAAATGCTTTTTTGACCTATCTGAAGGTCCTATAAATTGACCTGTGTTCGTCCGTTCGTTCTTTACCAGCTTTTCTCGGATTGGCTCATAGGGTTTTAAAGATTTTTAGCACAAAGATGTAAAATGGTATTATCCGAAATGTGACAAAGGCTTGATTTTCGGAAAGAAAATTTTCTTTAGTTTTCATATCTTCTTATGTTCGTCCGTTCGTCTTAAAAATTGCCGGAACAACCTAAACAAGTTGCCTTCATTTTTCGAGTAACACTCGACAGATTTTCATGATCTTTTAACAATGAAACAAAATAGTAATTCCCAAAATGTACCAGAGCCCGATTTTCGAAAACAATCTTTTCCGGTCATCAGATCCGGAAATGTATCAGAAAAGTGGTTTTTCGGGATTTTTTCATTAGTTTTTCCTGATTTCTTTTTTATTTTGGATTTGATGTTTTCTGTTGATTATGTCAACGGGTAGGTCCTTAAAAGTATCATTTGTTATGAAAACAAGGCGCCCCACTTATGCTGACAAAGCAGAATAAGCAATAATACTTCTTACAGGGTGTCTACGGGACCTTGAAAACCTTGAAATTGGACTAAGCAACCTTGAAAACCTTGAAAGTGAATGTAATGGTAAAGAATTCCTTGAAAACCTTGAAAATGCATGATTGCGACAGTATAGTTGTCTTGTTTTGGCTTGGGTCCTCACTAAAGTTTCGGTCTATGCTAAACTCTAAGAAACTCGCAAATCATTGTTTCTAGACCAAATACTGGTAGTAACATTTCTTGCACTATGTCAACAGTCGTATCCTACTATCTAAGTCGATTTGAGTTCTGAAAAACCTTGAAAATACCCAATAAATGGTCCAAAAAACCATTGAAAAAACACTAAAATTTTGCCAAAAAAAACCTTGGCGACAAAAATTCCGTAGACTCTTAAAAACTCCTAAAGTTAGACTTTAAAGTCTTAACACAAAGTTTATTGGGAATTTGATAACTTGAAATTAGAGAAAATATCAGTGACACATTTAGCAGCATAACGTCTATTTTTCATTTCAGAGCTCGCTGCCGTTCTTAAAGTTTCCTGGAGAAGGTATTTACACGTACCATAGTGATGAATGTAATACCCATTGTAAAGATATTCTTGATCGAAGGTATCCAGTTATGCACTTCTTTAAGTGATTTTCTTCTTTCAAATTTTCCTTACTGTCATTAAACCTTCGATGAGTATATCTTTTTATAAAAGTATTTTTTAGTTTTAGAGAATTTCGATCTATCTGATTTTGGTTGCTGACTATTTCATAACAGTTATATTTATCGAGAGGGTTTGATCAGACTTCAACAAAACTTTGTCTTTCGACTATGGTAAACTTGAACAAAAATTCATTCAGTTTAGTTTTTGAAGCAAAATTTGTCAAGAAATGCGATTATTTTACAGGTCAATCTTACAGGTCAAAGGATACATGTTCTAAGTACGGGTCACAAGTCAATATGTCAAGTTGGGAAATGAACATATTGCACACATTTCTTTCAGCTTGCAGAAACCAATGGTGATCGGTTTTGACATCGAATGGAAAGTCTCTTACGCACAAGGAGTTTACCACAAGACCGCTATCATTCAATTATGTATTGATGAAACTAAATGTTATGTTTTTCATCTCACACATATGACTAGTAAGGCTTTTTCGTTTCGGCTTTTGGCTCAGATTTGAAAGACTAGGACCCATACTCCTATGAGTAAGCCTTAGGACATACTGTATGTTAAGATATACTAAAATCAATTGAAGAATGCATGAAAACTCGAATCTTCAGTCACACTCTAATTCGAACCTCTCTTATTATTCGAACTAAAATATCGGTCTCCTTAGCTGGAAAGTTGTTTAGATTACTCTCTGTAATTCGAATCTTTCTCTAATACGAAGAAAAACTTTTAGCCCCTTGAAGATCGAATTAGAGAGAGTCAACTGTAATTTAAAGGATGGTGCAGAAAATATTTTGTTTATCTCTCCAGGTTTTCCGATATTACTTAAAGAAGTTTTGACCAATGAAAAGATCAAGAAAGTTGGTCTAGGGATCAAAGGGTGAGCAAGGTTTATTGTTATCTGTGTCATATACAAGGTATAGATGACAATAATCTTTTAACGCTGACTGGTTGCCACGTATGCTGAAAGAAATCCTCAACGAAATATTTTGGTTCTAAAAAACAAAGGGAATAATTTGTTCATATCAACTACTCTTCATTAATAAACAGGGGATAGAAATTTATTTTGGCCTAGTAGATGTGGCACTTCGTTTTCTAGATCATCATTTCCAAAAAAGCTAACATTTAGGAAATTACAAAAAGTTTCGGAGGGGTTGTTAAATGGACAAGTAGGAGGAGGTGCGGTGCGTTTTTCGGTTTTCTTGTACATTTATTTATGTTTCAGAGATGTTCAGCGTTTGCTTACAGACTACCACATTGAAACGAGGTCATTTCAAGATATTGGTTCAATAGCCAATGAAATCAAGAAGACTGGTGACAACTGGAGCTTGAATGGTTTAGTCATGAATAAGGTATGGTCGAGTTAAATTGTTGATAATCACCCTAAGGGGACGGGTGAAAAATACTACTACTTATTACCCGCGTCCTACTTATGCGAATATTTTCTTTTTGCCTGAAAAGATAAAAAAGTTCAAGGGAGCGAAGAAAAATGTACCTATCCAGTTTCAACTATGGATTCAGGTACTGCTATGCTTGACTTAATGTATATGATGAGTTTGTTTGTAATCATATTCACCTAGTACTTCTGTTAATCGTTAGTCTTCACCAATTTTAATCTTTTGTCAAGCAATAATAGCGAGTCAATGCACTATTGAGGCCGGTGAAGTGACTGAATCTATTTGGAATAACCCGCATATTTGACCCGCAAAATCAAGGACGGTAAAAGTGCTTTTGTACCGTTGTCGCTAGTCAATCAAAATCTAGACAAATCAGAAACTAACCGACCTCTTCGCTGGAAAAAAAAACAGATACATAAACTTGATAATATTATAAGTTACGCGGGTCTTCAAGGCGGTATATGATATGGGGTTATTGAGATTTATTGAAGAAAATGCTTGTCGAGATAGAATTTCCTGGAATTTGCACTTAGACTTAGACGCCTTTTAAGAAAAATGCTTCTGAACAATGCTGAATTATATTAAAAAGTACTAACTAGAGAAATTAGTATAAAGAATAGAGTTTATGTCAGGAATCGCCCCAGTCCTTAATCCCTTATTTCTTCTTGCAATCAGCTCGAACATCAATTATCAAAAGATCCGAAGGTTCGATGCAGTAATTGGGAGAATGTACCTTTATCGAAAGAACAACTTGATTACGCTGTCCTTGATGCTTATGTATGATGATATTTTAAGAAAATTGTACTTTTCACTCAGTTTGGTCAACGTGGGATAGATAGCTCCCCCCTGGGCAAACACTAGATAAGCCCTATAACTATCAACCTATTCCATTATTTATTTTTTTGATTCAAGGAATTATACTTGAAGAACAGCCGACAAAAGCTGTTGAAGGTTATCAGTCCATGGGGAGAGGCATGTTATCGTTCGTATAATGGCCCCTCACATTTTTGCAAACTTTTTTATAAGTCAAAAACCTGTTTATCAAATTAAAAAGCGTTTTACTTTGCTTAAAGGTGCACAATTGAAACAATTGTCTTTGTCGACCAATCGTTTTTTAAAACTTTTTGGCCTCCTCACTTCAAACGGCTCGTCGGGGCCCGTGCGTAGTCACGACAGATTCCTAATTGTGATTAATGATTGTATATTGATTGTTCCATTTATCCTGGTATCTTTAAAAAAATGCAATCCAATTTGATTTTTAGGCTGGATGGAAAGTTTATCACAAATTACTTGAATGACATTGACGATCAGGTATGTCATCATATTATTTTGAAAGTTCTGCATCGATGATAAAAAATATAGCTAGATAGGAAAGTATAATATGCAATGAGGGAATATTATCTTTTGTTTTCAGAATTTAATAGATCTAGTAAAATAATATTATAATATTTGATTTTTTTAAAAGACAAGAGTATTAAAATTTTGAATGTAATTTTGACACTCTTTTTGGTTCACCAGAACAGCTGTCTATATCTTCCAATCAATCTAACAAACCAGTGTAATTTCAAGAATGGCCAAATTATCTCATGCCACTTTATATCGGCTTGTAAGCCGTGAACTTTTAATTCTATCTCCTTTACATACTTATCAATGATTTAAGGATTACTCCTTCACTTTTGAATACTAAAAAGATACTGTGACCAAGAATCTCGTCCCGCACCACGATTCCTAACTTGTGTATTACGGAGATAACCAGTCTCGTCTCTCTCTCTACGATTCCTGCTTTGTTTATTACGGAGATGGACAATCTCGTCTCTCTCTATGATTCCTGCTTTGTGTATTACGGAGATAACCAGTGACGCCCCTCCCAACGATTCCTGCTTTGTTTATTACGGAGATAGACAGTCTCGTCTCTCTCTATGATTCCTGCTTTGTATCTTACGGAGATAACCAGTCTCGCCCTTCTCTATGATTCCTGCTTTGTATCTTACGGAGATAACCAGTCTCGCCCTTCTCTATGATTCCTGCTTTGTATCTTACAGAGATAGACAGTCTCGCCCTTCTCTATGATTCCTGCTTTGTATCTTACGGAGATAACCTGTCTCGCCCTTCTCTATGATTCCTGCTTTGTATCTTACGGAGATAGACAGTCTCGCCCTTCTCTATGATTCCTGCTTTGTATCTTACGGAGATAGACAGTCTCGCCCTTCTCTATGATTCCTGCTTTGTATCTTACGGAGATAACCAGTCTCGCCCTTCTCTATGATTCCTGCGTTGTATCTTACAGAGATAGACAGTCTCGCCCTTCTCTATGATTCCTGCTTTGTATCTTACGGAGATAACCAGTCTCGCCCTTCTCTCGCAAAATTTCTTTCGATAGAGCCATTGCAGAATGCCAATTCCACTTAGAAAAAATGGCGAGACTCTAAAACACACAATTTCTTAAGAAATTGTATAAAAGCACTCTCAAATTTGGTAAAATCGAGAACATTTTAAGAACAGTTTTAAAACTCAAAAAGTTAAGAAAAGCCAAAGGTCTCAAACATTTTAGATTTTCTTATAAAGAAATGTGTTAACAAGAATAAGAATTATAAGAAGAATATGCTAAAAAAGAATAACAGAGCAAAAAAAATACTGTTCCATAAAAAGTTCCATAAGTATTCCATAAAATATAGAAGTAGATTCATATCTTAGTAGTGGAGTAAAATCAAGCATGCTTGTTCTCTGAATTGATTATTCAAAAAGCCTCATTAATTTATCTACAAAATTGATTTTTACTCAAGTGTTTCATTAAATAAATTGTTATCAACTGTTCAATCCGCGAGAATGAACGAAGCAAGTGTTATAAAACGTGTCATTCCCATCTCAGTGAAAGTACTTTATCAGCATTTAAGCGTATGCGAGGTCGCGGATAAAGTAATTGTCTCACCGCAGTTCGAATACCCTTCTTGCTGAATTTGTTAGACAAGGTGCTTTTGTTTCCTTCCCATTCAAGTACTTCGTCGACATCCGTAAAAAGATGTTCTCCGTTGTACCAAAAAGAAATGAGAGCTCCCAACGACCACATATCTGCGCTGAATGTGTATTCATTGCCTTCGATCACCTCGGGGGCTGCGTAAGTGTAACTGCGTGCGTAAAAGATCTGCGTACCTGCGTAATATCCCTGCTGGGTATCTCCGTCGACAAGCTTTGAGATTCCAAAATCGGAGAGTTTGAAAGTCGGAAGTTCGCTCCATTCGTTGGAAAAGCACAAAATATTGTCAGGTTTAAGATCTCGATGCATAATTCTGTTTTCATGAAGGTATTCCAATGGGGATGCCAACTGCTCCATAACCTCCCATATCACATCTTCTTTTATCAGCTTTTTTTCTGTCTTGCCTGACAGTTTGGTGCGAAAGTCAAGCATTGTGCCTTTATTTGCGTATTCCATAACAATGGCTAATTCGTCATCATCAATGAAATGTTCGAAGTATTGAACAATGTTACCATGTTCCACATCTTGAAGAATTTCAATTTCTTGTTTTGCACTTTCAGTGATGTGGCTGATTTCTTTGACTGCGTAATATTCACCATATTGCTTCACTTTGTATACAACACCAAAATATCCCTCGCCGAGTTTTTCAATCATTTCATATTCACTTCGCCATCCTTCATCCATCTTTGCTGATGTCTGAGATCTTTCTAAATGTGTAAATCTTGTGCGAAAGACACAGAACTAGTTTATCAAGCGAGGCCGTTGAAAGTGAAAGAACTTATAAAAGAAAAACACTTAGAGAGCGACGTCAATCGAAAAAAAAGTCTATCATGGAAAAGTTAAGAAAACAAATTTCAATGCTGTAAACAAACCGCAAAAATGAAGGGTGAAAGTAATTACAGCCAAACAAATTCCAAGACGCTCTATTCTAAAAATTCTCTACTCTCAATTTGTAAGAAATTTTTCGCTATTAGTCAAGCTTTTCCTTTTCGCCAATCCGGGGGGGGGGGTAGTAGTCAGGCAAATGGAGGGTACGGTATGTGCCGCCCTCGATATTTAGTCAAAATTGGTCAAATTTGTCACACTAAGGGTCGTAAAATTCACTAAAATTTCACTTTGTTTTTTCCTTTTTAGCCCTGGTAACGGTCCAAGGGTTGAAAGTCGGGCGGCACCCCCCTGCGTCAGCTCGCAACCTTAGTACTCCCAATTTGGGTCACAAATAAATCGAAACATACAGAAATTTAGGGATTAAAGAAAGATAAGATTAATGTTTTTTTGTTGAAATTTTATTCACAGCAGTCAGCCGTTCAGACTTTTGTATCTTTAAAAAACCTTGCTTACAGGATGCTGGAGATTTCTTCTAAGACATATCATCAGAAGAAGTCTTTTATCGAAAAATAATTTGACTAGTTTCTAAAAATTGTACGAAGATAAATGATGAGCGTCCTTT